>NW_005871063.1:2922437-2937372 GCF_000147115.1 Myotis lucifugus | reverse complement strand
TGATACATGTATGATCTTAAAATGCTGATCCAGTCTGGATAGAGGCAAAGATTACCAGAATGTGGCGGCGGGGGGGCGGGGGGGGCGGGTATTTCGGGAAAGTGGAGGGACTATGAAGGTGGATGTGGACAAACAGCAGTAACCTGGGGGATTAGAATTAAAACAGAAAAGTATCATTAGACAGCTTCACAGGGCATAAAGGGATCAGAATGTCTTCCATGTGGTAGCAAAAGTGTATATATCATAAGGTGGAGGCTTAGGAAATTCACAAGTTTGTGATTGAAGATGAAAGAATTTTAAGATAAAACAGTGCTGACAGAAGTAAAGAGGAAGAGGAGATAATGAAACTCAGTAGCAACAGCAATACCGAAGCAAATGGACAATACTGATAGTTTGATATTTAAGTTGGTAATTTATCACAAAGCAAGACGTGGGTGTCATTATATTCTACAGTCTGCCCCAGGGTGCTGCTCCCTGAAAGAGGGTCAGGGTCCAGGCCTGAAGTGCTTTTGACCTCCTGGCTCAGATGATCCAGAAAAAGAGTCCTTGTTTAAATAAATCATCTAAGAGCAGCCGGGGTCAGGTCCCTGACAATTTGTCAGGCTTAGAATAAGAAGGGAAGGAGAGTGAAGTGCATCAGTAATCAGCCTGCAGAGATGATCTGGGAATTGGACGAGGTACTGACCTCCAACCTTTCATTACTGTCTTCTACTCCCACAACCCCCTACCAGGCACTCCTCTATTCTCCATTGTCTCCCCCGCCCCCAACACACATACACACAATTTTTAAGATTCTATCATGAACCTCAGAAAGTGCAGGACAAACTGGCCTTGGGGGGAACTACAACTGACTAAATTATAATAGGCTCAGCTCATCAGTAACCTGGGGGATTAGAATTAAAACAGAAAAGTATCATTAGACAGCTTCACAGAGGATAAAGGGATCAGAATGTCTTCCATGTGGTAGCAAAAGTGTATATATCATAAGAGTACACAGCGCAAAGAGTTTTCACAAAGCTAACACAATTGTATATTTAGGGACCTCACCCAACACCAAAACCTTACCAGCATCCCAGAAGCCATTTCCTATTCCCTTTTGCACACCACACACCTCAGAGCAACCCCAGTCTTGACTTCTAACACCATAGATTCATTTTGCATTAAAAAGTTTACTGTCAAAAAAAAAAGTTTACTGTCATTTTGTACACATTTTTTAGTACTCTCTGGACATAGCTCAAAATAGAAATTATTAATACCCCACATTGCTAATATGCCAACAAAAATACTAGTATTTTAACACTTTGAATAGCACAGCATAAAGTAGCATGGCACAGTGCAATAGTAGGATGAGCACAACTACTATTGTAATCACCTGGGTTAAGGAGTTTGAGAAACCTAAGGTTGAAGTGTTAAGAATCATCTCATTATTTTAGAAGTTGGCAGGAGAGTAAAGGGAAGGGTGGAGTCCAGGTCTCTGATGTCATCAAGGAAGAAGCAAAATTAGCAGGTGACTGCCTCCAAGGAGAGAAGATAGCAAAAGTAAGCAGCATGAACTTTTGGGTTTTTATGGAGACTCATTACATTAGCATGATTGATTACATCATTGATTCAACCTCCAGCCCCTCTGACCTCCCCAAAAGTCAGAGGGTGGAACAGAAAGTTTCAACCTTCTAATCACAGGGTGGGTTCTGCTGGCAACCAGCCCCCAGGCTTATGTCAGTTCATTAACATAACAAAAAACACTTTGAGGCTCTCCTCACTTAGGAAATTTCCAAAGGTTTTAAGAGTTCTGGGCCCAAAATGGGCAGGCACAAAGACCAATATATATTTCTTAATATAAAGCACAACATCATATGAAGTTTAATACTTATATTGCCTACCTCTCAGGATCCAATGAAGTAATGTGATGGGGCACAGAAAACATCAAAGGACCATACAATTAAAAGTCACTATTAGTGTTTTTCAATAGAACTTATTGTGGTGACATTGATGAATGAAATTATATAGGTTTCAGGTATACATTTTCTACAATACGTCATCAGTATATTGTATTGTGTGTTTACCACCCCAAAAGTTTATGCTTATCAATTATGGCTTATTCATCCCCCCAAATCCAGCTTTTCCTAGAATATTGAACACATGAGGAACAGGAAAACATCTTTCCTATTCTCACTGGTAAATAAACAAGTGAGTCTTCTCATCTGTAATCTGTAATCAGGGTTTGAAAAAAGAAAATAAAAACATTTCAAAAAGGAGAAAATACAATTCAAAAGGGAGATTTTTCTTTAAAAACTTTAAATGGTCTGAATTATGAAATAGTCAAGAAAAGTCTTTTGATTTCAGTTTTAGGTGCATTATAAATGATACTGATAGAAATTATACAGAGCCTATTTTTTCATTGTTTCTTAATCTCAGATTTCATTTTCTAGATATGCTGACCCTAAGTGTCCGGGGAAAAAAGATAAATTTGGATTCCATTGTGCAGTAAACAGCAGTAAAACCCTGTTAGGGAAGTATTATAGCAAAAATCTATTCAAGCAAAGTTCAACCAAATACTACATTAAACTGCAATTTTGGCTTAACTCAGTTTTTAAGAGTTAAAGGAAGTTGAGATTAGTCTATTCAGGTTTTGAAGAAGGAAGAGGAGGAGGTAAAAGAGGATGAGGGGAGAAGGAAAAGAGGAAAACAGGGAAGAAAAGGAGAAAAGAGAAGGGAGAGGAAAAAGAGGAGAAAAAGATGCAAAAGAAAACTAATATGTCAACAATGTGGAAAGTCAAGAAGGTACATGGGATTCTAACCCAGCGTCCTATTTCTTTTATTCTCATCCATTATCAACCTCTACTTATTAAAGGTTAACTATGCCATGTACCGAGGGGAATGCAAAAGATGTATATGGTGAACTTTATTATTATTATATACCAGATACCCTGAAGGATTCACATAAAAGGAATTAAAATTAGCTTCACTAGAGAATGGAATGTATAACATCCAAGAAAACAATATTAAGCAAAGAGAAAATGAGATTCAAGTGGAATCAGACTCTCTGGCTTCAAATCCTGGTTTTTATCATTTAAAGCCAGTATGAACCTGGGAAATGTACCTAACTATCCGAATCTCAGTTTTGTCGCAGTAAAATGGTGATAATCCTAGTCTAAATTTTATAGGGTCCTTGTGAAAATCAAAGAATTAACATGTACAAAGCCCATAGCACAAAGTCAGATAAACTCAACAAATGTTGGCAAAAAGCAGGAATAGGTACAGGAGTAGGAAGAAGCTTCTAAATAAGGAGACGGCACACCTGCTCCTCTCCTTGTGGCTTTGCCACTAATTTGCAGCACAACCTTCATAAATGCCACAGGCCCATGGTTTCCTCATTGTAGGAGTTAGAAGGACACAGTTCCCCAAATCCCCTTCACTTCTGCTACCAATGACAAGGCCAGGGGTCCTCAAGACCACCGTTAGTCACGAATTGGCTAGGATGATTCACAGGGCTCACTGAAAGCCGCTTTGATTGCCATGACAGTTCATTACAGCTCAGAGACATTAAAATCCGCCACGGGAAGTGATGCACAGGGCAGAGTCCAGGAAAGTTCCAAGGACAGAGTTATCCATTGCCCTCTCCCTGTGGTGTCTTGGACAACACCACTCTCTCGGAAACAATGTGTTACAATATACAGGGAGTATTGCCAAACAGGGAAATTCACTGAAGCCTTGGTGTCCAAACTCTTTACTGGGACTCCATGGTGGCTGGCTTCAGTCTCCAGCTTCCGCACAGGTCAAGCTGATAACCGCATGGCTCAAAGACTCACCATACGTCACAATGTACTACTTTCGATCCCGGCCCAAGTCCTCAGGCAAAAAGACACTCTTGTCAAACAGGACATTCAAAGGGCTTAGAGAGGACCTTCCAGGGGAGGCAGGGAAAGACCAGACTTCTCTTTGGACAAGGTTAATGTCTTCACTCTATACTATCAAATGTTGACCTTCCAGCTCTAATACTCTAAATCAGCTTTTACTGACTGCAACCAACAAAAAATTAATTTTACATGTTGACTTGAACACATATATTTATAAGATAAATACCCTTTACTATATGGAATATATGCTGATATTTTATTAAAATATTGGTAACATTCCACTAAATTGACCTTTAGTGGGTATTAATACACAGTTTGAAAGCATTGATGTAGAGCAGGGCCCTGTGAGCCAAATCCAGCTGCTTTACTGGAACACAACTACAGCCGTTCATTTATGTATTTTACAGTCTGTGGCTGCTTTCATATTGGAGTAGTTGCTACAAAGATAGCACAGCCTGCAGAGGCTAAAATATTTACTATTTGGTTCTTTACAGAAAAAGTTTGACAACCCCTGATCTAGTGTATCATTGTGATTTATGACCCCAGGGAAAATACATTTATAAAATTGCCTATATTCCTTCCAATTTATGACAAATGCATAACCTTACACCCATCTTTTTTTTCAGTTTATACAAATGCATGTTAATGATTTGGGAAATGTCCTTCTAAAATGGATAAAAGAATCATATATTTCCAGGGTCAGCTACCGAGTCAATGGATGCACCGAGGCTGTGTCATACTTTAAGCTCATGCTATGCGTGCCCTCAGATTTGGGATTGTGTTACTCATTAATCAAAAAGTATTCACTAACTCCTTCCTTTCCAGATAACCTACACCCCTTCAGCTATACCAAGTATGAGGAATTATGTGAGAAACTTTTGGCATTGTAAGAGAAATCAGAAACCCGAGAAATACTGGTTAGGATTACTCTCAAAGAGAAATGTACTGTACCAAAAATAGAAGTTCCAACACAGACATATACCCAAAGAAATATCAACAGGAGTCCCTCTAAAGACCAAGTTCAGACAGAATGTTCAAAGCAATTCAAACACAAGCAAATTTGGGAGGTGAGGAATAAATTAAATAGCAAATCCCAATTCTCTGGACATCTCCCTCATCTCAGCCATCTAAGGTAGAATGCTAGAAAAGGACTAGAAAAAAAAATGCAGGCTGCCCCAGGGAGTGAGCTAAGAGCGGTACACTATTATCAGTTTCTGAAATATTGGCAGGATTGGCTTATTATAGCTTTTACCCTCACAAGACTGGCTGATCAGTGTTGGGGACAGAAATAAAAGCTTGTGACTTCACAGAGCCTGGCTCTTTCGAAAATGAGCTCTACGTGAAGAGGAGGTGATGAAGAGGAGGTTATCCAGCTGCAGGAATCGGTTCTATTCTACAACATGTGAAAAGGATGTAATCAGAACCTTCGGTCTTCTGCTTCCCAGAACTTGAGGTGTCAATAAACTGGGTTAGTCAAGTTAATTTCAAGAGGCTGCTCCTTCTCTCTTAGGTGCAGTTCAGCTCTGCCATACAAATTGTGAGGGTTTTTCAAGTTACGGAACTCTCACATCCATCGCGATGCTTTTCTTCTCACAACAGATTCTAATACCCCCTCCCACCTTTGTGCATTATGTGAGTATGTGTCCTGACCATCCCCATAGTTTGTCAGTAGCATCAGAGTCTTCTGGTTCATCCTAATGAAGCCTCTTTTCTCACCTATCCCTAGCTTATTCCTATTGGCTTCCACTGCCTAAGGTTGAAACCACAATCCTCATCCAATGGTGTGGATAGACTGTAAAATGTCCCCACCTTTCCACCCTTCTTTGTATCTATGCCTGTTGCCATGTGACTTGGCAGTTCCCTCACTCAAGAGGGGACTTAGTTTCCCTCCCTTTGAATCTGGGTTGGCCTTGTGTCTTGCTTTCTACAAATGAATGCAGTGGAAGGGATGGTATCCTGGTTATTTCTCTAGGCCTTATGATACCATTTATGCTTCCACTCTCTTCTTAGAACCCTGCCACACTAAGAAAACAAGTCCAGACAAGACTGTTAAAAGATGAAAGAACCCAGTCACCAACTTTGCCCCAGTTAACTTTGAGCCAATACCCAGCTAACAAGTCAGCCTCCGGCTGATCCATCAGGGGACTGCAGATGAATTGTGAAACCAGCCAAGATCAACAGAGCCAATCCCAGATAAAATGACCAGATAAAATGACTGGCTGACTCATAAGCAATAACAAATGCATTGTTCTAAGTCATTGAATTTTGGGTAATCTGTTACCCACAACAGCTGAAAAAGCATTTCAAAGACTTTTTACCAAAGGCAGTAGACCCCATTATCTATAGGTTTCCTCTGCTTTTGTTACATAAACTTGGTAAGTGCTTTTTTGTTTTGCCAAGCTACTCTCAGCAAGTGAAATTTCTCCCTCTTCGTTTAATATTTCACAAATTGTTTTCTTTCACTTAAGCTACTATGTCTCCTACCATGAAATGTTCCCATAAAAAAAGTAGAAATGTCCTAGTCTTTCATTATTTGTTCACTTATTACCCTTCCTTTTCTCAAACACTTAATCCACTTATACTTTGTACATAAAATCGGCTTAATTAATAGGACTTGATTAATGTCACTACTATTTGTTTCAACTGCCAGTTCCTAGAATGAGGAAAAATATTGGCTGAACTTGTCCATAGACTGTCATGTTTACAGACTCCTAGTCCATTTGTTGAATCAAATTAAAACAAATGGTTTTTAAATGTCTAAATTACTCCCTGCTCCAAATTGAAAGCCCAAATGTTAATAAATATTAATTTATTATACCTTATATCTACTTTTATATTAAAACTAGAGGCCCAATGCACAAAATTCTGTTCCCTGGTCGAACTCCCAGTCTAGGGGACAATTTGCATATTAGGCTTTTATTGTATAAGATAATATATGTAAATAAGAATCAGCTGAAAGCCCAAATGCATACAATCTTTCAAAGATTAATTAAAATTAAAAAAGAGAAAAGGGGAATCTGGATATTGGCAATTAAAGAGCATGCACATCCATGTTGTGGTGCTCCTCTTTAACACTTAACTTTAGTTATAAAGAGGAAACATTTAGCAACAATGACCTTTGAATATTTTAAGCAGTGAACTACATCAGTATTAGAGTTTTTAGATTACGCTTTCAATTTGTTTAAACGTTTCTCTCCTCTTCCTTCTTTCTCTCTTAGATTGAGATAAATAGACCTTTTTATTCTATTTTATACTATTTCAAAACACTCAGTAAAACAAGACCAACTCCCTTTCCTTACTTCCCTACACAGTACCAAAGAGAACTGTGAAAATTTGACTAAATATATCAGAATAGATATATTTTTCATGTATTTCTATTTAATCTGATTACTTCCAAAAGGGATTTGAAGGTGTTCATTGATGAATATCGACCAATGCCAATACACAAGGATTTTTTATGGATTTAAAGAGCTCTACTCATAGCCTTAGTAATCAGGCCCGTTAATTCCCAAACCAACTCTGTGGTGTAGGTCATTAACATCATATGCCTCAGGTTGACTATAAGAAAAGGCTGAGATGACACAGCTAAAGCCTATGGCTACACTTATTAGATAAAACATATAGGTTTTTACAGAGATTAAGCTTGATCACTTATTAGAAAAGATTGGTTAGTAACTTTAGGCATTTCTCTAGGGCTGACTGTCACTTAATCATTTCTATATTTCCGAGAAACTCCTTACAGCATGTGAATTATTTCTTCTAGGCATTCTATCATCATTCATGTAGCTTCTATCAGATAAAATTCTGGCACTAAACTGAGAGAGTATATTATTCAGCAAATGAGCAAAAGCTATTTGATATATAATTAAAGTTTATCACTGTTATAATAATTGAGTCATGATATTATTTTTATTATGAAAGCAAAATTTATCTACTTGTTATAGGTTAAAATTGTTATATTAGGCTGTGATAAAAGAAAATCAACCAACCAACAACTAAAATAAGCTACTATAAAGTTCTATGTCATACACCAGGGCTAAAATTTTCTAAGGCTATAGCAGCTGACTTATTTTACCTATCTATGCCAAAAGCCACTTTAGAAGATTGCTGTGCTAATAGTTCTTTTAACTCTGCATACGCATTGGCGTCTACAAGAGAGGTAGTTTTGCATAATGTATAAGGCATAGTCTCTGTTTTGCCAGTTACACTAGTTATATGACTTTGTGTAAATTATTTACCCCATACATAAGGTACTTGTGAGAATTAAAAGACATAATCTTTGTAAAAAGCTTACTTCAATACCAGACAAATATTAAACAATTCATTTTTATAAGCTATCATCATCACCATAATCATCATCCTCAAAAAATACCAAAAAAACCCCACTTTCCTACTTATCCTAACTTATATAGCATAATATATTCTATCTCCACTGATATCTAACTTATTATCATTTCTATAAAATCCATGATATTAAGGATTTTGTCTAACCCACCACTGTATCCTTTAAGACTAAATGAGTGCCTCGTACATACAAAGAGCTCCAAATATTTTTGTGGTTGAATGTTCTTCCCATTAGGACGGCCCAATGCACAGAGTAGGGTATCAGAGTTCATTCTAACCAGAGAGCACTTTTCTTCTGTCACCATCCCACTTCTCTCTATTAAACCAAAGATATCTTCTCAGTAGTCGCTATTCTTCTAGACTGGTATTCAAAATATGGGTTTATTTCTTCTCATTATCATCCTTCTAAGACTCAGAGGGGATAATGATGAAATATAACTATTACTAACTCAATATCTTTGTTTTACTTGGTAGGATAAGCTGAACAGACCAAAATATACTACTTGTCAAAGCATGTTAATTATACAAACTTATTTCTGATTGTTTAATACCAAATATACTTACTCTCCAAAGCCTAAACATAGCACTATAAATTTTGCTTCTATTTTTTATTTTGAAATTAATTTTACTTTTAAAACCAGATAATATATTCCCAGGTTCCAAAAGTGAAGACTTTATAGAAAGATATACCATGAGAAATCTCAATCTCATTCTTTCCCACCTGGTTACACCAAAAATTGGCCCTAACAGGTAGCAATTTTTATTAGTTTCCTGTATGACCTTCCAATGTTTCTTTAAACAAATAAAAGCGGACAAAAATAGGCACATTAAAGGTGCTGAACATTACTAACCATCAGGGAAATGCAAATCAAAACCACAATGAGATATCACCTCACACTTGCTATAGCTATTACATTATTATGTTATGTAATTATGGCTGTTATGGATATTATTAAAGAGACAAGAAATAACAACTGTTGGTGAGGATTTGGAGAAAAGAGAATCGCTGTGCACTATTCGTAGGAACATAAGTTGGTGCTGTTACTATGGAAAACAGCATAGAGTTTAATCAAAAATTAAAAATAGAACTACCAGATGATCCAGCAATTTCATTTCTGAGAATTTATCAGAAAAAAACAAAAGCATTAACTTGAAAAGATATATGCACCCCCATGTCCATTGCAGCATTATTTACAATAGCCAAAATATGGAAACTAAATGTTTCTCGATGGATAAATGGATAAAGACAATGTAATATATTTATATATACACAATGGAATATTATTCAGCCATAACAAAAGAAGGAAATCTTGCTCTTGATAGCAACAACATGAATGGACCTTGGAGGGCATTATGCTAAACTAAGTCAATTAAGTCAGACAGAAAAAGACAAATATTGTGTGTTTCACTTACCAAAAAAAAAAAAAGAAAGAAAGAAAACCAAATTTGTAGATACAGAGTGATGATTACTATAGGCAGGAAGTTGGGGGTGGGTGAAATGTATGCATGTGATCAAAAGGTACAAGAAAATCTGACTGTAAATATCACAGGAAATCAAGAAAATACAAATTTAGACAATGATGAGATATCAGTTTGCATGCAACATATAAAATAAATGTCCTTAAAATACCAAGTATGGGTGAGCTGGTACTGTAGATTATGCCTAGAAATGAAAAAGCCAATTTTGGCCCTAACCGGTTTGGCTCAGTGGATAGAGCATCGGCCTGCGGACTCAAGGGTCCCAGGTTCGATTCCGGTCAAGGGCATGTACCTTGGTTGGGGGCAAATCCCCAGTGGGGAGTGTGCAGGAGGCAGCTGATTGATGTTTCTCTCTCATCGATGTTTCTAACTCTCTATCCCTCTCCCTTCCTCTCTGTAAAAAAATCAATAAAATATATTTTAAAAAAAGCCAATTTTGCTAATTTGAGTTCATAGGATCTAAGTCTCAATACACAAAGCATAGTAACTACTTTATCAGTTACCAAATGATTTCAAACTTAATGTGTATATTAGGCAGAAACTGAACATATGATTTAAATTGCACTTAAATTCCCACTTACTAAAGGTTCCTTTTGTAATATATCCAAATGTATAGTTATCATATTTTTTCATTTTCTTCATAATGCAAGCCGGTAAGTTTTTAGTGGAAAATCAAAATGATTATATTACATTTCTCTAGGTCTGCTGAGTTACTATGATGAAATAGAAAGAGAGAATAGAATTAGATTCAGTATAAACATCTACATGGCTATTTAAGGAAAAACCAGAAGTGGGCTAATTTGTCAAATGATTGAAAGTACATGAAAAACAAAAACTAGGACTTGGAGATGCACATGAATGGATAGTTGAATGTGGCTACCAGAAATCCAGGATACTGCCTTGTAATCCGCAACTCTCAAAAAGTTAGGAGATAAATGTATTGACTTGGCCCTCCCGGAGAGAAGCACATGATTTAATCTGCTTTACCAAGAACCAGAATTGACATCAGCTTTTTTATGCAACCGAAGAAAACCTTGTGACTTGAAAGGAAACAGCTTATTCAAGTAAAACTCAAAAAGCACCAAGATACTGAAATCCCCTGCCACTTAAATGTTAAATGACTAATAGTAGAAACACATCCCAAATACTAATTGTTCTATGGCTGTTGGAGAAATGCCTATGTTTACTATTCTTAAACTCACCTCGGAGTAGATGATGCTTTGGGCTAAAATTATCCTGGGGCCCTTAGTAATTCCAGTTGACGCCAGCACTTGGAAAAAGGCAGGAAACTGGCGGAAATAGTCCCTTCTCTGTTTGCTATAACCTGGTCTTTCAAATGCCGCAGGGGTATCCTGTTCTCTTGCATTGAGGGAAAGGAAATAATCTCAGAGTGAGGGTGCTGATGTGCTTTATAGGAAGCGGCTAGCTTACATGACCCTCTCTGGCTTGATAAGATACACCTATGCGTCTAAGCAGGAGAAAAGGCCTCATCAAGGAGAAACCTGGGCTTCTGGCTCCACATTTAGAATTGCTGGGCGAGTTAGTAACTAAGGCCATTTGAGCTGAAGCTAACTTGCAAGGGTTTTGCTCATCTGTCTTCTGGTTCAAACCTGGAGCAGTTTGCATCCAAAAATTAGACAAAAGGGGGGGGGGCGTAAAATGCTCAAAGAAAAGAGGAAAGGTCCCTTTCTTTGTGGTCCAACCTGCAGTTGCCTTCATAAAGGATTCAAACAGACCACATACTCTGGCTAAACCGCTGCAGCTGTGATCCACTGTGAACAGCTGAGCCACAGACTGGGAAAAGGTATTTGCAACACCTATTATTGACAAAGGATGACTGATCAACATTAGATGAGGAATTCCTACAAGTCGATGAGGGAAAAGGCAAGCTAGAAATGGGCAAAATATGAACGGGTGCCTTTGGATGAGAAGGAAAGGAGGCGTGCTTGACTCAGGGCTGCCCAGAAAGGCTAGCAGGATAGGGTACAGAGCCACGTGTCTGTGCCAATGCCACACAGCTGGAGGGTTGCTATGCCCAAGAGCTGGAGACCACATGGGAGATGCAGTGCCCTGAGGGTGAACATAGGGAGCTGGCTGAGGGTGCCCCTCATGATCCCCAACCCCCTCACTTTCCCAAGGCCACCAGGACATCAACACTTTGAACAAGATCTGTGTGATGATAAACTGAGGAAGTGCTAGTGTAGTTGTGGTTTGGCCTGGTTCCTTCCTGACTCAGATAATCTGACTCCTGTCACCACTAGCGATTCTATTCCCCCAGTTCCCAAACAGTGAATGTTAGAAAACGTTGCATTAGTCTGAACACAGAAATGTAAAGCTCTTGATAGGTCTGAAGCAGAGAGAACTGGATTGGAGACCTGATCTATCAAGCCATCTCATCTTTGGATACATGTCCCAAACACCTAAACTGTGTGGGGAGAAATATTAAAGTGAATACAAAAAAGAAAAGCCTTCTTAAATTGCCAACACTCATTTTCCAGCGATAACACTTTATTTGAGGCATCAAGCAATATACTGAAAGAGGTGAGTCATGCGCAAGTAATGTCCTTATTTCCATAATTGTACATTTGATACTCTCTGCCCTCTTCAAGAGGGTGGGGAGTGAGCAAAGATGAGAAGCACATAGCTTTTATACAAAACCGTATCTATGTAAGTGCTTGAGAAAGTCCGCTTTTAATTTAGTTTTTCCTTCTTTAAAAGGCATGTCGGTTTTATTTCGGAAAACTAAAATAAGCTAGTTCTGCCACTGAGGATACAGTTTCTCCCCAGAGTTACTTATGAAATAACGCAGCTGCCTTTTTCTTTGAAGGGATTCTTGTCTTCTGGAATGCCTTTCACCAGAGGGTCCTCTCCAGAACGTTCTTCAATGTAGTTTTTTATTTCTTCAGAACATTTAGACACCTTGAAGTGGGGGAGGGGGAAGAATGAATTAGGTCAGGATTGTTCAAACGGTATCGCCAACTTTTAGTGAAACTAATATAATTGGGTATGACCGACATTTACAGTGAGACCAAAAATATTAGAGTATAGCATGAAGCATATATAATATAATAAATGATACACTCTATGTAAAATATATTTCTAGCTACGGGTTAGAATGTTAGAGAGTCACTGTATTAAATAAATTCTCCTCAGCAGTTTCTATGCATTGTGGCTCACATGATTTCCTTCCTCTGCTAAAATGCAGTTAGTGACGTGTCCACAATATTTTAGGAACTAAACCAAACTATGCTTTCAGTTTTCCATGCTAATGAACAGGTGTAGTAGTAAACTCCCAAATGTTTGGAGGTATACCTGCCAAAATTCTCATTTATTATGGGTGTGTGCCACGTTCTGCAATTTCACTGGAAAGTCTGACTCGGGAAAAGGCTGAAGTTGCCCGTCACACCATTCTGTCTCTGCTCAGAATTCCTTCCTGTTAGTTGCTTGAGGACCATGGCCATAAGAAAAGACTTGTCTGAGACTTATTATGCTGACCTGAGATTCTTGTGTGTATGTAATCATTTAAAAACTTTATCTGAAATGGAGAAAGGATTAAACAGTTCCCTTAAAAAGTCTATCCTTAAGAGACAGGTTACAAGAGTGAGTTTTAAAAAAGTACTTAAAAGGAAAGGAAAAGAAAAGGATTCGTGTCTTAATGAAAGTCTCTATTACTAGTAAGAAATTAGAAGCAAAAATTATAGAACTCAAGCAAAATTCCAGAGGGGACCACCTAAGACTAGACAAAAATATTCCCACTAAATTTTTAATTACTAATCTTCAAACTGTTTTGGTGGTGACCACTAAAACATGTTTGCATGTGTATCCCAAAATGTATATAATTATTTACTTAGAAATAAATGCAGATACTATTGTATCAATACGTCATTCATAATTATAAAACATAATCTGGAAATTATTTAAAAATAGAGATTAGAAACTAACCAAAAATATAAATTTTAATATTTTACTCCCATACCCCAAAGACTCCTTGCACACCAGTGTGGAGGCCACTGATCTAAAATTTAAAAGTAAGTGATTCAATTATCTGGCTTAAAATGTGGTAAAATAAAACCCTTTCTAGTACCATTCTCTCAGGTCGCATCTGCTCTCCATCCTTGCTGACACTGAATTCTCAAAAGTGAGATGCAAGTATCCATGACGTGGGGTCTGTGGTTCCAGATAAATTTAAGGATAAGATTCAAGTTCCCCTAAATTGCATCCGTTCTTAAGGAGGCTTCTTCATCAGGTTTCCAAAGGGAACTGTAACTGACAAAGTACTCCTCTGATGCGTTTCTTTCCACGATCAAGAGGATGTGTTTGAACAACAATCAGCTGGAGCCAGAGTCCAGTCTGTGAATTTCGTGCCCTTGGCCTGAGCAGAGCACAGAGCTCAGACATGAACAACTGATTGACAGAATAACCAACGGGCATCACAAGACGGTGTTCCAGTAACTGTCCTATCATTAGCTCTGGGGCCCCATTGGGATTCAAGTTTGTGGGTGTGTTTTTTTTAGTTCTTAAAAGTAAGAGGGTTGAATGATCTCTAAGAGCCACAGTGTTTGTCTAGCACTAACATTCTATAATTCAAAGTGCATAATGAAATACGTTTGAATATTATTATTAGGATTTCAGTGCCTCTACCTAGATCCCCTATGGCTATCCTTGACATTTTCTCTCCCTCTGGCATACAATTGGAGTTTCTGAAGTTGGAAAGCTGACCTAGCAGGGTGTGTCCTGGACGTGGATAATGGGGAACTGGCAGGGAGGACCTGCTAATGAATATTTCCACAGTCAGCTGCACCGAGGCCCTGCCCAACTTCTAAATCGAAGCTTTAAATAACTGGAAGATATTTGTTTCTTTCCCCCTATAACTTCTGCATAGGGGTACTAGCCTTTAGGATGTTCCAACTTTTCAACAACGCTTTACTTTAGTATATGCAACTCTGTTTAATATGTAACCTCTAAGTTTCATTGTGTGAAAAAAACTAAGGGGTCAACACATGCTCTACCACTGGGCTTTGCCAGCCACCAAATGGGTCCCCTAAATATCCAAGAAACAAGCCTATTCATTGAGTCAGGTAACTTTGGTTTTTTCCCTTTAAACACAGCAGTATTTTTATAGCATCTCAGTATATGTGTGAGTATTTATCAATAAACCGATACTACTGTGTTCGTTCATTACTTATAAACTGGACATTACGAAGGGATGAGAGTTACAAATAAATATGGAGATTGCATGTTTTGCTTCCAAGCCC
>NW_005871063.1:2783309-2922337 GCF_000147115.1 Myotis lucifugus | reverse complement strand
TAGGTTAATTCAGGACTTCATATTGCGATTTTTAAAGGCTTTTCAAGATACCATCGCTTTCCCAGGCGAAGAAAGGATCAAGGGCAGGTATGGCAGCCATCTGTCTTCTTCCTACAGCTTGGGGTTTTAAAACCGACTAACAGCAGGCACAATTTCTTGCCCGTTTCCCCAGTTTAGGAACTGACATTTGGCTTTAAATTACTCATCAGATCCCTGCTCTCTCCTTTACCTCCTATGATTTCCACATCAACTGGCAGTTCCCAGGCGCCACCAAAGCCCTACTTCCAGCTGCAAAAACAACAACAAAAACCACACACACACACACACACACACACACACACACACACACACACACACACACACTCGACAGCCGCCACCTACTTGTTTTAGTGCAACAAACCAGGAAAAGCTGGCCCTCGGAGAAGGAAAAAATCTGGGGCAGCCCATTTACCTGTTGTCTCTGCAACTTCACTTCTTTGCGAAGTTGCTCCACTTCCATCTTCAGCTTTTCCTTTTCTGGCAAATCTTCGATGTGCAGGGCCGGCATCTTCGCCCCAGAGCTGGGCCCAGGGACAGCTCTGGAAGTGGAGCAGCTGGAAATGCGATAAACCAGGGCGCGTCCCAAAATAACTGCGCCCCCGCCCCCCTCCTCTACCCCCGCCCCCCGCCCGCCGGTGCCGGACGGGCCCGCCCCCCGCGCGGTGGTCCCCGGCGGGGAGCCGCTGCTGCCTCGGCCCGGCCCCTCACGCCAGCCCTGCCCTCCGTCCCGAGAGCTTAAAACCCCCGATCTCGCTCTCCAACCCCCCAAACCCAGCAGGCCTGTCCCAGGGAGCCCGGGGAGGGTTCAGCCCAAGGGCCCCGGGCCTGATTCCCGACCCCACCTCGCCCTCGCGGGACCGTCCTGGGCTAGGGCCCAAGGGTTGGGGTTGCGCTATCCTCTGGGGAAAAAACAAACGTTTTACTTTTTGTTCCTTTTTTTTTCTTTCTTACCCTTTCCCAAGTCATATCCGGGCTTTGTTTATGAAGCAAGAAAGGGGGACACTACCCTGCAGGAAATAACAGCTCTTCACTTCTCCGAGAGTTTCCAAAAGATACAGCACGTAACTTTTCCCAGTTACTCACACACATGTATTGGGGGAACTGTGGGCGCCGGAGAGAAGTCCCAGATGGGAAATGGAGCTGGGCTGTGACCTCAGAAACACCCTCCACAGCTGTTGGTGTCTGGCCCTCCAGTGTATTAAGGAACTGGGAAGGACTTTGATCCACATTTGGGGACCAAAGGGGGACCAGGGTATGGATATTAGTTACAGTTTGCAGGGGCATTTTCTGACATTAAATAATTATCTGCATCCTGGATAGCAGAGTTTGTGTTGGGGAGTGTTTTGTAATGATTGACCGGTAAGTGGATGATACCAGAGGAGAGAGCAAGAATCTTAATGTTCTCCCCCAAAAGATTTCTTCCACTCCATCTGCCAACGTGTGGGCGACACTTGACACCGAGGATTGTGAATTCCTGATTCACAAAGTATTGGTTTCTCCCCTTTCTGGAAAGCAGTATTCATCTAGCTGCCACTTTGTAAAGCCAGGAAAAGTGACGGATGTGAAAAATGTTTGCCTGCAATAAAACCTTTCCCTTGGACTATCAACGAAAACCTTGTTAGTGCTGCTTAAAAAAATTAGAATGAATGTGAGAAATCTTCCCAAGCAGTCAGATGTTTCCCTTTCTCTCCGGGGATGACCTACTGCTGACTGAGTCAAATTCAAGTTAAGAGTGGAGGCATTAACTGGATTATTTCAGGGAACTTGGACTTAGCCATAGTCACTCCTCATTTTGTAAGCAAAGGTTTTTTTTTGTCCAAAAAACAATGATCTACTTGCTGAGTGCTCCCGGATTCTAGTTTCAGCTCTGACACTGGCCATCCCTGGAAAGGTTACTCCCACCCCTCCTCCCTGATTCTGATTTTCTTAATGTGTAAAATATGTGATGGGGCAGGGGAGAGGTGAATTAGCTGGGGTATGTTTCCTTTCTAATTGTATTTATGTCTCTACATCTGATACATCACTTTCACGAAGAAAAACGTTAGGAGGTTCTTTTTCTGCATTAGAAATACCACACATTCCAGAATCTCCCTGACTCAAGAAGTTAGGTCAACTGATGGAGTGTTCCTTGTTCGTGAGCTGTGAGCCAAGACAAAAACTCATGTTTCCAGAACTCATACATTTTTTTTTTGGTTTCCCCATTGTTTAAATTGAAAAGGTTGGTTAAAAATAGCTTAAATAAGTTAGTGAAAGTAGTTAATGTGGCCTAAATTAAATAAGCAGCAGCATCCAAATGAAATAAATTGGTTAAGTAAATGAATGTCAGTATGTCTGTTCCAAATCATAAAAATAGAGCTATTTTGGTCTGGAAATTTCTTTCCAGTGAAATCACCTAGTTGCACGCAGTGAAAAATATTTATAAATCCATAATGGTTCTTTAACTTCTTCCACAGTGTTGTGAGACTTAAATTAGAGATGAAATATATATTAGCCTATTTTTTTTAAAGTTTTATTCTTATCAATTAATTCATATGCTAATATATTTAAGTAAATGGCTTGAACTAAAATGAATTGGGAAAGTCCCATGATCACACAATCTTCTGAAAAATGTTTTGTTGTTTGGTTTTAAGTGGTAAAATGATGGAAATGCTTCAACACACACACACACACACACACACACACACACACACACACACACAGTCTGTAGTCCCTATTCCTTAGGCATGGAATTTACCTCCCAGAGAGCAACCATGGCAAGTAATTTCTTGTGTATTCTTGTAGAAATATTCTATCAGCAAAAATTTTTTTGATAAACAAATGTAAAAGCCATATCAGTTGTATCCAAATGTACTTTTAACATTTTACATATACTTTATGTGTTACCCCTAATCAAAGTTAGTGTGCAAAATATGTGTAGAAACCATTCTGCAGTGAAAATGACAGGTGTAATCAGAAATAAACTTTTATTATCCCACCGTCTGTTGACAAATGTTTTAAAGAAGCTGCCAGTCATAAAAAGCAGTCAGAGGGATGTAAAGTACAGCATAGGGAAAATAGTCAATAAAATTGTAATAATTATGCATGGTGTCAGATGGGTACTAGGCTTAGTGAGGTGAACACTTTGAAAGTTATATAAATGTCTAATCACTCTGAGACTAATACAATATTGTATGTCAACTGTAATTTAAAAAAAAATCATTGGTTCCATAAAAATTTTAAAAAAGAAATCTGCTTAATAAAAATAATATTAACCATGTGGTTATTTTTACTTTTAGAGTATAAAAGAGCAAAGGCCATGAAATATTTACCTTGGAATGTAAAAAAAGAAAAAAAAAACAATTTTTGGACTATTTTTCTGATGTATTAAGTATGTTGTTAAAAATCCATATAAAGAAAATCATAAGAAAAATTTGAGGGCAGCTATATTAGAGTTGATTTTATACTAACTTGAGTTAAAAGAAGATCTTTTAATCTTGTGATCTTTGCAAGACATAGATTCTCTTTGAGTCTGTTTTGTTAGGGTAAATAAATGTGGTTACCTCCCAAATTATACTCCTCTAAAATTTATAAAGTAAGTGGTGATTGTTTAGGCCATTAAAATGATGGTATCTTTAAGGAAAGTATTTAACATACATTTCATGCGCTCTTAGTTCATTTAACATTTGGTTCAATGTATCATAACTATCACATGGACATTTTCATAAACTGACCTGTAAGATTCTTTTTCCTGATGGAGACACTGGGAAGTCTGATGCTCCGGTTACCTTAACAACTAATAATTCGTGGTATCAAAATTATTCCTTTCATCAATTATGTTCATACAAGACTTTAATTTTCATTGCATATAATTGGTCATTCTCATTACTTGGTGTACAGTTTCCCTCGCATGTTTTTAGGAGATTTGGAAGTTTGATATTAGCCTTGTTTTAAAATGTGGTTAATATCAATCAATCCAAATGAAAATAACAGTGAATTTTTTTCTTACTAAAACTTTAAAACTTACCTATGTATACAAAACACCCTGAAAGGGCTAATATCTCAAATGATATAGAAAGTATGTCACTTTGCCCATTCTCACTAGTGATATCAGGTAGTTTTGTTGAACAGCCAAATGGTAAGGCTATGCCTGAAGTATTTTTTGTTTTCCTTCAGTTTTACCTCATTCCATTTAACCTAGTAATCCGTGTCCCTGAAATAACAACTTCTGGGGGAAAAAGAATCATTTACTGCCACTTGTAGTTGCGTGGGCTATGGGACAGCCATGATTTCATTTCCTTCTTCCTGGACCATCTTTCTCTATGCTTCCTTCCTATGATTTTTATCTTACTCAAAATCCCGCTGACAATCTGTATTTTTAAGCAATAGGAATTTTACCTTACTGCTGATTTAAGTAGTAAGCCAATAAGATTCTGAATTATCCTTAAATTAAACACTTAAGTCAATTAAATTTTAGAGACTTTATTAGTTGATTTAGCAGTTACACAGATGAATGGAACTTCCGGCTTGGGAAATTTACAATATGTTATTGAAATTAAAACAGCTATACAAGCTATAAGAGAAAGCACAATAATGTAAAATCACTTAAGAGATACACAATACACATTACTCTTGGAATAGAGTGAGGGACAGAGGAGATAATTTTTATTAAGCGTCAGAAGAGAAATAGGATTTCAAAATGGCTGAAATGAGATGGAGCGGAGGAACATTTCAGGTGGAGGGATTCGTAGGACTAAACTCTAGAAGATGGAAGATGGGGAGTCATGTGAGGGATTACTTAATATTTAAGTGTGTTGACAACAGGAAGTGTGTAGGGTTAATAATAATAGAGGACATTTATAAGGCTTTCTTCCATATATTCATCTTTGCTCTAGCGATTTTAAATATTCATACAATAATAGATCTCTTTCAGAAAAAATAATAGCTCATTCTTATCTTTTTAAAAGAATAATTAGCATTTCTAATCTATTACAAAAATAGCACTGTAAAGGTAAGAGCGCAACAAGGAAATACTCGCAGCAAAAATAGTTATCTAGTTATCTATTAATACTCGCCACTTGTTACAGAAGCAGAGGCGTTAGCAGCGCAAAGGTAGTGAGGTCTGGCGTAGGCAGACTCAAGGTGAAGCTAGGAGGAAATCGACTAGCAGGAGGATGCGGATAGCTACTTTTCTATCGTCTTGCCTTCTATCGATGGGCCTGGTGAGAGTTATCATGGGGATGCTATGCATGTAGTCCAGTTCCTTTCCCAGTAATAAACTAACACCTAGTGGGTCTTACTCTATGCCAGGCAAAATGCTAAGTGCTATAGTCACCCTAGTATCACAGTTAATCCCCAGGACAAAGGGGATAGCACCATTTCTTTCCTTATTCTACAGTAGAAGAAACTGAGACTCAGACAGCTTAAGTCATTTATCCAAAGTCAGTTAGGCAGTCGAGTGCCAGAGCCCGAGCTGTCTGGCTTCTCATCATCCTCATTCTGGTGCTGGTTACACCTACTGTGCCCTGTGACCATACACTGAACCCTCGATCCAGTTGGCATTCCAGGGGAAAGTCACATCATTGATGACAACTAGAACTGGTAAGAATGGAGGAAGAGGTTAATGTTAAAACCATCACTGCTCGCTTTGGGTTGAAAGATAAAGTGAAACAGAAAACAAACCGTCAGCAACCAAAATCTTCACAGCACACATTCTGCAAAGATCAGTCTTATGAATCAAAAGAATAGACTTCCTAATTCAGTAAGCAAGAGAAAGGTTGAAAAAATATGTAAGTCTAACCATGAAATTTGCAGATGGAATAGTATGAGTGTTGAAAAGGAAGTGAAGAAACATAAAACAGTAACTAAATGCTGGCAACCAACATAATACAGACTCATTCATAGATCACAGTAGTTACTGTCAAAGAAAGGGGTCAGTCAACATTATTGTCAATGATGCATTAGACCCTGTGCTAAATAAACATATTAAAACATAGACTTAACATTATCACATGCCAATTTTCATTAAAGATTTATATTAATGAATTTTAAAATTCATTCACATGCTTAATGATACTATGACATAGGATGAAAAATGAATGTTGTCATGAAAGCTCAAGATATTCCAGGGGTTTTTATCTTTATTTCTTTATGAAATCACACAGCCTCCCTTGATCTCCTTGTAGGGGTTTTTGTCATCTGGGACACCCTTCAGCAGTGGGTCATTGGCAGCATTTTGTAGGACGTACTCCCGCAGGTCTTCACAACATTGGGATACCTTAAAGGAAAGCAGAGAGAGATGACTCATTTGGTTTAATATACAAAACTGCAGAATCCAGGAATGTATTTACAACACTAATTTCTGTGTGTTCTATCTTTCTAATGGGATTCTGCTTTCTGTCCACACTTATGTACTTTTTAGAAGAGAAGAGGAAATAGCTGCTCCCTCCCCTCCCCTCCTGGATTTCTCCTGGCAGAGAATAAACAGCTGGCCACACTCCAGCTAAGGGCTCCCAGCAGACACAGAGATCAGAACACAGCTGGCAACACAAGTCAAGAATGTCACCAGAGGGAATATTAATGAAATATTTTTCCTCATTCCAAAAATGTGACCTGTAAAAGTGGGAGGGAATGAATAATTGTTAAATTCCAGGCTTATCACCCCTGCTGGAATCTCAGAAGTATACACAGATAATTTCATTTTAATCCTATCTACAGTGATTGATCATGACAATGTACCTGAAGGTGAACTCCAACGGATCGGGCACCTTTGGCTGATTTGTTCACATGGATCCCAGGCATGTCGAGCAGAGCCTACATTTAGTTGGTGCTCAGTAAATAAATATTCGCTGAACTGAATAAGTTGTTTCATTTATAAACTTGCTCCTCATTCCTCTGCACCATTATGAAGATACAGACTTTAGGACCTTAACGGACACAGCCAGAGCCTGCTAATGTACCATTTATCATATCTTTTAGGGAGAGGCAATGTTTTATACATATGTAATATAAGTGTGTGTGTGTGTGTGTGTGTGTGTGTGTGTGTGTGTACATTGATAGGTACATATGGGAACAAGGTATTCATTTGTTTAACTTTCAACTTGCTTTGTTTTCACTTAATATATCATTCAAGACCTTAACACAAAAATTTCATTTTTGGCAGTCCATTAAGTGGTCATTTCATAAGTCATGTAACCAATTTTGTTTTTGTTTTTTTAAATAAAATCTTTATGCCAATTTTGGACACAGATTCCAAGCAACATTAGTCGTAAGATTACAACTCTGCAAACTCATTATTTACATCGCAGAACAAATCATTTCTAACTGGGGCAAGGCATCAGTTATGTGGCTCCTTCATAGAATGAAACGTGAAGTTTGTAAACACTTTTGCAATATACAGTCATTTAGGTTCACTTTGGTTTTTTTCCTCAAAAATTCAAAATTGAGATTTAAATTCACTTTTCTTTTCCTCTCCTCCTAACACCAGCCCATTGGCTCCAACCAGAAGTCAGGAACAGAGGTTTAAGTTGCTGTCCTAATGCAGGACTTTGACAGCGTCTGGCTAGGATCTCTATGTGGATGTATGTGTTTAAAATTATTTCAGCGAGGCTTCTTATCAGCGCATATGGCTTAATTCAGGGTTACATGGTATGTGGAAAGCATTCACAATGGATTCAGGCCACTCCAGGTTTAAATTTTGGCTCTGCCTTCTGACCAACTATGTATCTTAGTTCAAGTTAAGTTACTTCCTCTATGAAATAGCAAGAGCAACACTAGCTGCATTAAGTGCTTGGCATACGAAGATGCTCAGTAAAATGGTAGCTATTTTTAGCCATCACTCCAAAGATTATCTTTAGTCTGCCTATTGCACTGACTTATAATCATTGCAAATCTCTCAGCTTTAGGAACTGGATGCAGAGGTGGCTGGCTGACCATACTGCAGCCCTGACAACAAAATAGGTCGAGGCATATTATGGACCAGTCTGGTTCACAGATATTAATAGCAATTAAAAAAATAATAGTGGTAGAAAGTACTTGCCATATACTAGGCATTGCACTAAGAATTTTGTATATATTATCCCACTTATTCCTCCCAATTGCCCTCTGCATTAGATATTGTCACTAGGCCCATTTTACAGAAGAAGAAACAGAGGCACGGGTAAGTTAGATAACTTAGGTGAGTGTTACACAGGGAGTAAGCCGTGGAGTCAGAATCTGAACCAGAGATATGGCTCCAGAGCCCATCCACTTAGCCATCCTGTAATGACACTATGTCACCCTCTGTCAGAGTGTTGGGTTCAGGACCTGGAGGTTCCGTTGTGTGTGTGTGTGTGTGTGTGTGTGTGTGTGTTCGGCAGTCTCAGATTAAATTAGTTTGACTTCTAAGAGTAAGAAGATGTTAAAGAACAGAAAAAGGAACCCAAAACCCGACAGATGGTGATGTATGCACTGTTTACTACAAGTAAAAATTCCTTGGTGAACTTGCCACAAGTGAATAATAAACATGAAGACAGCCAAATTGCCTACAAAACCACAATCCTGAATATATAAATAACAAACACCTTTTGGATGTTTTAAGTAAAGAAGAAAAAAATAACTCTCCTTTTCTCCAAAATTTTATTTTATATTCCTGAAATTATAAAGGTAACGATTTGAACTCTTTGGTTATGCTCCAAGCTTTTCTGCTGTGTATAGATTTAATTTTATCTTTCTAACAAAATATGTTTTGCCTCTATGGGAAGGACAACAGGGAGTGTGAGACAATTGTAAACATCAAAAAAGCCAAAATTCTTATTTTTATTGGGAGTAAGAGTATTGAGCACAGTTTAAATATAATACATTCCTTTTTTCACTTTGGCCTCATAAAATGAGTTTTTAAAAAATATATAAAAATATACTTTTATCGCTACACTTGTGAAGGAGCTTTTGTTTATACTAATTTTCCTAAAATGAGCAAATCTAAAATACATATCTACATTTTCTAAACTCCATGGGAACTTTTATGCCTTTGCCATTTATTCTCCTTTAATGGCAGAGAATTCCTGATAACCATTTCCAAGACTTGTCAGATGTTTTTGGGAGGAACTATGAGTTCTTGTGCTTGAACTAATTTATGCTTCTAAAGAAGGAATAGAATGTACTCATTCATTACTGGCTATGAGAATACTAGGGGTGATGACTTCTTGGTTAAGAGTATTTGAACAATATCAAAGATTTGCATCAAATAAAGAAAAGCTTCTCAATTTAGAAAGATAAAAGCAAAAGGCCAAAAGGCCAATATGCATTACTTTATTTTATTGCTTAGCTAAAATATGGTCACTGTCTCATATTCGTTCTTTTCTTTTCTTTTCTTTTCTTTAACAACTATAAAAAAGTAAAAGCATTTTTAACTTAGTGGTCATGCAAAAAGAGGCAACATCTGGATTTGGGTCATGGAAAATAGTTTGCCAATTCTTTGATTTAAACCTAAATCAAGAAATAATTGTGATTATTCATTTTCTTAATCTCTGATAAATTTTTACCTGCACAATTTATTTTTAACTCCATTGCACCTCTCCAGTGAATGGTGTGGGGCCGGAAAAATAATTTTCCCCCTACCTTTCTAGGTTCTTGGCTCAGAAGCCCTTGTAATAAATTTTTAAAAAGCAGATTAATAGGAAAAAAACAAACAGAAGTTTAATAACATGTATACCTTCTGTATACATGGGGATACTCAGGAAAATTGAGTAATTCCCCAAAATGGCCCAAGGCAGCTCCTTATATACCACCTCCATCTGAAGATAGAAGATGGGTGGGAGGGTGGGACTGAGGACCTTTTATGAGAGGTTCCCAGGCAAAGCACAGCAAACTAGGATAAGATTGTACAGATTGAAGTCCTTACCTCCCTTAATAATAGTTTCTAGAGATTTAGTCACCCTCCTCTTCCAGGTACAGAGAGGAGACACCCTCACACATGGAGATTTCCCTTATAAATGTCAAAATCTCTTACCAAAGGGCAACTTCTGCTGCGCTTTCAGAGCTTCTCCTGTGTCTGCTGTTTCTCAACAATAATCAGACTAAAGTAATCCTTATACCAAAGAGGCATATTTGGGGGTAGCAAATTCTGTACTCTTTCAGTGGTTTCTAATCTGGCCAATCCTACAGTATCTCTAGTTGAAAATATAATTCAAAAGAAAACAACTTACCTTCATTCTTTCCAGTGCCGCTTCTCTGCGGAGCTGCGCAACTTCCTTCCTCAGTCTCTCCTTTTCTGCCATTTCTTCCATATTGACTGCTGGCAACCTTTTCTTGCTAAAAGGTAGAAAGTTAGTTCATACACCTGGATTGTGGAACTTGCTTCAAGTCAATGTTAGCCAACCCTTCCCTCAGCTCTTAACTTGCTGAGTGAACTCTCTCTTTCCCTGTGTGTTTGATAATTGATTTCTCACGAATGCTCTCCAAACAATCCTAGCACTGAACACCAGTCTTGGGATTTTAAAGCTTCTTTTTAATCTTCACTAATATGATTAAACCAAGCACTAGACTCTAAACACCTGCTAGTAGGTTTGTGAGGGGCGGTCAGTGTAGTCAGTAGGTAATCTTAAATACCCAAAGATCCTCCTTCTTTTCCTTGTGTTTTTTTTTCTTTTTCCCCCCACAGTGTCAAAATTTGGATTTCCTACCCTCATCTCCAGCTCCAAAGCCCTCCACTATATGATTTATGCCATTTAAGTTTGTTTAAGGTCATTTTGAGGACTGCCCATTAATCCCTTAAATCACTAGAGTATTTAATCTGGTATTAACAGAGAACCATAAAAAAGTGTCATTACAAATTCTTTATAAGTATGGGATTGAAATAGGCACGGATAAAATGGAAATAAAGTGAACAAACAACTTGGTTACTGAAAAATAATGAGCACATTACTTCAAAGCATTAGAATACTTGGAATTTGTATGTAACCGTCTCAAAGATTTGGACAGCAATGATGAGCAAATGTGGCAAGATATAGGGGGCCTAGTGAGTTTGATCTGCTGATATCATCATAAAAGAAGAGACTCTTTCTTTTGCGCTCTCAGTAATCTCTTCTCCTTCATTAGATCTGTGGGCCATGGGAAAGATGGCACAGTAGCTTGGTGGTATCTATATGAAATTGCCTGGAAGATATTTCATTAGAGCCAATGACATCATGCTTATAATCTCCATTTTTTTCTCTTTCGTCTCTGTGGCCCAATTTTTATTCAGACTGTGCTGTCTTTCACGTCACTTACTGATAGGTGGCATTATAAGTGCTCTTAAAGGAGAGCATGAGGACATGATGTGGCTCCTTTAATACCAGACCTGGTAGATACTCTTGGTGCCCTACCCAGATTCTCCTTTCTGGAGTGGGTATTCATCATCTTTCCAACAGCTGTGGGTTTTGACCGCCAAGGGAAAACCTTCTGCGTAGGTTTGTCCTTGGCTTATGGGAACCACTTCAACAGGTGATGCCTGGGATACTACTGGCCCCTGTAGGTGACCGGTCGTAAATGTCTGGCTGAAGTGAGGTTCTCATAGCCCAGACCACCTGACTCTGGGCTGAAGAATCTTGGTGTAACTGAGACCCATGGGTTCAGGATGAAGCTAGAAACCCCACATTTGCCTAACTGTTACTGCTTCATCCTGCTTTCCTCCTTCCTTCAGATGTTTCTCCTGAGAGCTCACCCTCCATGAATCACTTGGACAAGGGTCCATCTTGGTTCTGCTTCTAAGACATCTAAGACACTGGATAATAAGGGCCTTTACAAGAGCACGCATATCTTTCATAACTTTTATGTACTTACTACTGCCTATTGTTCTGTAAATTTAAAGAGTGAGGAGCAAAAGTCTTACCTTTCTCAAGGACACCCAGACACACAGATAAAAGTAGTGTATACTGTCTATAAGGAGAGCCCAACGGCCCAGAGTTGTATTAAGTTCAAGGGTTTAAAGAATTCAGATATAACATCCTCTAATTTAATCTCTATCCAATTTTCCAGATGAGTCAAAGGTTGTCTAGAGAATTAAAATATCCAAAATCATACAATGGGTGGCAATAGAGCTGGCGCTATTACTTAGGTATTTGTATTCTGGCCTGATGTGTTTTCTACTCCAGCACACTTCTCTCAGTTACCCTTTTTCGACTAGCATAAAAGAGACTTGTCTTTTTATACTCCACAATTACATAGAGCAACAAGCAGAGTTTACTACTCACCCTTTCCCATTCCTACCCTGCTGCCTGGGCTGCTTATATTCTATGCTTTCAGGTAGGGCTACCTCTCCATGGAAGTCCTAAGTGGGGCTAGATCAGATTGCTAGCCCTCTTACCAAGCACCTAACCCCATCTTTATCAGAATATAAGGAGAAGACTGAAAACATATAGATCAACAACTAAGGTAGTAGCTAAGCTAACCCAGAGGAGAAACAACCCCCATTAAATAGAAGGCATTTGCCTTTTACATCTTCCTCCATCCTACCATTAGAAGAGCTAAGTACTAATAGAAGAGGAGGGGAAGGACATATCTCACAGTCCTACTCTATCCTTGAGACAGTGGTTCTCAATGGGGGCAATATTGCCCCCTAGAGGGACTTTTGAAAATATTTTAGGTAGTTTATGGTTTTCACTGGTTTTTGTGGATGTGGGTGAGGGGATGTTGGTAGCCTAAGTGTCTCACCAGCATTTTTAAGAGTTTCCATTAGGTTTCTTGCTAATTTATTTTACAACTAAAACAGGCTAGTGTGAAGTTCAAAGACTACCTGCTTTCTTTTTTATACTTTATAGATTAGCACATTTTGAAGAAAACTGGACAAATATTTAATTTTTAAGGGCTATATTATGGGAAAATTATTAAAATTAGTTTTTGAAATCCTTTGTTTTATACAGAGAGCAATCATAGATTCTTTGAAATAGAAATGTTGCCAGTATACTTTAAGTATTTTCAGTTACAAACATTCACTTTGACACATTTTTTCAGATACAAGTCGACTGTGTCATGTATAATAAACTTGTAATAATGTGGGTATAAATTTCCTTATTTCTTATTTCTTAAAGTACTGTTATGTGCTAGACACCATTCTATATAGATGATTAAGGGTAAAGCAGAGGAAAGAACTTACAACTTACATTATAAGGAGGAAAACAAAACAATGAACAAGATAAAAGAATAAAACCTACCTTGTCTCAGATTGTGATAGGGGCTAAGAAGAAAAATAAAATAGTGGACTCAACTCTCTTCTAATGCAGACCTTTCAGTTCAACTCTATTTCCCCTCCTCCCCACTAAAAGTCAATAAGGGGAAAAAATAGCGAGAGTCCTAGGATATGTATGCCCCTTTTAAACTGCAGTGACTGCCTCTTCCAAAAGGCAGGCTGACCCTCTCATGTGATTTAAGATATAAAGCTGTTCCACATGAAGCTATAAGAAATGAACATTTGGCGGGCTTAGGCCTCTTTAGTAAGTAATGTATAACTAACATGGGATTTGGGATAGAGTATAAAAAAATGACAGTATTTTTACAAGAAAGGGTGGCTTTATACTTGGAAAGGTCAAGGTCCATTACTTTCTGCTAAATATAACCCTGAAAATAAAGACTTTAGTCTTTAACTCTCTCAATCCTCTAATCTGATTATCAACTTTGGCAGATGTCTCTCTGAGAGCTTTATAACAACATATTTAAATTGTAGCTACCTATTTGTTCTCAATGATAAATGTTATGTTTGAGTGAGAAAGATTTCTGAGATAGAGCTGTCCAGGAACTGAACTAGGGTTATGAGAATATGTTATATATGATAAACTTGAATTTGGTCCCCACTAATGTAGACAAAAAAGATGTGTGCAGAGTGAGACCAGGGAATCCTGATTCCGATGGACTGTGCTAGCTGCATAACTTTGGCCAAGTCCCCTATCAATCTAGAACTTCAGCTTTCTTATTAGGAGAGTGGGGAGACTAAAGATCTTCCTTAAGTGGTTACTCCAGGGGATTTAATGAACTAACACATACAAAGTAGAATGCAAACTCTCAAAAAACATTATATCCATCATTATAGTTACTGCTATAGAGGTCCTCCATGGTATACAGGAATTAGGGGAACGGAACATTTCTCTTCCTTTCTCCATTCTTGTCATGCCAATCTCCTGTGGACTGGTAACCCAGGCTAGAATTCTGGGTAAGTGGTGAGGTTGCACTGTGCAGGGAAGGTCTTGGATTAAATAGTCCAAAATGTAGCCCAACCTTCTGGATGTCCTACATAGTTAAATATACAATAATCTGGGCGAGAGAAAAGATGGCCAGCATCCTAAGTAAGCATGACATTTGAGGAAGCATACACCTAGCAAGAAGAGAAAGGGGTTTCAGAGATTCTGCCCTCCTGTAGAAGACAATGCTTTGCTAGAACCACAGCTCCTAAAAGAACCAACCAAAGCAACTAGCTGATGAAGGAATGAGTCTCTGTGTCCCATAAGTATTGAAGATGGAATGTTAGATATGTTTGTGTAAATTGGCTTTTATTTTGAATCGAGCTCTTGCTTAATTTTATTTATTTCCTCTTCTGTGGTCCCATAGGACCTGACCCATATTTTTAATGGTGCGCTAAGAACACTAGGTTATATCATGTTCATCAGTCTACTTTATTATGTTATGAGATTCCTAATGTATTTATTCACTCCAAATACCTAGCACAAAGTTTGGGACTTTTAAAATATTTAATTTGCTTCTTTTTTAAATAGGTGAATGAAAGGATGACCGTGGTAGGAGACACATTATACACTCCAGGATCTCGTTCTTTCTAGGGAGAATGAGCCTAATAAAATTAAGCATAGGGAATGTCTCCTCCTTTCACATGGCACCAATTTATATAATAACACTCACATATGTGCTCTGAGTCAGACAGAGGGCATACTGGATAAACATTTCCTACACGCCCAACTTGCTAGAAAAATGCCTCATTGGTGAAGCAGTTGCCTAAACTTTAACAAAATCCTCCTGACCCCTAATCTCTTAGAAAAGATTAACTGGATTTCTTAGCAGATGTGTAAACTCCTCGTTGGTGCCAGCTGGACTCACTTCAGACTTTATTTTGACAAGGCTTAAACTAACAGGCAGCAAGAACTTTTTTTAAGGAGTTACCAGTGCAACTCTTTAAGTAACTATTTTTTATAATATGGATCCCCAAGTCACTGGGCTCAATGAATTCTCCTCCTTCACTCATGGGCTAGACATGCCAACCTCTCTAAGGTGTCTGACAGAGAGGAAGATCATGTGCCTCAATCCTTTCCTTGAATTTATAGTTATCTCCCAAGCCTGGGAGGTTCTCAGAGGATAGAACATCAAGCCAAAGACTTGGGAGTAAATGTGTTCGAAATCAACTTTATATCCATTTGTTGTGGGGCCCGGGAGAAGTTGGGGAAAGAGAACAGGGGCAGGGATCTGAAAGGTGCTCCTGAACTCACTGTAGTGTTTGTGTGTTTTAATTCTGTTTTTGTTATTCTACCCTAACGTCTTGGTAGAGTAGAGCCCAGGTCTGGGCTGTTAAACAGAATATAGGCCCGAGTTTCAAGAATTTGGGTTCTCGTCTCAGCTTGCCAACAACTAAGGGAAGCAAACACCATCAGCCTTTTTATCTTGCCAGGTCTCAATTTTGTAATTCTGTAAAATGGAAATACTGGAACAGACCTTATTTATAGTTCCATTCGGCATTCTAATTGTAAGAACTCCAGGCCTTATTTTGCAGAACTCCAAACTATTTTGAGCCTCTGTGTTTAGCTGCAGTCACCCAAGCTGTCACTTGGTATTGCAATGACAAATCAATCTGGGTGACTGTTCTTCCCAGTCCACTCCAGCTTTGCATTTCCTGTTGACTTTGGGTAAAGGAATTGCTCTCCTCAGCTATGTCGTAACCTTTGGCTTAGACACTGGTTTAAGGGGATAGAAGTACAATGACATCCCTGTGGAAGCTGATTGTGGTGGTCACAGGGATAAATTCAGTAATTTAAAGTAGTTCCAGGAAGTTTAGATTCTCCTTTACATTGGAAGACTTTTTTTTTTTTTCATGGACATGAAAGTACTCAAGTGATTCACAATAAGAGGACCAATTTCCTTTCTGATTACCTGGCTTGATGATCTCAAATTTCTAACGACCCTGCTTGTTCAATGCTCCTTCTTCCCTGTCCTTGCTCTGTACTCACAGAGGTGTTAAAGATGCACCCTATTTGGCACAGAACAAGGGAAGGAAACTAACATTTCTTTGACTATCTCTGGACATAGGTTTCAGACACAGACTCTGCACCACAGAGCGGTGGTGAAAAGCCTGGATTTGGCCTCTTCCCGTCCCTTCCCTTTCCCCTCCATGTGTTTACACAGCAGGCCTGAGTAGACTGAGTACTCTGCTCTGGCTGAGAGACCCTGAAACTCATTTCTCCAGAAGAGACCATCACAGAGTGAGGTCTGATTGTGTGATTCCTTCTAGGCAGAGAGGTGGTCTCTGACCTCAGCCAAAGAGAAGAGCTGATATGAGCCAAGTCACAGATTTCAGTCCTACAAGAACGGTTCCTATGGCTCTGTTCCCTGAATGTGGTTGATGCCAAGGCACAATAGGAACTGGGCCATGAGAGGATCGGGGTAGATTATGCACCTGTGTGTGAGGAGCTGAAGCACATCTCTCAGAGCGTGTAGGCACTTTCCCTTTAATCTTCAAAACACACTCCTAAGGCACAGTTATTCTATCCATTTTACAAATAAGGAAACTGAGCCTTAGAGAGTTTATATAACTGGTCCAAAGGAGCAAGGGATAAAAATCCAGGTCTTCTTGGACACATCATGCAATTTCCCAAAATATTATGTCCTAATTCAAAAGATTCCTCTTTTTATATGAAGCAAAAAATGATCGAAAAATGCCAGCAGCGGAGAACAAACAACAGAAGGGATAATAGTCAATGCTGAATGACAAGTTTGACTCCAAATCAGTCCAATTAATTGTAATCCATTTGGAAGATACATTTAATCATATTCAGAAGAATGGAAATAGGTAAATCTGAAGTGGAATTAACTTTTCTCCTGAACATGATTCCGATGAAATGTTTGGTAAAAATTTCCCTCCCCTGGTAATATTTGGGAGGTACTGGGAGGTTCTAATCTGATTCTCTTATGAATGTGTCTTTCTAAAACCAGCTGGCTGTCTCATTCATTGGTGTGCTAAGAGCCAGCTTACACTGGCTCTGACAAACTGAGGGTTGAAATTGGTCATAGTGGGGGCATTTGCAACATGGAAATCAATAAACTATGCAAACCAGCTCCATTCTTCTTCCTGGAAAGCTGGTTGTTAAACATCTATCCTTGCATTTCTGTCATTCTTAACTATACATATCTGGTAACTGACAGCATAAAGGACATTGAGTATTTCCAGACAGGCTGGTTTTCCTTAGGAATATGACTCTATGCCATGATGTCAGAATAACTGAAAACTAGCACAAGAGGCTATGATGTGCAAAATAGCCAGACTATTAACTACTGTGAGCATAGGGATTCTCAGAAATTTGGATGAGAAATCCTGTAAATTTGCTTCCATATCCTCAGAAGCCAGGAATTGAGAATATTGAATGGAACAAGAAGAAAAGGAGGAGGAAGGGAAGTCACGTTCGTCAAGAGAACTCTTTAAAATAGCCTCCAAAATATCTTTAATATTTCATGTAAAATACCAGAGTAGATCATTTGTTTTGTATAAATAAAAAGTTAGACTCCCCCAGTCTGGTGGCTCAGTTGGTTGAAACATAGTCCCCTACACCAAAAGGGTTGCAGTCGGATCTCTGTTCAGGGTGTGTATAGGAGGCAAACGATTCATGTTTCGTGCCTCTCTCTCTCTCTCTCTCTCTCTCTCTCTCTCTCTCACCAATATCCTTGGGTGAGGATTAAAACAAAGTTAGACTCAGGCCAAAATGCCAAAGGAATAGTAATGAACTTTAACACATGTACTGACACTGTGTGAGAAGGGACTGATCTGTCCTGCTCAAAAAAACATAGCTACAACTCCTACACGTGCTTGATGGGGGTGTAAAATGGTCTTATCATTTTTGGAAAACGATTTGGCAGTTTCTAATATTTCTAAATATTTTACCCAAGAGTAATACAAGCTGTATGTACACACTAAGCAGCTTTACGCATAATAATCCCAAACTAGAAACAACACTAATGTCCAATAACAGGATATTTGTGGAATATTCATTAATCGGAAGGCTCCTCAGCATTTAAAAGGAACCAAACTACACAGCAAATGGATGTGTCTCAAAGAAAAAAAAAAGCAGCGGGGCAAATGAAGTACAAAATAGTACTTGCTTTATGGTTTTATTTGCATGAGATTCAAGAACAGGCAATACCACTCTATGGTGATCAGAGGAGTGGCTGCCTCTGGCCTGAGGATGGAAGGATTGTCTGGAAAACGGTACGATTGAATTTTCCGGGGTGTTGGGAATGTTCTAATTCTTGATTAGAGTGGTGATTACAAAGGTATACATAGTTATGAAAAATTCTTGAAACTACACTTAAGATATATGATGAGCCTTTTATTAAATGTCATGTGGACCTCGATTGAAAAGTGTATGTATGTATACCCGTATAAATGTAAATACACATATACTTCAATTTCTAAACTAAAGGGTATATTATCATGAGCCTCGGCCCAATGAATTTCACACTTTCTCCCTGCCTTTGAAATAAGTGGACTTCATGCTTTCAAAGGATAGATTCAGTCTTCAGGGAGATGCTACAAGCTGGAACCTGATTAATTACTTCCCTCTACGTTGTCCATTTCCCATCACTGACACAGAATGCCCCATGTGGTCACTCCCGCTGGACGCCAGAGAAAGTTGGGGAGACAGGTTCAACTTGGCGGGGAATTCCTCTCCCAGCACACACCCTCCAGTGCCAGGATCACCGCCTGCGGGCGTGAATCAGCCGCCCCGCCGGGCTCCCCACAGGCACGCCCCGCCCCGTCCGGGGTCGGGAGGACACTCACCCCTACATAAAGCCCACACCCACCGCCCGGCACACAGGCCTCCTCCGAGCGGCACGCTGCGCGCCCTTCTCCTGCCGGGCACTCTGGGGATCTTCCTCCCGCGAACTTGGATACCATGGATCCTCTTTGGACCCTCGGGCTGTTGCTTCTGCCCCTGCTCCTGATGGGAACAGCTGCTCAGGATCCCCTAGGTATCGCCCCATCCAGGACCCCCTCATCCCTCTGGCTTCCTCCGGGCCCAGCTGCCGTGGCAAGGGTGCCCCCCACCGGCTCGCTCCCCTACTTTGCCCAGGTCCCAGCCGCCCCGGTTTGTACTTTCTCTCTCCGCAGAGGCCCCTCTGCGCCGGGGAAACCTCTCCTCCCCGGGAAAGTGGCTGATCTTCCCTCTCCCGACTCTCTGTCCCTCCCGTAGGAAACAACGCGGAGATCTGCCTCCTGCCCCCGGAGGTGGGGCCCTGCCGCGCCCAGATCCCCAATTTTTACTACAGCAGGTACACTCAGAGCTGCCGCCAGTTCATGTACGGGGGCTGCGAGGGCAACGCCAACAACTTCGAAACCCGGGAGGCCTGCGAGGAAGCTTGCTGGCGGATAGAGAGTAAGTTGCGGCATGCACAGCCAGCAGGAGCAGCGAGCTCTCCAGGTCCCATTGTCTGAGGGTGAGCCCGAACGCTCTCCAAGACTGAGCAGGGCTCGCTGCTTTGAAGTCATCACAAGTTTGCGACGCGCTGTCTGTCTCCTCATTGGCATGGATCATAATTCCGTGCCTGCGCAGACTCAGGGCAAGATGCCACCTTAGGGCAAAATAACGCCAGGGTGCAATGTATGAGGTGCAGCCTGCGTGCTTTTCTGGATTTGTCATTAGTTCTACGCCTATAGTTTCTACGCCTCCTTGAGAACACCATTTCCTCCTGTCAATTACCCATCGATCTGAAATACATTTAGTGGGTTTTATTATTTAACTGTGATTTAGCTAATGATAACCTTGCTTTTGTCTCCTCATAGCCAAACATGTCTGTGTGAGCATAAAAGGATATAGTGGAGGTTCGAGATACTGTTTCCTATTTTGATTATGTTTATTCTTCCTGTGAAGGCCTGTTAACAACAGAACATGGGGCTTTGCCGTTCAATGAACGGAGCCAGGGGAAGTGCATATTCCTGTGGATAACTTACTTAACTTCGTGTGTTCTCTGAGAGAACGGTCTTCCTACTGAATTCGGAAGATCACAGCTCAGTCAGGTCTGGAGACACTTAGGTTAAAAAAACAAAAAAGCTAAATAACTGCTTCCTAGAATGGATAGCCTTTGGGGGATTTACTATCCCAGCACTAAATATGGTGTCATTCCCCCACCCAGTTGTTTCTGAAAATAGAGTAAAATTTGGAAAGTAATACTGAGAAGGCTAATTTTTGAACTGCTTTTTGTCCTCCTTTTCCTAGAAGTTCCCAAAATCTGCCGTTTGGAAGTCAGTGAGGGGCATTGTGGGGAGTCCCGAGGAGACTACTTCTTCAATCTGAGTTCCATGACATGTGAAAAATTCACGTCTGGTGGGTGCCACCGAAGTGGGAACCAGTTCCCGGATGAAGCTACTTGCAGGGACTTCTGTGTACCAAGGAAACGTAAATAATATTTTGATGATGTTTCTATTTCATTTCTTTATTAAGACTTTAGGGCGAAAAACTCAATTCAATGTGAAATTCACATGGTTTGCGTTGTGGCAATTTCATATATAATATGATATCAGTCTTCACACTATTGCCCTCTGAGGGAGTATTATTATTGCCATTTTACCTATAAAAGTACAAGCTGGGAGAAGTTAATAACTTGCCACATTCTCAGGCCTGCAAAGCAACAAAGCCATGATTCAAGTTTGTGCTTCCTCCTCTGCATTGTTTCTTTAAAACTATTTCTCATCTCTTTGATTTACACATAAAATTACAGTAAGTATTCATTAATGCATGCCATGACCTCAGGTTTGCATGGACTCAATTGTATGCACAAAATAGTAGAATGTACACAGACTTAAGATGGTGAAACTTGAAAATTTCTTTCTAAAGTTTTTGGTTACATTTCTGTATCCTTTAGAAATTGCAAATTGTGGAGCATAAAGAGATCTCTATCCCTCTTTTCTCTCCTCCCCATTTCTTATCTACAGTCCCCTACGCCCACACACAGTCCCTTAAATAATGGGTTACTCTGGCAGCATTTAATATTTGTAGAGAGAGACAATACAGGCATTTTCCTGAGGCACAACAGAGATACATACACGTTGATAAATAAATTCAACCACGGAAAATTTGCGTTGGCAGAGACTTTGATAAATCTCTATAGTTATAATACTGTGTTGAATATGCAAACTCTTGAATTAATGAGGAGATGGTTGTTGCTGATGTTTTCTTAAATTGTTTGTGTAAATGTAAATGTTCTAGTGGCTACCTGGGAATTAGATACATGTATTCATGATTAATAATGGAAGGAGAACTGATAAACACATTGAAAATAAAACTACCAACACAAGAAAGTTTACAAAACATGTCATATATTATCATTTGAAATGCATCCCATTTTTACCTGATCATATCTGTTTTTGGGGTTTGTTTTACACAATCAAATGATATAAGGACATAGCTTCAGAAGAAATTCTGTTCAGTTTATCAAAAGATAGAATTAACAAAATACACCATGTAAAGCTTTCTTAAATTCTGAGGCACACTTTTTAAATGATTTAAAATGGTACTTTGGATTCAGCATGAAGCTTCCATGGGATTATATTTTCTCCAGTGACTTTAGTAACCACCACAGCTTATTAATTCCGGTATCACTGTATTTCTAATTTTATTGTCTTTTGCATAAAGGTCCGTCCTATTGCTACAGTCCGAGAGATGAGGGACTATGCTCTGCTAACGTGACTCGCTATCATTTTAATCCAAGACACAATGCCTGCCAGGCCTTCACCTATACTGGCTGTGGAGGGAATGACAATAACTTTGTTAGCATGAAGGACTGCAAACGTGTTTGCATGAAAGGTAGTGAATTTTTCTTATTCAGTTTTTAAACCAACTTTATAAATAACTCATAAGCAAAATTATGTTTTCTGTATTTATTTTACTAATAGTATATTGCCATTTCCAGACTACTTCTACATAAATGGCACGTTAGTACTGACCGGTTTTGTGAAAATGCTTATTCTGGCTAGCTAAGAATGTGTTTTAAAGTTATAATGCTATTAACTGAGTGGACAGTACTACTGACTTTGTAATCACTAAAAATAAGATGAGGTCGGTTTGTAAACATATTGGAAATGGTGGTTTATGGTGGTCCTATAGCCCGATGTGATGTTGGTTTTTATTTTGTTGACTTTAGCCTTGAGGAAGAAAATAAATAAGAAGATGCCAAGGTTTTTCTTTCCTGATAGAAGACGGAAACTTCAGAAGAAGTTATATTAACTGTTGTTTTTTAATGTCATCTGATGAATGCAATTATTGCCTTATATCTGAAGAATAATATGGTAACACGAGTAAATGAATAATTAGTGGTTTATTTACCAGTTTTTATTGATCAAAGTTACTTTTTAAAAACTTTGTTCACTTTTATACATAACTAGCTGCTACTCAAATGTGAAACTGTTATTTTTATATTTACCATATAACCATTTTTTATGAGGTTGAAGTCTTGCTCTGCATAAGAAAGCAAATCTGACTCACCCAGTTTTGGAGGTTGCTTTTTTGATATTAGACGATGACTGCGACTGAAAAACAAAGACAACATAATCATGTTCTTTTAATTCATATGAACATAAGAAGGACCAGTAAATACGTTTTCTTTTACATTTAAAAGTTGGATTATATTTTAGGTCCCAGGTGACAAACTTGCATATTTACCTATAGCTTAAAAAATATTACAAGTGCTATTATTTAGACACTGCTAACTTCCATTTCTGTGGTGTCATTTACAAAATAATAAAATAAATTTTTGACTGAATTAAAGAGCTTGTAAATTTATTACAATCAGAAATATTCTCAAGGGAAAAAATTCTCTCTTTGTCTCCCTTTATCTATCTATGCATCCATCTATCCATCCATCCCCACTTGCAGGTTTGTGTTTGTGTATACATATTAATGGCTTTTAATAGTTTTCCTGTTATTACATTATTTCCTAAGACTTAATGGATTGGAGACCACTGAAGTTAAAATTGTTTGACTGTTCAAGGCATTTATTTACATTACACCAGAGACTATGCATGAATTTAATAATTTAAATTCCCACTAATAAATTATTCTTGATAAATCTGATCATTCCAGTTAAACAGTTTTCTCTTTCTCAGAAATATATTTTTTTAGTTCTTACATTTTCTTGGCAATATTAATATGTTTGAAGGTATGCACTTGATGTAGCAAAATTATAAATGCATTTGTCCTTTGTTTAAGCAATCCCTCTTTTGAAAATCAATTCCAGCCTTGGCCAGTGTTCTCAGTGGTTAGAGCATTGGCCTTTGCACTGAAGGGTCACAGGTTAGATCCTGGTCAAGGGCACAATGTATCTGGGTTGCAGGTTGATCCCTGACTCTAGTCAGGGCCCTTGCAGGAGGCAACCAATCAATGTGTCTGTCTCACATCCATATTTCTCTCTTCCTTTCTATCTCTCACATCCCTCCCTCCACTCTCTCTCTTAAAAAAAAATGGAAAAAATATCCTCAAGTAAGGATTAACAACAACAACACAATCTATCCTAAAGGTATTGTGACAAAAATATAAAATGGTATCTGCCTGAGGACATTCATTAATGCATTTTTTGGGGATAACTGAAAACTGGAAACAAACCAGATGCTTATAAAACAGGGGACTGGTTGAAGAAATGATGGATGAGAAATGAGCAAAATATCTATATAGATATCATTTGACCCTCAGAATACATTAAGAAAAACAGGGTTTAGGACAGTATGTATAAACACACACAAATCACAGAAGATATAAAGATAAAAAAGTGGTTGCCTCTGGGGGAGGGAGGAAACAGGATTAGATAGGTAAGGAGATAAAATGTATGTGAATAGCCCTGGCTGGTTTTTGGCTCAATGGAATGAGCATTGCCCCATGGACTGAAGGGTCCCAGGTTAGATTCCAGTCAAGGGCACGTACCTTGGGAGGAAGATTCAGCGACGGCCCTGATCCGGAGGCACAGTCGAATGTGGATGAGCAGGGCATGGCTGCATCCATCTCAGAGATGTCTTCCTCTTTCTTTGTCACTGTCTCCACTTCACAGAGGTCTTCCACCTTCATGGTCTCAGAGACGATCTCACAGATGTCCTTCTTCTTCTTTGTCACTGTCTCCACTTCACAGAGGTCTTCCACCTTCATTGTCTCAGAGACGATCTCACCGATGTTTTCCTCCTTCATTGTCTCTGTCTCCACCTCACAGAGATCTTCCACTTTCATGGTCTCGGTCTCCATCTCACAGAGGTCTTCCACCTTCATTGTCTCAGAGACAATCTCACAGATGTCTTCCTCCTTCTTTGTCACTGTCTCCACCTCACAGAGATCTTCCACTTTCATCTCTGTCTCCATCTCACAGAGATCTTCCACTTTCATCTCTGTCTCCATCTCACAGATGCTTTTCTCTTTCTTTGTATCCATGTCCGTCTCACAGATGTTTCTCCCACTCTCTAAAAATCAATGGAGAAATATCCTTGGGTGAGGATTAACAACAACAAGAACAAAACGTATGTGAATGTACATAGCTATATAGTTTTGATCATAGACCATGTAAATGTTTTACATAATTAAAACCCCAAATTAAAATAAAAAAGAATAAAAGGCATTCCCTCTAAAATTGGAAACAAACCAGTTAATGAACCCAAATGAACACCAAATAGTAGTATAATGACACAAAGGATATATAATTCTTTTCAGTGACTTTTAAACCCAGTATTTTGATTATATATCTTTTGCGGAATACACTCTTAAGGTTCAAGTAAATTCTGAAGAAATTTGAAAATGCATTTAGCAAACTTATCATTATTAGTAATATTGATATTGTTATTTTGAAGCTATTGTATATAGAATACTATGCTATACTATATTTTCTGTTAGAAAATGTATTTACATTTATTTAGAAGTCACAATTTTCAGTGTTAAGAGAAAAAGAGATATAAGTATAAAATTAAGAAATTAAGGGGAAAACCATCAACTTTTAAATTGAAATTACAAATATTAGTATGAATTCAAATTTTCCCCCCAAAAAAATGTTTTTCCACTCTTCCATTGAAAAGTCCTTGAAGGAATGACAGCCCAGCAGCAGTAAATGCACCTACTATGCAGCTTGTGGTCTCTAAATATCATTTTTCACTAAAAGGAAGTAGGGCCAGGGCTCTAGGAGAACCTGCTGAGTCCAGGTCTGGAACGGAGAATAATATGTAAGGTGAATCTGGGCAACCTTATTCCAGAAAGCAAGGAAGCTACCAAGGACTACTAAATCATGTCACACACACACAGAAAAAAACAAACAACAGGAGAGTAACTAAAATGCGACAATCTGAGCATCAAAACAAATAGCCACCACAACATATAAGTATTTAAATATGAATATAAAATTAGTTCATAATTACACACACGCTTCCTTGGTCATTTTTGGAGATTTCTAGGACATTCTCATTACATTGAAAAATGATGAACAGAAAAAATAAAGCATTTATCCTTCTATTTTTTTTATCCTTTAAAAGCTGTACCAAAAGGAAACTATATAGTGTATGAAAGAATGTTACTCATAAAAGAATCTATAATACATGTATTAAAGTGCTATAATATACCCCCAATGAAAGTATGCATCTAGGCAACAATCATCCATGAATGTGGAAACCATGGCTGGCAGGTTGATGAAGAACAATATTATGGAGGAATCAGAAGAATGCCTCTGAACCCTAAGTAATTATAACATCACTAATCGTGTGCCAACAGACAGTATTGGCTACCTAATGTGAGGTAATATGAAGTGCACACCCCTTCCCATGAAATAATCCTATAGAAAGAGATAAAAAAACAACTGAACTTGAAGTTAATTAAGCTTCTAGATCTTACTATCATATTGTCCGATTATAAGGGACTATTGGGAATAAAGGAGCAAGTTAGAAGAAACCACAAAAAGTCCATCAGCCAAGTTCATAATGTTGGACACTCTATAGGACAAAGAGCTCAGTTTCTCTAACAAACCAATAAAATTTTAAAGAGGAGGAGGCAGTGCCATTAAAGGAATTTTAGTTGAATTATGACTGTGGTGGTTTTTGAAAATGATCATGGCAGAAGGATCTTGTGTGTGCTCTGGGGTTGTCGGATGAGTGATACAGAGCCTTTGGGATTTGGGGGGTTCCCAGTGATACAGAGAAGCTTGATTGATACCTGCTTCCTAGAATCTCCCTGTACTCAAAGCCCTCCGCTGCAGCTCTCAGTTCAGCATGGGTAGGAAGGAGATGCTTTTGATACAACTATTCTAATACCCCAAACCTCTGCCATTTTATTTTAATGAAGATTATTTCATAAAGCTGTTGTAAGATGTTCTGCTATCAAAGGGAAATGCCTTTTTGCCACCATGAGCTTGGAGACAAGTCATTATTGTGGTTGCTTCAGACAGCTTGATTAAAAGGAATGTCTCATTCACCAAAAGACAAAAAAGGAACAAGGTAGCTTTAAATAACACAGTCTTTTATTGAAAAAAAAAATTACTCTGGACTACCACTCATGCCTCCTTTATGCACACACATTGTCACATGTTCAACCATAGACTCTGCAATGGAGCCTTCAAGATTGCCTGGCTCACATACCTCCAAGAATAGATGCTATCTCCCCCAGCAGTCTCATGGACCGTTAGCTAACAATGTTCCCAGTGAGGGGGATGTCCTCAGGGAGTGTAGCACAAAAATCAACACCAGGATGTCTATTAGTCCTTCTTTGGGCTTCTTAGGAACTTATGGACTCCATCCAAGTAGCAGGAACTTGTCTTTACAAGTTTCATGTTTCTAGTAAAATATAGGTTTTGTGATATATATAAGGAAAAGTGCAGAGTTGTAGCTTTAAAGTATTATTTGTCTATATATTCTGTTATAAACTTAGTGATGAAGGCAAGCAAATGTGGGAATCAGATTCATCCAAAATTATTTCTTCTCCCTTCATTCACCGGTTCAATTAGCTGCCAAGTGTATCAATTCAAGGCTATTTTAATCTTATTTTAGGAAAATTATTCTCCCAAGTTTCCTTCCTATGTTTGCTCTATATCCAACCATACACATTGATGCCAGGGTAATAATTCTGAAAAAATTTTTATATGGTTATTCCTCTGTTTAAAACACTTTAGTGGCTTCCTATTGCATCTTCATGTTCCTGTCTAAGCCCCTAGTGTGTCATTTAAGACTTCTTACAAGTAGATCATGACATTCCTCTCTGGATTGATCTGTCTCATTTCACTGTCACCTGTAACCTACAATTCGGTTACACTAAATTATGTTTAGTTTCCAAAGCATGTTATACCACCTGATTGTTCAAATTATGTGCCTGGGAACCATCTGGGGAGCCAGGGACATTGCAGCTCCTATTGCCCCATGCCCACAGGTTTGATTTAGTCGGTTTGAGTTGGTACTCAAATATGTACATTAGGAACAATGGCTACAGATGATTAGGATGTACGCTAGCATCGCACTTTGAGGACAACTGTTTTATGCCTTAGCATAAGGTATGTGTTTTTTTTTGTTGCCTTTTCATCACTACCACCCTAAACAATGACTTCCCATGATTGCCACCTCTGGTCCTACAACTTCCATGTCTCTTCTCCATCCCAATTCCCCCCAGTAGGCTTCGATGCAGTTGGGGTAAAACCCTCTTTTTCTCAGGGTAACAATATAGTTCACCAATTGTAGGATCCCACTACACACTCCTGTTTTTTGGATAGTCTTCACATTATTTCCTCAGTTACATGTAGATTGAAATGTATGTGTTTCTTTTCTTTTAGTTTTGCCCAAGATGCAAGTATGGGTAGTTTTATTCTAGCTCATTATTCTGTGCAGTCTTTGGAGGGTATGTGAAGAGATTACTATTTAAGTATCCAAATTACCTAACTTTGAAATCCCAAACGTTATGTTAAAATAATATTTTAAGTAAAAACCATGATCAAATTTTCTTTTAACTTTGATTTTATATTCGTATTTCTTAATGCATGCAGAATAAATATTATATGTTGACACTACCTTCAGAGCCTACGCTCCTTAACCCAAGGATGCATTTTTAACCTATGTTACCTAGTTCTTGATGCAAATAGAATCTTTAGCAAAGACAAAAATTGCTAGAGTTTTGTAGTTGAGTCTAGCCGTCCCCCGTGAAACTAAAATAGAGTTTAATTTTTTTGCTTAGATGATTCTTTTGATATTGGATACTGAAGAGGTCTATCCACTGTTCTTAGCCACCGTCTCCTGGAAAATTTTCGTCTGAATTACAGCACTATAACTCTCATGACAAGTTGATATTCTACATTCTGTTTTAAAGTAGGATCCCACTACACACTCCTGTTTTTTGGATAATTTTCACATTATTTCCTCAGTTACATATTAATCTTTTTTGATAACTTTTACTTGTAAAATACATTTTTTTTCACACAGAGGATGTGGCTATAAATTTTAAGAATATATTCTCAGTGTTTTATTTTTACTTTTATTTTTTTAAATAAAAACATCATTTTTATTGACAAGTTATATAGCACATCGGACTTCACAGACCAACAGAAATAAGACAGTCTCAAGACACTGCAAACAGATTAATTCTTTTCATCCTCATCCTCTCCCTCAGCACTATCAGCTCCAACTTCCTCATAATCCTTCTCAAGGGCAGCCATGTCCTCACGGGCCTCACAAAACTCTCCTTCCTCCATGCCCTCACCCACGTACCAGTGGACAAAGGCACGCTTGGCATACATCAGGTCAAACTTGTAGTCCAGGCGAGCCCAGGCCTCAGCAACAGCTGTAGTGTTGCTCAGCATGCACACAGCTCGCTGTACTCTGGCCAGGTCTCCACCAGGTACCACAGTGGGAGGCTGGTAGTTAATGCCAACTTTGAAGCCAGTGGGGCACCAGTCCACAAACTGGATGGTACGTTTGGTCTTGATGGTGGCAATGGCAGCATTGATATCTTTGGGCACCACGTCACCACGGTAAAATAGGCAGCAAGCCATGTATTTACCATAGCGAGGGTTACATTTCAACATCTGGTTAGCTGGCTCAAAACACGCCTGGGTGAGCTCTGCTACAGTTAGCTGTTCATGGTAGGCTTTCTCAGCAGAGATGACAGGGGCATATGTGGCCAGAGGGAAGTGGATGCGGGGGTAGGGCACCAGGTTGGTCTGGAATTCAATCAGATCGACATTCAGGGCTCCATCAAACCTGAGAGAAGCAGTGATGGAGGACACAATCTGGCTAATAAGGCGGTTAAGGTTAGTGTAGGTTGGGTGCTCAATATTGAGATTTCTAAGACAGATGTCGTAGATAGCCTCGTTGTCAACCATGAAAACACAGTCAGAGTGCTCCAGGGTGGCATGGGTGGTGAAGATGGAGTTGTAGGGCTCAACTACAGCTGTGGAAACCTGGGGGGCTGGATAAATGGAGAACTGCAGCTTGGACTTCTTGCCATAATCAGCAGAGAGATGTTTTATCAGCAGGGAGGTGAACCCAGAACCAGTTCCCCCACCAAAGCTGTGGAAGATCAAGAAGCCCTGAAGACCTGTGCACTGGTCGGCTACTTTCCGAATTTGGTCCAGGACGAGGTCGATGATCTCCCTGCCAATGGTATAGTGTCCACGGGCATAGTTATTGGCAGCATATTCCTTGCCTGTGATGAGCTGCTCAGGGTGGAAGAGCTGGTGGTAGGTACCAGAACGAATTTCATCAATAACTGTGGGTTCCAGGTCTACAAACACCGCTCTAGGCACATGCTTGCCAGCGCCTGTCTCACTGAAGAAGGTGTTGAAGGAGTTATCTCCCATCCCAATCATCTTGTCACTTGGCATATGGCCATCAGGCTGGATGCCATGTTCCAGGCAGTAGAGCTCCCAGCAGGCACTGCCAACCTGGACACCAGCCTGGCCAATGTGAATGGAGATGCACTCACGCATAACTGAGACTTTTAGAGCTCCGTGGGCCTGGAGGAGGCGAGGGGATGGTAACAAGAACCTCTCACTGGCAGACTACTAAGGAGTCCGGGGGAGAAGTCAGTCTTTTTCTATTTCTTGAATATATCGCAGCTAGTTGAATGATGGAATATCATCAGTTTAATTATTACCTGCTAAAAAGAAACTTTTGTTTCAAATATAGTCTACAATTTAAGTGAACAAAACAAAGCTATTTATAACTTTTTAACAAATATTCCTGCCTAAAATAAAATGTGGTAGATGTTATTTTCTAAATCAAACTTTTGTATGCAAACGTCATTTCTTAAAACTAATAATCAAGGCTAGCCTAATCTCAAGATTCAGTGTTATTATGCGTCAAGGACATAATTACCTTTAAAATCAGGCTATTTCTAAATTATTAAATCAATAGTCCTAAAATGTATTAAACATTTAACTACTAAAGCCAGGGATCTTCTTTAAAAAAAAAAAAAAAAAAGACAACTGGTTATTTCTGGCCTTTCTTTTCTAAGGAATTGTATTGATTTTTATAATGAAATCACAGTGCTTTATTTTTCTTTAAAAGTAATTTCTTCACTGTTTGGATACATTTATTCTTCAACTGGATTTTAAAAACTGTTTTTTTTTAAGTTAAAAATAATCCCACCCTATTAATTGGATTTATATAACATATACACTTCCCATAGAATTATCATCTGTAAAGTAAAAAATTTATCAGGAACACAAAGAATACAGTAGGGTCATATTTCTATCTTCTTTATTTTATTTTATCAAATCATATGATTCCCCCCCCCCCCGCCACCCCCCCCGATCCTACCTTCAAGACTCGTGGAAGTCCTAGTACCAATCTATGATAGTAGAGTTTGTTAGTTTAACTTGGATGGTTTAAGATTAGTGGGAACTGCGAGGCTTCTTCAGTTGCAAATGACAGATCTGGACATTCAACCTTAGACTCGGGGAGAAGCCTGCTCTCCGTCCATGGTCCCTACTTAAGCTTTTATGGAACAGGAAGCACTATCAGCAATCATCTGCACCTCTGCTTCACTTCTCTGTGCTGTTAGAAGGGTAATTTTTTCAGTGACTTGTCCAAATCAACTGGCCCTTCAAAGGAAGATGGCTTACATGGGATCCATATTGCTTGCTAATGCTGGAGCCAGAGATACTCCTCAGCCAGGCAAACCCGGGACTTAACTACTTGTATATAGCAAGTACATTCGTTACAAATCATAGCAGGTGAATAATAATTTAATTCTATATCTGCTTCTTACCACTTAGAATAAATGAATTACTAAAAGGGTGAATTACAAAATAAATAAATAAATGATCTAACAGATGTATCAATATGGGCTTATCTATACATTCTAAAAAATAAACCTTATTTGAACATTAAAACTTTTAATATAGTGCTGAACTAACTTTGATAATTTTTAAAGAAATTGGCCTAAAATCTGTTGTTTTTCTCTTCCTGATGCTGTCAAATTTTGGCAGTGTTATCCTCAACACCCCCCTGGGTCTCCAATCTCAAAGATTTCCCCATGAAATACAGTCTGTTTTAAAATAGTCTATCTTTTCTATATTCTGGCATTTTAAAATATTTTATAAGATTTGGTTAGTTTTGGAGAGTTTTAATAGCTTACAGGTTAAACTGTCTGAGCCTATCACTCTTTTAGGGGTTGTTCTTTGTTAACTTTTTTGGTTCATTTATGACTTTTCATTTATTCAAGCTTTTTATATCTTCTCGAGCTGATTTTAATATTTTCCTTTCATGTAATTTGATGGAGTTTTCAAAAATTTTAGCCCTGAATTTTACATTATATTGTTTTAAGAAAAATTTTGTATTTTATCCTTGATTATAGCTTTGTCTACCTTATTATACTTTTAAATAAACATTTAATTAAACATGGTTCTACTTTTGTATGTGTCATAATAAATAATTTTCCTTTTATGTTTATTAATTCCAACATGTTGTTTTTGTAAGTACATAAGTTTTCAGGTTTGTTTTTTTTTTTTTTAGTTGATATGGCTTCATATGGAAGATTTGAAATGTAATAAGAAATTAACTAAAAAAGTAGAAATCTGTGGTTAAGTTCAAATATATCCATGCAAAAACCCAGTAATGCAAATTTTAGAGTGTGGTTAAAACATGATAGAATTAAATTGAAAAATTAAGCTTAAGTGGAAGGGAAACTGATTGCAATGATAGTATTCTAGGAAAGTACATTTGATTGTATTAGGTTAAATATGGTCACTAAAAAATATATAATATGTGGTTTTCAATTTTTTTTAAAAAATTAGAAACATAAATTCAAATGAGGGTGAGAAAGGAGTAAAAAAGACTCAAAAGATACAAAAGCCAGGACACATAGAAAGCAAAGTATAAGCTGATAAATATAAATTTAACAGCAACTACAGTAAGTGCACTTGGAATAAATTTTAAAGACAAAGATTATCTATTTGAAATAATAAATTTTAGCTCTTTGCTGTTCAACATGGACAAATATAAAACACAAACAAAAAGACTGACTGTAAAAGAATTGAAATATACACTAGGCTAGTACCAGTAAAAAATAAATTGTATCTCTATTAAAATAATGCCAAAATTCCATCCAATATTCAAATTAAAAAAAAATTTATCAGGAAATGTAACTAATCTAACTAACTTCCATGCATGTAAGGTCTATCTACTTATAGCAAAACTGTAAAATGTAACAGAATTATAAGGAAAAATGAAAAAATACAGGGTGGGGCAAAAGTAGGTTTATAGTTGTTCATATGGAAAATAATACAATCATTGATAAATAATAATTCAAGAATAAACCCTGTTTCATGTACCCACAACTGTAAACCTACTTTTGCCTACCACTGTACACCACCATAGTGGGAAATCTTGCTAAACTTCGCTCCATAACTGAAAGGTCAATACAGGAAAAAAATCACTAAGGATATGTAAACTATTAAACAACTCAAAGTTAATACAATATCACTGTAGTGTAAAAGCAGCCATAGACAATACATAAATAAATGGGTGCAGTTGTGTTCCATTAAATTTTATTGGCAGAAACAGGTGGCTGGCTGGATTTAGCCTGTGGACCACAGTTTGTTGATCTCTGTTCTGAAGCATTTATACTATCCGAGAGTCAGAACAATGGGATATAACTAAAAACTAAAAACACGAAAACCCCAAAACCCCCAAAGCAGAAAAATATGAAGTAGAATCAAAGATAAAGGGACAGAATAGACAATGCCAAACAAACAAGCAAACCCTGGTAAACTGGCAATATTAGTAAAATGGATATATTTTTGGCAAGATTAACGAAACAAAAACAAAGAAAGGAGACCAAAAATAATAAATATCAGTAAGTATAGCTGTGAATAGAGATGACAACAATAACAGCATATTTGCCACAATTTTTATGACAACAAAGCAGAAATCTTAAATTGAAAGGACACGGGCAGGGCGGCTCAGAGTGCCATCCTGTGCACCAAAACGTTTCAGGTTTGATTTCAGGTCAGGGCAATACCTAGGTTGCAGGTTTGATCCTCCCATGGGAGGTAACTGATCTCTCTCTCTCTCTCTCTCTCTCTCTGATCTCTCTCTCTCTCTCTCTCTCTCTTCCTGTCTCTCAAAAAATCAATAAAAACATACCTTCAGGTGATGATTTAAAAAGAAAATTGAACAGACACAATCCAAGAAGAGAACCTGCAGCCAGGCCCGTCATGACAGAGAATTTGAGGGAAAAGGAACGTTGGGAGCTAGGAATGTTTTTAACTGTAGAACTGAGACTAACGAAAAGGTGAGAAGAAGGATAATAGAATGGAATGATGTTGTTTTCTACTCAACGTGGACATGAAACAACTAACAAACATCAGGAGGGAAAAGAAAGTGGAAAACAGAAGCAGCTGAGATAGCTGGGAATCAAAGGGTATCACTCGACAGCTGAGAGGCAGAGTAGTTGGGATAAGGACATTTTTACAAATACAAATACTAAGCTCATACTGTTGACTAAAGTCATGCAATAACAACCAGGAGGATAGAGGATATGAGTTAATTCTGCTGTAGGGAACAGATAGGTTGGGACTAAAGGCAGAGGGAACGGAAAGCATTTTATTTAAGTAAATTTAAGTGAAATGACAAAGCAGCCAGTGGAAAAGAACTGAAATATCACAGAAGCGGAATAAAAAGGAAAGAAAACAGAACACTGAGTAAAATATGTATATTTATAAAAGCAGAGGAGCCCTCCCGTTTTCAATCTGGCTTATGAAGAGCTTGGGAGCTGTCATTCTGTCCTCATGAGAAAAAATAACTGGACAAACTAAAATCAACTACTCTTCATAGATCTATTAGAAAATTGAGGCCACAGGATAAACTGCTGCCACTCCCCCACCCTCCAAAATATTTTTAGAAGTGAATACAGAGCGTAACAGCTTACCAGGGACAGAGACCCAAGAGCAGAAGCACAGGGCTGAAGCCAACAAGGAGTAGGGATATTTAAATAGAAATTGACTAATTGCTGGAGCCTGAGAATGGGCTAATTGGAGATTAAAAACTCCTGGGGGGTGGGGTGAGGTTCAGTGGTTTAGTATCAACCTATGAACCAGGAAGTCACAGTTCGATTCCCCAGTCAGGGCACATGCCTGGGTTGCTGGGGGCATGAAGATTCTCTCTCATCATTGATGTTTCTCTATCTCTCTCCCTTCCCCTCTCGCTCTCTAAAATAAATAAAAACATATTAGAAAAATAAAACACAAAAACTCGTGGGGGCCCAGCCTCATAAAGGTAAACATAGCCTTACCATAGGATCCAGCATTCATGCTCCTAGGTATTTACCCAATGAGTTGAAAATGTACGTCCAGTAAGAATCTACATGGTTTTTCTGCTTCTTTTTTCAGTTCCATCAATTTTTGCTTCATTTGTTTTGAGATATTTTTGTTTGGTGTGCACCAGTAATAACATTATGTGTTGCTGGTAAAATTGATTCTTTTCTTATATTCTTTTTCCTTTCTAGCAATTTTTTGAAGTCTATTTAATCAGACAATAATACCACTATTTCTTTTAAAAATTAATGTTTAAGCAGTAAGCATTCTTTTCTCTCTTTTTACTTTCAACTTACCTATTTTACTGAATTTGAAGTATGAGTTTCTTGTAAACAGTATATACTTGGGTCATTTAAAAAAATCAATTCTATCTTTTGCTCATTCAGACCATTTACATTTATGGTAATTATTGATATATTAGAACCAATCTGCCATTTTATTTGTTTTTCATTTGCTCCTTCTTGTTTCTGTTTCTTCATTTCTCTCTTCCTGCTTTCCTGTGGGGTATTTCAACATTTTTTTAGGATTCTACCTTGACTTATTTAAGGTGTTTTTGAATGTATCTTTTTGTATGGTTTCCATAGTGGTTGCTTTGAGAGTACAATATACACATGTGACTTATAATAATCTATTAGTATCAACATTTTACCACTTCAAGCAAACTGCGGAAAGCACATTTCCAATTAAGTCTTTTTAACTTTCACAACTTTTAAGTATAATTGTCTTGAGTATCGAATGGCATTAAATTTTTTTTAAAATATGATTTACAAAACTGATGACAAAAAGAAGTCTATTATATATACTCCTATTTCTTCCCTTTCTGCCATTCCTTTTTTCCTGGTACCCACGATTCTTTCTTTTATAATTTATTTTCTGTCTGAAGTACTTGCTTTAGCCAGTCTTTAAGGATAGTTTTGTTTATATACTCTTGATTTCTTGACAGACTGCCCTTGACATGACACCTGATAAAATCACCCACTAGTCTATGTTTGGTTCTCCTGGGAAGATTTCTACAAGTTATGTTACCACAGTCCTCAACAGTTGGCTCTACAGTGGCCTAGAAAGGATCCTGGGAGGATAAATAGCCACCTAGCGTGGAAATGACACTTACAGATTCTGTTCACAGTCTATTGGCCAAAACTAATCACATGATCCAAACTAGATGCAAGGAAGCCAGGAAATTCTAGTCCCTGGCTGGGCACCAGCTTTCCAACAGCTCTACACTATGGAGAGAAAGCATAAAACTGTAGTGGTTCTGTAAGTGGGTTCTGCTACCACCATGATGTAAAGTGTGTTCATGTTTAATTTTTCAAGATAATTACAATTTGTTTTCTAAGAGGGGATAACAATTTGTACCTCTACGAGCAGTGCAGGAGTTCCAGTTGCTCTGCATCTTTGTCTATATCTTTGATATTGTGCAAGTCACTTCATCAAATGATTGTACAGATTACCAGTTTGTAAATTATTTTTTGAAAATGTGAATTCCTGGAAGGCTTTTCTTAAATAAATCAGTTAACCACTTTATGATGAAGTAAATGAATCATAAATTTAATATTCTATTAAGGTCAGGCCTATAGTGTCCAGACTTTATTCTCTACAACCCAGCCATCTTTCCTGAGGTTTTGTAATTTTAGATGTATTCGGTGAAAGCTTTTTTACTGTTTCTTTTCCCACCTGTAGATTTCAATGCTTACCATAGTGTTTGTAAATTATTGGCAATTAATAACTATCCTTTGAATGAATTTCAAATTAATGTACAAAATAAATACATTAATTTGTAGGAAGCAATCACAATGCAAAGCTTCATCATATACTTGTATTATTTCAGGTTGGACTCATTGGTTTGTAAAAAGGACTTGAATATCACCTTTTTCCTTTCTTTCTTTTTTTGGCAATTACCTGATGATATAAATGGCCTATTTCCCTGTCTTTGGAAATAAAAAGCAGAAATTAATTTGTGCCAGACTGTGTCGCTTCGTGTTTAATCACCATAGTTATCTATTGTGAGCAAGAAATAACTTGTGTAACTTTCTCTAACTGCCATGTTTCCATTCTTACCTGGAAATTAATCACTATGTGGACCACAGAGACTTGTTCAAACAGCACTTGTTCACTGTGAAACTTATAAATCAAGTACTGCAAACATTCTCTCTCTGAGAAGTTAAGGAGCAGGAGCTACAAAGTTCATGGAAAAGTGACATGTCCTTTAACCACAGAGTGTGAGAGTAGAAGATTAGTTTAAATTTTATTTTTTCAGGTCTATTACTTTAAGAATAAAGGTGTATAGGAAGAAGGAGGTTACGAAATACAAGTTAGCATGCAATAGTGACTCCTTTTTGCCTTTCCTATTAAAGCTTTTCATAGACTATGAATAGTAGATGATTACAAATAGATACTTTGATTTGCTATAGAAATTGAACAACTACATTTTGTTAGGGAACAGAAATTAACTTTGTGTGTTTTTTTCAGAATAATTTCACATTTCTTTTTATGTTAAAAAATAAGTAACTTTTCCTTCCTTGTAATGCCAAGTGTAATAAAAGAGAGATTTGGATTGCTCAGTGCTGAGACATACTCCCTAGTGAAGTCCATTAATCACATCTAGAGAAGTGAGCTGTGCACTGTTTAATGCTGAGATCACATTATCTCCTCAGGTCAGTTTGTTCAGCTTGCAAGGCCAAGGGTTCACACATCATTAGGCAGTTTCACTCACTCAGTTGCAAAACTGACCTGAAGCCTGAGATGGATAGTGCTAAAGGGGAGTGGCTGATGTATCCACTCTCCCAGGGCGAAGGGCAGAGAGAGGGCAAAGAGAGGGCACCACAAGGGGCATTTTAAGGAGCAGCGAGAGGTTCTGTTTTAAGAAATTCTGGGAACAAGATTCCAGCTTCCTAGGGCGATAGAGTTGAGCGTTTTAGTAGGAATGAGTAGTTGCTCTACTACTAAAGGCAGTACTTCATTTTTTATTGTTTAAAGTATTACATATGTCTCCTTTTCACCTAATTGACCCCACCACCATCACTCACACCCCCAAGGGCAAGCCCCCACTGCCCCAGTGTCTGTGTCCATTGGTTATGCTAATATGCATGCATATAAGTCCTTTGGTTTATCTCTAATCCCCCCCCCCCCCCACACACACACATAAAGGCAGTACTTTAGCAATAAATGCAGGGGCTTCTTTGAGATGTGCTGGCTTAGAGTCAGGGCGAGCTAAAACTGAAGACAAGTGGTGTGAATAAACATGAATTAATTTCTCTCAGCCAATTCCTGGTGAAGGGATTGATTTGTGTTCTCATATAAGGGGGGCGGAGGGGTGAGGGGAAGCCTTTAATATTTGCTCCACTACATGGGTGGGGAGTCCACCATACACAGTGCAGTTATCCAATGCTTCCTGAGCAAGGGAGTCTGGAAAGCATTCCACCTGGGGCTTCCTCCTGCCTCGGCCGGGGCAGAGACAGACCTCAGGCAGATGCAGGTCTCAGTTTTGGTTAGAGACAGAAGCATGGTGGAGGGAGTGGTGAAAGCAGTTACCAGTGGTGACGGAGAGTTTTAGGTGGCTATGCATGAAGTAGACTGATGCCAACTGTAAAATTGCCCTAGGAAGGGTAGTGCATGTGAGAAAAGGTATGTCTGTCAGTAGGGACCCGTGGTAAACTTGAAGCTAGAGCAGCAGGACGTTTTCCTCAGAGCAGACTGAACACTGGTGTGAGGTGCCCTTCTTGGTCTAGAGCAGTGATGACGAACCTTTTGAGCTCGGCGTGTCAGCATTTTGAAAAACCCTAACTTAACTCTGGTGCCGTGTCACATATAGAAATTTTTTGATCTTTGCAACCATAGTCAAACAAAGATTTATATTCTTGATATTTATTTTATATATTTAAATGCCATTTAACAAAGAAAAATCAACCAAAAGAATGAGTTTGCATGTCACCTCTGACATGCGTGTCATAGGTTCGCCATCACTGGTCTAGAGCTCTCTCTGAGTCGTCCGTAATTGATAGGGACGTGAATGTGAAACATGCTGGAATATCACTGCTGGCTAGCAGGAAGAGACCAGGTCAGAAATGGGGAAGGGACAAGCCTACAGAGAATGACGTGGAGTAATCTACGGATCCCTTTTCCATTGCACTACTGCATGTCAGCGTGACTGGAGAAGCCAGGGACTGAACACCCGAGGGGAAAACTTCCCACTCTTCCAACTTTTCTCTGGGGGACATGTCCCTAAAAATACTCAAGGAAAATGGATACTCAAGGTTAACCTGTCATAACTGGGTAATTCCAGCACCTGGCCCTTCTCTTTCTGGAAAGGTCTGAATTGTTTCCATATTTAAGAAGGTACAGGGTGAATAAGTATGTACAGGTACTTGAGAAGATGTTTTTCTACTCATATTTCATGAAACAGTTTTATTAAAACTATTCACATCTATAAAATCAATTCAGAGTGTTTTGAATCAGTTACGTTGGTCAGATTACATCATTTTCTACTTCTGTCTAAATTGAGAAGTAGTGCTCTTTGACTCCGTGGGTGGTATGGTCACTGAATATTTTTTCCTAAGCTACTGGTACCCATTTGCACAGCATCTTGACAGATATTTTCCCACCACCCTATAGGAATACATTTATTATCTTCATGATATAAGCCATACTCGTCTACTTTTTTGTTTAATTTTTGTTTTCAGGTATTTAAAAGTAAAATTTGTATACAATAAAATGCACAAAACTTTAGAGTACAATATAATGAATTTTGATAATTCTGCTCAAACATGTAATTCATATCCCTATCAAAATAAAGAAAAATAGTTCCATCATCCTAAAATGTTCTGAGACCACAGTTTAGTTAAGATTCTCTTTCCTTAACCTGATTTTCAATTTGGAAAAGGAATTTTATTGACCTTTATTGGGAACACAGATGCTAAATTGCCAAATGTCTTAGATCTAGATAGATGTAACTTTAATCACCTCTCCTGTTGGTTTGAACTTTGAATCTGTCAAGGTATTGATTTGGGTTTGTCAGCATGATTTTAAATAGCAGCTAATGCTGTTTTTCCCAAATTTTCACCAAAGAAGCACTCTTTCCCCCATTATTTTCTTTTTTCCATGAACGTGTGTTTTAAAATATATTTTTGATCCAACAAACCAGATTTGTTAGACAGTAGCTTGTGTTGCCTTATAATAACTAACTATAATTTTTGTTGATACTTTTAAGTAATGGAAAATAAATTGCAAGCACACACTTAATTCTTTTGGTTAAGTCAAATAATTCAGAGGCTCAGTGGGGATGTAGTAAGTAAAAGAGGTAGAATACAATGGTTTCCTTGATAATAATATCTACCTTATTAGAAACATGTATAAGAACTTCAATAAAGATACAGTACTAACAAGGCCAGTAAGTTCTGCTGATATCTAGAACAGAAAACTGGCTGCATGATATAGTTACAAATAATATTATATGGTGACATTTTATTGAATATATATACATACATTTACATATATATATAAATAAACATATATACATATATATTATTTTTAAGGCAATCCGCAAGGTCAAAGTAAATCTTACAGAATATTAAATATTTAAATGTAGCCAAATATTCTCAACATCATTGTTTCCCCAGATTTTCCCCTTCCTGTCATGTTAGTTGTTTCAGCTTTCATGGATCTGACTTGGTACAAAAATATTCTTCCTGTTTAGAGGTGACAGATGTCACCTCTAAAGTGCTTTTATTTATAAAGATTAAACTTATACTCTATTATAGTTTGGTAAAATTATGAAGTTTGTATTTTTTTCTAGTGCATTTTTAATTAAGTTTATTGGGTAAGATTATCTAGGTTTCAAGTGTACAATGATTAATCTTTTGGTTATACCATCTTGTATAGTCTTAGATCAACCATTGCCTGTTATTTAACTTTGGGGAAATAACAAATTGGAAGTAATGGAGTTTTCTCTCTTGGTACCTTGAATTTTGAATATCTTTGAAAAAGAATCTTCCACTCAGACTGTACGGTTATGTAAAATCTTTTTGTTGATTATGTTCACTTAGCCAACCAAGAGAAAATAAAATGGTTTGCTTGTTATGTCATTATCTCCAGAGTAAATTATGTGGATGCCAATAAACTCTCTAAGTTCATTGAAAGCAAGAAGGATTAGATTGCAGCATGCAAACAAATAATTTGCCATGATTGCTGCTTATTTCCAAGCACATCTTTGTATATAATTGGTTCCTTTTCCTTAAAAGTGGTCCAGTTTTGTGCTTCATAGTTTCACGTGTAAAAATGGAGATACAATTTTCTAAAGTTGATTAACACAGCACACCAAGGAAACAGTAGCAGCATTATTTATTTTATTAGATGAGAAAGACTTATTGGGCAGGGGGAAATTTTTCTCTGTTTCCTTCCCTGAAACTGCTTTCAAGCCAAACTTGTAAAGAAAGAAAGTCCAACAGCTATATCTGTCAGTATTGAGAAAGCACAGGATGGTAGGTAACCACAGAAAAGGAGAACAAAATTGTAATAACTGTTGTGGTTACCTTATGATAAAGTGCAAGAAAGTCTCCTGAAACATCCCAAAGGAGTAATAACATGTCCTTGAACATACTCAAAGCACAGTCGACTCATCACAGAGATCTTCCTTTGGGATTTCTATAATGGCCATAATGACAAATCTGGTATGTTCACATAGAACCCTAAGATATAGCCATGACGTTGTGCCTTTACATTGAAGAAGAGTAGAATTTGCCACTCCAAAATATGCCTCATTTGGATATTGATTTTTTTAAGCTGGTTAATTTGTAGGTGTAGAAGGCTCAGGAAGAACTTTGTACCTTATCCCTGTCTAAAAGAATTTAAGGCAGAAGGCCTGTTCCATGTCGAATCTCAGAGGGAAGGTGGGGTGGGTTGTATGGGTGGGAAGAGATCAACCAAAGAACTTGTATGACCCTAGCTGGGTTGGCTCAGTGGATAGAGCATCGGCCTGCGGACTGAAAGGTCCTAGGTTCGATTCCGGTCAAGGGCACATACCCAGGTGTGGACTCGATCCCCAGTAGGGGGCATGCAGGAGGCAGCCGATTCTCTCTCATCATTGATGTTTCTATCTCTCTCTCCCTCTCCCTTCCTCTCTAAAATCAATAAACATATATATTTTTTTAAAAAAAGAACTTGTATGCAAATAGACATAGATAATAGGGTGGTGAAGGCCTAGGGTGGGGTGGGATAGAAGGAGTAAATGGGGGAAGGGGGAAGGGGACATATGAATACTTTCAACAATAAAGTTTTTTTTTTATAAAGAAGGCCTGTTCCAGGAAGGAGCTATTACCACAGATAACTATAGAAAATTCCTAAGTGTGATAGACAGGGAGGAGGGTTGATCAAAATCTTTTCTTTGATGCATTGTCTCTAGATGGCCCAGCAAACATGGTTTACTAAACACGAACTCTTTTCATGTACCTGTAAATTGTCTTAACTTCCATGTGAAGTCCCAGGCTCCTAACTCCTCATTAGTCCAGCATAACAAATATACCTCATTTGGCCTTATTCTTTCGAATTCTTCATGCTTATGTAATCCCTTGTGTGTATGTACTAAAACTTGATTTTTCTCCTGTTAATTTGTCTTAAGTCATTTTAATTACTCAATCAGCCATAAAAACCAAGAGGAGAAGGTGGAATTTTACAATATCATATCCCCCAAAGATTCTGTGTTTAACCTAATAACTGGAATTGATTTTGCCATGTTGATTAAATCTTAAACTCAGTTCATTATAGATAGTTATGCTGAGTCAATTTAAAGGCTGAAGAAATATCTGGAAGATCTAGAAATCTTCCTGCTATGCACTTTGTGCCTATCAAAGTCCAGGTCACCTGGAATCGTGTGAACCTGAATATAAGATGTCAGATATTTGTTCAGCATACACAGACCTCCTAACCAGTGGTTCTCAACCTTCCTCATGCTGCGACCCTTTAATACAGTCCCTCATTTTGTGGTGACCCCCAACCATAAAATGATTTTCGTTGCTACTTCATAACTGTAATTTTGATACTGTTATGAATCATAATGTAAATATCTGATATTCAGGATGTATTTTCATTGTTCGCAACCCACAGGCTGAGAACCATTGTGGGCTAACCCAATAATGAAAAATATTTTAAAGACTAAATCAAATGCAAAATTTGGGATGAACTCAGTACTAACGATAAAGCAAACAGATGGAAAAAAACCTGAAAACATTGGGTTCATATATTCTCAAGGGCCAATGACTCCAAACTGAAGAAGAGAAATGCAAAATATAATAAGGAGTCATTATGTTATTCTAACGAATTTTGATAATGATAAGAGTCAACTTAGCACCCACAAATCCTGAAAAAAATAAAAATTACCCCACAAAACCATTCAAAAACCTCGTTGAACACAAACCAAAATAGTCTAAGCAAATAACTTGTAAATGATAATTACAGTGGAAATGACATGGTAGTGCCAAAGAGAAAGGACAAATTGTTACATCATGTTAGAAGGAAGTTCACCATGGAGGCCTCCAGAGATCACCATTCTCTGAAGGGGGCTTGTGGAGCTGTTTCTCATTCAACCTCCAAAAAGCAACATCATGATCTTTTGTATTTTTGATGAAACAACAAAGCACTTTCTCTCTCTCTCCTCTTTCTCTCTCTCCCCCCCCTTTTCCCCCCACATATGCAACAGAATTGTATCCACATTTAGCCTTCCAACAATGATTAAAACTTACTGAGTCTGCTGACAAAGTTGAATATTTTTTCAGACAAAACCCATCCTAGAAACTAAAGATTAGTTTGCTTAGAAGTTTCATTGCTGCATGTAGAAGCATGGCAAATCTTCCCATGTACAGACTCAGAGAAAGGAAATGAGGTGAAACTTGGGAACATGACCTTAGGTTTCTGGTGAGATTTTAAATTTAGTCTAATTAACATGAAATGAGGTCACCTTTTCCGAATTCCCAAAACATATCTAGTGAATGGAGATGCTTGAGATGTACATAATTGCCCATGTTAAGTAAATTGCTTTGTGAGAGTATTAGGTCCCTTAATCAGACTTGGAGGAAATATGCAAATTAATTATTTTTCAATCAGAAACTAGAGAAGAGATTATCCAAAGATGAATAGTTGAGATAGTTAGGTATCTGATTTTTATTTATTCTCAAATTACCTTTGAAAGTAACACATTTAAGATAATTAGCTCATAAATACTATAAATCACTTTCCTAGCAAACACATCAAATCTATGCTTATAATATTTCAAAACAAATTTATTTTTTAAAAAAATATTTTTTATTGATTTCAGAGATGAAAGAGAGGGAGAGAGAGATATATAGAAATATTAATGATGAGAGAGCATCATTGATCGGCTGCCTCCTCCATGCCCCCACTGGTGATCTAGCCCAAAACCTGGGCATGTGCCCTGACAGGGAATGTAAATGTGACCTCCGGTTCATAGGCTGATGCTCAACCACTAGGCCACGCTGGCTGGGCTTTCAAAACAAAATTTTTAAGGGAGGTTTGACTTCTAGCTATTTTTAAACTGCTTAATCACTTTGAATTACTTGAATAAAATAAGCTAAATGGATGTTAGCAAATAATAAGAAATAAGTTCTGATTTGCTTGTTATACATGTAAATCCCTGATGGAGTCACATGAATAAAATGGAATTTTTGCTTTGGGTGATTTCTTATGCCAACAATTGTTACCAGTGAGTATGATGAGAACTGAGAGAGACTCATGAGCAGCAATGCAACAACCCTTCCTTCTAGAGTGGAGGATTTGGTGAGCCAATCTTCCTGTGTACACACACAGGTAATGTATCTTGTCCATGGCAACCTGGGAATCCTTCACTTGGTTTATTACCTTTCCTGACCACATGTCTACAATGGCATCTTAGGAAATACATAGTAGTCTAAGTTCCAGGAAAAAATATCAAAACTACATAAACTATTTTTATAATACTAAAGTAAAGAAAACTCTTGTACTTTATATGACAAAATTAAGGTATGAAGATAATCAAATTGAATAATTTTGGACAAAAATGCATTTGGGGAAGGAAGTCACCCAAGTCAATATTTTGTAGTCATTACAGAAACCAGATATTTACCCAATAATTCTGTTAATTTGGGCAAAGACACTCTACAAATGATAAGGGATAGTTTAGAGAAAAGGTTAATCCACAATAGATTCCTACAAGTGAGGTAAATATAACCTCAGTAAGGCCCATCACAGTTTTTGGGAAATACTTTGAGTGACTTTTTGAGGGTTGCTACTGCTATTTCAAAAGGATTTTTCTACCTGAATGTCTCAGATCCTGTCCCTCATATAATTAGAGTCCAGTATTGTAAGTTGGAAGGAGCTTACCACAGGAAGAGAAAGACATTAATATTTTTTAAAGAATTAACTACTATAAGAAGGATATCACCTAGGACATATATTCAGGATTGTGAGAGAAAAGAACAAGAGATTTTGAACATGGAGACAGAAAGAAGAGAAACTTTAACATGTCTAGAGGAAGGTGGGTCAGTAGAAAGACACAGAATGAATTTTTAGGACCACAAGACCCACATCATAAAGGAATCTGGGAGAAGGATACATTTGAATCATCAAATTTCGGTTTGGAGGTGGTCTCTGTTGAACAGTCATGAGGGGAATGAAAAGTCTGACAGGAAAATAACAGCTGTTAGAATCTGTCATTCATAGAGCGGAGAGTGGGTTTCTGAAGATTCCCGGGAAGCATAAAATCACACGCAATACTGGCAGATCCTGTTTCCAAAGAAAAAGTCTGACAGGCAGAATTTCACATCTGTCGGTCTCTGGATGACCACATTTCCTCCTACAAAGAGCAGGAAGTATGCCTGGGTGAGAGAATGGGAATGGAAGGTGTCCATTAAAACGGATAACATTCTGTCGCTGGGTGGTCCCCTTCCTATTGACAACTATTAATCAGATTGTTGCTCTGTCCTGGATGGGGGTGTCAGGACATCAGACTTCCCTTCGATCTTGAAGAGAAGCATGGTATTTTCTTGGTTGGTCTGTTTCCTTTTCTGTGAGCTTTCACAATGTTAATATTATTACTCTGTTCCTTTGCTTAAGTTCTCACCTTCCTGCTGATACTTTGCCCCTGAAACAGTGTTCCTGAGAGATCTGTGCAATGATATGGCTTTGGTACTGTGAATCGGGAGCTGCTCATTTCAGAGGGTAACTTCCCATTGGCAAAGCCAGTCACCTCCTAGGCAGAGGACCCGAGCCTAGACAAAAGCCTAGGAGATAATCATTATGTTCTGCCCAGAGCACATTTTTTACTATAAAGAGTAATACTACAATAAACATTCTGCTTTTATAATGCTTACATTATAGAATTTTATAGTGGAAAGAGACCATGAATACTATGAATCCAATGGTTTCCCAATTATAGAAGTTGAATTCCTTTTTCTAAAATGAAACCTTACATGGGATTCTTTTGTCTCTGTGCCACTTCTCTCTGACCTAGTGCCATGGTCGTTTAGAGAAGGAAGAGATATTTCTTTAATGTTTCATCTCTCAATGAACTTTCTATGACATCTGGTATCTTTTCCTAAAGGAGTTCCTCTATTTTCCATTTTATCTGGGAGAGCCATCTCACATTTCTTCACAAAAAATCCTTTTTTTAAAATATCGAGCCCATGGGTGATGTCCTTCTAACAGATTTCTTTTGGCAGCTTTCAAACAGGGAGAGTATTCTTGATGAGCAATCTCATTAGCAACTCCCATGAACCTCCTTTCCCTAAGCCTAAATAAGTTATTTCCCAGATTTTAGGGTTCCTATCTTTCTTAAAGGGATACTGAGAAAAAAAACCAACACAACACAACCCAAAATGACATATAAATTAAGGGGAAAAATCCTGACTATTTTTTTTCATTATCCAACAGTATAGAATGATATAGACACAAAACTGAGTTCTTTCTTAAATAATACAGCTCAGAAAATTACTAACTCTCAAAAATATATATTATCCATATACAAAAATACCCAAATTGGAATATTTTTCTAACAATCTGAGCATTGGGCAAATGAGAAACTATTTTTTTTGTTGTTGCTGGTGTGAGTGTATGTGTCTTACTAACACATGGTTATATTTTCTACCATCTCAATCCATAATAGAAATTCATCTTAGAAGAGCACAGTGAGGGAAATACATATTTTGCAAAGGTGGCCACCTGAAACTAATAAGGAGAGTCTAAAAATTCGAATATTTAACACTGTCCTCAAGTTAAATAATGACAAACTATGAGATAAATATTTATTTTCTTGTTTCTTTCTTTTCTCTCTCTCTCCTTTCTTGCTCTCTCTTTTTAAAATCCCATTAACTAATTATGTTTTTTGCCTTGTTGTGGTTTTTTATATAGTTCAGTGCTGCCATTTAGCCACCTATATGGCTCCTCTGGAGCAAATAGAATGTTTTCTTGTTTTTTGTGACTGACAGGAGCAGAACAAGAAAGTAATTCCAGCACAAATATTTGGTTGTCTGGGAGAGTTTTCCACAAAACAAAAATAAGACAGAAAACAGTAAAATAAAAACTTTGCTCTCAGGGACAGCTGTCTGGCAAACTTTCTTGCATTTGCAGAGTAATTCCTGAAATGACAATCCCTGAAGAAGCTATTCCCCTGGTTTGCATGGCTTACCAGGTCAAAATGGAGTTTTCTCTCATACTCGCTTGGCTCTCTCCAAATATCTAGTAGTCATCACCCAATCAGTGTTCATTCTAATTGGCAGAGGCTTCAGTATTCAGGCAAAAAAGATTATCACACATCACAGTTCTTAGTCTTCCCACACTTGACAAGCCAGGCTGTACAATATTCATAGCAAAATCCCCAGTGCTAAAATTGGTATAAGAACGTCATAGCCTCATAGTACTATTTCCCTCAAGTAAAGCAAATTAATTTTATGGTTGAATTAACACCATACCCATACATAAAAAATGAAAAGGGGAAAATTGAATTCTCAAAATCATTATTTCCAAAACTTATCTGAAAATTATGATGCATTGAATGAAGTGCAACAGGATAACAGGAGATACAATGCAACCTTGAATTTAAGTAAATACAGAAGGTAGTGATAATGCATTTACCATGGTGTAATGGGAAAGAAATATATTTTTCTCCTCTTTGACTACATCCCTTCATCGGAGTGGGGTGACTTGCTTGGGTGACATTTAGGGTAGTTGGAATCTCAGAATAACTTGGGTGAATGTTCAAGCCAAAATAAACTTGCATTGTTATTCAATCTCTTGGTTTTTCAGGATCATTAACTCAGTAGGGATGATGGAGAGCTGCAGATCTCTGATCTGAACACCAACCATAGTATTCTTTGGGGGTTTAGTTCTTATACTTGCCTTTGAGATAGCTGCCATCCTTTCATAAATTGGAGTTTTGATGATTAGCATGGTAGATGTCATGAATCTGGGGGGGGGGGGGAGGGGAAGCGGGAGGAGATGTGTCCAAGGAAGAAGGACTAGAGCTAGGAATTTCAGTTCTGAGAAGAAAGCATTTCCACTAAGCTTGAAGTACTAAAATGTGAGAAGTCAGAGTTCTCTAGGCTGAATAGGTACAGAGTTGGAAGCCGTGGAAAATTAATCCTACAGGATTCATTTGGTTTTAAGGAGGAGTTTCAGGGAGATTTACAAAAAAACTACTGCTTGTTTTTAGTTGATTTAAAACAAGTTACTTATTCATTTATCAAGCCTCAGTTGAGCTGTAGTCTGTCTTCAAAGATAAAAGAGTGGAATCCTAATCCCTAAACTACCTTTTGCATCCAATGAGCTCTTAAAGCAATCTAAGGACAGAATTTGTAATAGTAGCTTAATGTTAATTGGTCAATTTATTTGATTTTCCCAATAATGTACTTCATATTTGCTTACAGGGATGTTCCTGCATGCTGCTTCTTTCCTCATTACCTGCTGCTGCACAACTACTAGTGCTCTAGTGGTTTGTGTTCTGTTCACACACTGAACGAGCCTTCTCCTTCTGTCTCTTCAGGCAAGCAATCTCTTCACTGCAGTCACTTATCTCTAGTCATAGAGAAAATCTCTCTCTCTTTCTCTCTCTCCCTCCTTCTTGTTCTCTCTCTGCTATTACTACTAAATAAAAGTTAAACTTTGAGGAACTTCCTATGACATGATCATGGTAGCAGTGTGTTTCTTTTTTAAATTTCCCTGAAACTCCTTAAAACCAAACTAGTTAGCCATAAGAGTAAAAAGAAAAAAGAAAAAAAACACAAACTCACATGACATTTTCCAACAAATTTTATGTCACAATCCACAATCAATCATGTCAGTCAATGTGGGAACACTAGAGTCTTTGCAACAAAGCCAGGAATAATAAAAGGACACCAAGTACCAGCCCCTCTGTTGACATAGCATTGAAGATATTAGCCCATGCAACTAGAGAAAAACAATTAGAGACCAAAGGGTAGAAAACAAGATGTAAAACTAGCATCATTGGTGAGTGATATGACATGATAGAATTAATGAAAAAAAAGTTAAAAATCTAAGAAAATTTAGTAAAGAAGAAGGATAAAAAATTATCATATAGAAATTAAAAGTCTTCATGGATACAAATAATCTGTTAGAAATATAAGAAAAGGTCCATTTACAGTAGCAAAAAATTATTAAAAATACCTCGTCAAGACCATAACTTAAAATATCTTAACAAAGCCTTAACTTTAAAACATTACTAAAATTATAAACTACACTTGAACAAGAGTTTGAATTAAGACTAAACATCATTAATGTATCAAGTCAATATTAATTTATAAGTTAATATAATTCTAATACATTTCCAAAAATGTTTTAAACCATATATGATTATTAAATTGATATGGAAAATATAAACAAGCAAGAGTAGCCAAGAAAACAACAATTCATGGTAAAAATTATCGGCAAACTAAGATGGAAACTTCCTTGAGGGAGGGAACTAATATGAAGACCAAGACAAGGATACTTATTCTCATAAATTCTATCCAGCATTGTACTGGAAATCCCAGCCATTGTAATAAGGCATAGAGAGGAAATAAAAGGCATACAGACTAAAAACAAAGAATTAAAAATGTTTCTATATTCTGAAGCAAGATTGTTTATTAAAAAAAAAAAGTAGCCAGAGAACCTTTGGAAAGAAATAAGCAAGTCAGTGAAGTTGCTTCTATAATTTAAAATGTGTGCTGATCCGTGAAGCGACAGATCAATGGAATAGCATAGAAATTCCAAAAAGAGACCCAAGTATATGCAGAAAGTAATGTATGATATAAACAGGCTTCTCAAATCCCTGAGGGAAAGATGAACTTTTCATTTAGAGGCACTTTTCACTTTGCATAGTAAAGTAATGCTTTGTGGTATAGTGATGTAAAACGTAACTATGCTAGCCGATATCAGGTAAAGCAATCTTAACAGTGAATGAAAAAAAAAATTATACTTGTTCTGTGGTCTTTTAACATTTATTGTCAAAGCACTGGACATTCCTTTAATATGGATTACGACTGTCTAGGGGAATTAAAAATAGTAAAAGAAATATTTATTTCATGCACTCTAATCCAAAACATAAGAAACACTGAGAATGAGAGCATTTCATTTCTTCATAAAAATGTATCAAGAGTAGTTTTAACAGTGCTACGCTTCTTCTCACCCTCACATAACTTATGAAACAGGGAATGCATCTTTTTGAGGCCCTGGAAAATTGTCCGAACCCTAAGTTTGAATCAGCTTCCAAAATTTTATCCTTTGTACTTTCAACGCTATGAAATGCCCTTGAGAGTTCCAATGTACTCTTTTTCTTTTGCTGGCACCACTTCCTCTGGGACATCTTCATCTTTTTTATCGCAGCCACATTCCACATTTATGTCATCAAGTAATTTTGGCTGCACATACAGTCTTTCAAGTGGTAGAACGTCACCATTCCCACAGTCAGCTACTTTCTTTTTTTATAATTCCATTTATGCTTGATTCAAATCTACTTTCAGCATTATTTCGTTACCACACTTTTATCTTTGCTGAGCAATTCTCTCTCAATTACCTACTTTTGTAAAATGTCACATGGATTTGTCACTGGGAGATAAGAATACAAGACAACTACATGCTTTACTGTCTGTGACTGAACGCAATCATAGATGTACAGTGACCAATTACCAACAGCCTTTGGAAGAAGTAACATGATCTGTCACTGATCAAGATGTATATCTGCTATTTATGTAGTGATTTATAAACTGAAGAGCCAGCAGCAAAGTTCACAGATAATATACTGTGGCAACTGAATTTGAACTATGTTATTGAGAGACAGTACTATTTAACTAAACCACAGTAACTAAAATCCATGCATATTTGAACCACGAGCACTGGGATTGCTTGTCATTGCTGTTTGTAAACTGATTGGCCGTTTGAGAAAAGATAAAAATCATGTTTTTAACCTCACTACCAAACTAGGAGGATAAATTCCATAACAGATCACAGTTCAAAACATAATTTTAAAAAATATGCATAAACTAGCAGAAGCTATAGACTACCTTAGAGCTAGACTTCTGTAGTGAATTGGTATGGCAGTTAGGTGAGTTTGCATGGGATTTGTATGAAAACAGTGGTAATGAATCTGTGTTCATTTTCCTAATACTTTGGTTTTTTATTGTTAAGTAAAATTTTGGAGATGTGAGGTTTATATATAATATTGGTTATTCTTTATCTTCTTGATGAAAAGAGGCTGTTTTGGTGGAAAAGGCAGTGAGCTCCCACACGCCCATGCCCATTTACCAAATTTGTGGCTGGTGAGAGGCTCTCGTGCTAGGAATAGCAGGTAAACTTTATGTACCAATTCACCTGCTTGGTGTCTTCAAGAGTCACAGCTTGCTGACTCCATCTCCCCAATCCCTCAATGCTGCAGTAGTACAGCCTTGGTAGGTAGTTCAGTGGCAGCTTTGAAGGTAAAACTCTATCTGGTGGGACAATACAAGAGTATTCTTGGGGTGGTTCCTGGGGATTCCAGCCTCCAGCTCATTTCTTCACCTTCCACCCAAACCCCCAGTTTTGTTATTTTTTTCTAAAAAACTAACTTTTAGTTTTATTGATTTTCTCGATTTGTTTCTATTATTTATGTCATTTAAGTCCACTCTTATCTTTATTATTTTTTTCCTTATGTTTGCTTTGGATTTAGGTGTTGTTGTTTTTTCTTTTTAGTTTCTTAAAATGGAAGTTTAGATAATTACTTTAACAATTTTATTATTATGTTTTAATATAGTAGTTTTTATACCTGCATCACAGTTAGCACTTGCAATTAATCTAAAGTGCTTTCCTGAAATTCAAGGTTTGAGAATCCTGTTTATTGTTAAAATAGTGACAACTATTATTTTTTCTGGCCTAAGAGAATTTTCCCCCTAGGTCATTTAATCCTATGAACTGTGGACCATTATTATCTAACTTTTACAAAAGATGAAATTCAGACTTATAGAAATAAAATTATTTTCCAAGGGTCTTACAGCTCCTATAAGCCAAGACAATATTCAAACGCAGAGTTCTTGAGCCTGTTTTTTAAATTTCTAAGCTCAGATTTTTCCTAACCTCCCCTTCTGTTATCCCTTAACTCATTGTTCCATGCTACGTACGGATTAGGAGTATCACTAAGAAGAGGGCAATAAAAAAGGAAGAAGAGTTCTTTTTCTAGTCATAGGAAGGAAGTAACATTATAATGACAAAGAAAAATGTTTCAGGTTTTTATATTTTGTGAATTTTCAGTTTTGCAAGCCAGGAAAACCTGATCAAAATACCCACCTATCAGCATTGCTTCATTTCACTGGGATATAAAAAATTTCAGGTATACAATGATCCCTTATGAAGTTCAAAGTCATGGATCAGATATATGAAAAAATACTGTGAGACCTTTCAAACACCATCCAACTGCCAGTTTTCCTTGTGAAAGACCTATTCAAGGTCGCACAAAATTAGTGGGGAGGCAGAATAAAATCCAGGTTTCAGTTCCCTAAACTGGGGCTCCTTCTAAGCACGTGAGCCTGAAAGATACATGAGGTACAGTGGATAAGCTTTCTTCATGTCATAGCTTAATTTTAAAAACTTCATTTTCATTCAATGAGAGTGACTCAATTTGCCAATACCTAGATTTACTTAGAGATTTTAAAAGTTAAATAAAATAAATAGTGGCTTTAAAAATCCTTCATGTGGGCCAGACATGAAGTAGTTTGTGAACTGAAATGTCAAATACACTACATTTTCCAATAATTAATCATTAACTACTTGTCTCTATGCTAAAACTTGGCTTTTAAGGAAAAAATTTTACAAACTATAATTACAGCTTACAGAAGCAAAAGGTAAAAAAAAAGAAAAAGAAAAAGAAAGAAAAAAGAAAGTTTAGCAGCTTAATGGGATTTCTTATTGATCCAATATAGCATTTTGAGAATGTTGTTTTTCTCTTCATCAAAAGACTACGCACATAAACCTAGACCACCAGTTCAAAATTATTGATGTGTCATACTAATATGTAACTTAAATCAATGGTCAGGCTCTTAGACACCTAAGTTCTAGACAAAAGTAAAAAAGACAGATTTGTCAAGGCGAGTAAATACATGGGATGTTGGGAATGCATGAAAATCTCTCTTGAAACTGAGAAGTGGAAACACTACAAACCATTTCCATTTCAATGAATCTACACTGAGTTGTGTAAAATCACTACTTGTAATGAAAATGAAAGCAGAACTGATTTCTTCATTTCATCACTTGAATAAATCAACTTTGCAGAACATTTCTTTAGTACAGGTCAGGAAAAGACACAGTCCTTTAAGGAATTCCTTTTACAGAGTTATAACTTATTCTTTCACTCATTGGATTTGTATACTGCTCTTATATACTAAACATGTTACAGCTTTGTCATTGCTCCTAAGCTAAGGCGGAAAGTGATGTGAATATTCTCGGGAAAGTAATATTAAATATTTGGTTCAATCTATGTGGGGGTTATAGTTTAAGCCATAAGAAGTAAATATTGATATTTTTAAGTATCATTTTGAGTCCTAGAAGCCCTAGTTGTAGGGCTTTCTATTGCTTCTCTCACATTATTTCATACTTTGATCATACTAGGCTACCTTTTCTAATTTCCAAGAATACCTTGTGTTAGAACAAGAAATGGTGAGCCAACTATGAAAAACAAATACCAAATATCAGTGGCCTAGCATGATACAATCTGTTTCTTCCTCATCCCCGTTGGCTGCAAATTAGTTCCTCAAGAATGTCTCAAGAATCTAGGCTCCTTCCATTTTATAACATTGCCATCTTCCACACATGGCCTCTAGGGTAACCATAGAGGAGTGTGGACAAGCATGCAGGAGATTTGTATGGTAAGCTTCCAAATGCACACATTACTTCTGCCTACGACTCAGCAACCAGGATCCAGTCCTATGGCCACAATCTAACTTCATGGGAGGCTTAGAAATGCAGTCTTCCTCGGTGTTCAGGGAAAGGAAGGAGGAATGGTGAACACAGAATTATTTTCCGTCACATTCCCTAAACAACAAATCTGCAACTTCTAAACATTTCAGGTTGTTGTCGGAACCCTTGAAAGCTGGTTATTAGCGGTAGAAGGGGACGTTGTTAGGGATAGATAAGTGGAGCAGGCAGGGCACATAAAGATATGTGATAAACAAGAGTTGTCAATCCCTATCAACCACAGTATCTTCGTTCCTTCTGTCCTCCCAACATTCTTCCTTTCTTTGAGGTATCAGCTTATCGGCCACCCTCCTGGTAGTTCTCAAAGAGCCCCTTGGACTGACTTTGGAACAATCTGATCTGGTCCATAGATTGCTAAGTCTTTTCAAGGTTTCTAGATATCTTGATGTCTACTTCATGAAGAAACCAGATAACCTTAGTAGAGGCAGCAGGAGGCAAGAAACAAAATATGCCCAGAATTTAAACTGTTAACAGAAATAAATGTCTTTTTGTTGAGATATTGACGTGCACAATTCCGAGTCACTCTTATTTAGCTGCGTATTAAAATAAACTTGCAAATTACTGTGTGGTCATATTACGTCCTGCTAAGAATCTAGTGAGCTGATAAGCTGATACCTCAGAGAAAGGAAAAATGAAAATTAAATTAGAAATAAAAATTAAGAACCGAGGGCATTTCAAAAATAAACTTCCATCTTATCAGTCCCTTTCAAAGGCTGATGGGTATTGTTGTGAATGGAAGTAGTGATTTTCTTTTCAAGGTTTTTCATTCAGTAAGATGACAAAGGTATCTGAAATGACAGATCGGAACCCACGGAGCATCAATGCGTTTCCTGCTGGCAACTTAGCAGCTTTTGTAATTGATGTGACAGTGTCTGCCATAGACAATCGACATGTTACTCCATCTCTCAAACAAATCTTAAAAAAAAAAGATTTCCAGTTTTACTTTTTTGTAGATATTAACATTCCCCAAACAAGAGATGGTAGCGATGACAGGCTACGTATTCTAGGCTTTGACAACATCCTGCTCAGGAAGATACAAAACAAATTGCTGGCGATGTGACTTTGTCAGCATACCTAATAATTGACTCAACAGGACAAATCATTATTTGAAATCTTTCTCTAAAGGCCTTTAAAAAAGGATTCCCCTTAGCACAAGGTGGACATGAGTGATGATAGACATGTGCTCATGCCTTCACCATCACTGTCTCAGAGTTTTTCTTCTTGCTTTGAAAATAAGGTAGTCCTTTAATATAGCAATAAAAGACTGTTCACACCTTGCCCTGTCTCATCTTTTTTCACTCAGATACCCTGAACTTGAGCCCCATTCAATTCACTGTTTCACAGTGTTTCACATTGATCCTTCACACTTCTAGGGTTTTTCTGCATTAGCTCTTCTCTCACCCTGGAATAGGTTGTATCTGTCAGAATTAGTTAGGTTATGTTACAGTAACAAATGACCCTTCACTTATCAGTGCCTTAAAACAATAGAACTTTATTCTTCACTCTTGCATTGTGGACCGGTGAGGCTCATCTCATCAGAGTCACCCTGACACCAAGGTTGGTGGAAACTTCATCTCAAATTGTGCTCCATGATCACAGCAGAATAGAGAAGGGACCCTGCCAAATAGTGCACTGGCTCTTAATTTCTTTACCTGAACCTGTCCATCACTCATTCTACTCGCATTTCCTTGGCCAAAGAAACCCACATGGCTATTCCTAAATTAAAAGGGGATTATAAGTGCAATCCTATCATGGAAGGAAGAATGTCAGATACTTTTGTTGAGCAGTATTGATGACTACCATTTCAACCTTCTCAGCAGGTGAAGTTTTCCTCACTTTTCAAGATACATACAAATGACACCTCCTCTGGAAAGCCTTCCATAACTTCTCAGGATAATTAACTGCCTCTTTATCTTTACCATTAAAATATTTTGTAAAAACTTTCTTAGAATACCTACCATATTGTGCTCTAATAATCTATTACCATATCTGAATTACACTGAAAATTCCTTATTTACATTGTTCTGCCGAGTGCCTAGCATAGTTGCAGCATATGCTGGGTGCTTGTTAGATGCTTCTTCTTGAAGGCTGGCTTGTCCATTTTCCTCATTAGATCATTAGGTCACTGAGGATACAGACTTTGTCTTTTTGCACCATCTTAATCCTAGTGTCTTGCCACAGTACTTGGCACTAGTGGATGAATTTACCTCCTAAATGTTGAATAAATTAAGTGATGAATTGTTTTGGTATTAAACATGTTTTATTAGTGGTGCAGGCGAGGTTATGCTGCAGTAATAAAATGGTTCCAAAATATTAGATAAATTCAGCAAAGTGTATGAATTGTTCGTGCTATATATTCTGTGTGGGTGAGCAAGGAGCTCTGTTCCATCCACCCAGTCAGGGGCCCAGGCTGAGCTAGGTTCTATGTCTTATAGCTCAATCACCTGTAACTCCAAGTGTTTTCAGTTACCATGGCAGAGGAATAAAACACCTGAGACTCACAGCTTTTTAATTCTTCAGTCTAGAAATGGCCTATCATACTTCCACTCATATTTTCTTTTCATTGGCCAGAACTGATCACGTGGCCCCATAACTGCCGAAGGTGGGAAGAATGGAGAAACAAATGGGATATTCAGTGTGATGGCAATATTCTCATAATAGAAAATAAAATGTTTTCAATATGGGGAACATAATGTTGGCAAGTAATATAATCACATTTCTCTAGCACTTTCCTAGTGGGAAGATGCCTGAACTCAAAAGCTGGTGTAAAATTCCTACAGACTTAAGAAAATAATCAAACTGCTGTTTTGTGGGGAAACAATTCTTTCACAGACACTTAAATGACTTTCAAGTTAAAATGAATCTGCCTTCCAACTTCCCATTAAATAACTATAACAATAAAAACAATGCAATAACACTAAAAGCTAAGAATAATATTTAGCTGTATGCTAAGACTAGAAGGAATTTACAACATTGGAAATGTTGGGTTATGGCAGACAAGCCTGGGTTGTGTCAGCACAGGGGCCTGGGAGGGAAAACTTCTTTAACTTCCACATTTCCCCTTTCAGGGATGCTGAGATTTCACTAACCAAAACTTGGGAAGTTTTCCACTATTATATAGGTATTATTTCATCAGGCAATCATAATTATGTCCCATTTTCTCTATTTTCTTTATGGTTCCAAGTTTGAAATACAGCTAAACTATGAACAGACAGGTAGGAGCCTTGCTTCCTAGGATGTCCTCTGATAGAGTGTGCTGGTTGTGTGTTCATCTGGGAAAAGTCATAGAGATGCCTCAGACTCTCTTTTCTGTGCATGAAATACAGGACAGCAGCAGAGAAGTACATTTTATCACACTCTAATGGAGTTGTATGAGTTGGATTGATGCTGTACTCTTAAACCTGCTGTTTAGCTATCAGGATCACAGAAAGATATTCTACTGCAACAAAGTGGACAATGGGAGCTCAATGAACACATTTGCCGTGGCAATACATAATTCTGATCAGAACATTTCACATTTAAGGGTGAGTAAAGAAGAACAAAATGGAGCAAATAAAAACTATAAAAAATGTACTTTGATATATTTCAATGCAATTGAAGTACAGACTATTCCTTAGTGTTTGTCTTCTCTCCCAATCACATATTTTAATAGCAACATTTCTATTCTCTAAGCTACTTTTAAAGCCTTTTTTTTTTCAGACTTCCCGATTTGACCAGGTTGGTCAAGTTTATGCCCAGCTTCCAGGTCAGTTCAAAACACATGGTGATCTCACTTAAATCAGACACCAAGAGCTGAGAGCAATTTCCAACAGTCTGAATGCATGAGTTGATAATGGATTAAAAAACAACCTCACTGTCAGCATGCCACTTTCAAAGCAAACTCTGCCTCTTAAAGTGTCTACAAAGTGTTGGACCATTTCTGTATGAAAGAGTGGTGTAAGGGGCTTTTACATGTGTGCAGCTTATCTAAATAAAAAGTATTTAATGCTTCTTCCCCAAATTGACCCCTAATTTTATCCTCCTGGCTCAGCTGTCATATGCTAATTTAACCAATTTTATTCTACATTTGGTTTTTCCTATGTATGAAATATGTTTTAATATGTGTGTCAGTGGAAGAAATGAGAATTACTCCAGACATAAAGTGTTGGAACAACAGTTCATGAATCACTGGAATTAAGTGCTATTAGAATTAGACATGTCTAAGAGATTCTTTCCACCATTCATTAAAACAGCCTTTAAACTACGAAGTAGAGTTCTGAAGATCAGAAAAATGAAAGAAGCAGAAAGTGCTCTGAGAGATAATATCATTTACTTCCAAGTAGAGATCTACTATCTCTAACCCTAGCAGGGACAGTGTGATTTGGTAAGAAACACACAAGTCTTTTGAAATACCTGGGCTTTAACCCTGGCTACTCTGCTATCTGAGTTTGAGCAAAGGTATTGTCTTCTCTGAACCTTGGTCCCCTTGCCTGCAAAATGAAGATAACAGTGTCTTTCTCAGAAAAGACATTTAAATACCAAATGAGATAAGCTATGAGAAAGTCATCTTTAAAGTCTAAAACTCCATAAAGTTCACATGCTCATTTAGCCGGTGTTTGCCTAGTACCCACATTACGCTGTGCACTGTCCTGGGTACCATGCATATTTCTCCACTTGGAATACAGTGGTGAATGTTGAGTACATAAGCTATTATCTTTTATAGTTGGCTTGTTAAAATCCCACAATATCTAAGAAACAAAAGGCTTGTTTATTCAGGTAAGTTGTCATTTGAAGTTTTGCTCTGATCCTTCTGTTTTCCCTTTGGCAGGTATCATAAATGCTTAGTTGTCTTCTGATGTGACCCAGGAATCCACCAAAGCATGTTTTATAGCACATCACCTAAACTCCCCTCAGCTCACAGAGTCTACAATTTTCCTTGTCAGTTCACTCCACAATGAAGAGTTGTGTTCAAAACCCCTCAGTAATAGAGTCTGACTCCATTTTGATGTTTAACTGGTAAGAGCTTTTAAAACTCACCTTGACTCTTTCCTTTCTACCTTACAGCTCAGCAAGCCGGTAGGAAAGCCTAGCTACTCCCTCCTTTGGAAGGAGGTTCAAACCACAAAAGCTTTTTCCTACCATCCCGTGATTATCATAAAAACTCCAAAAAGTCTCTTCTCTCTATTCTCTCGAGCCACTTTTTGGACCTGGTTGGGAAGCCTGTTCTCCTCTCCCCAGAAATTCTCCTTATGTAAATAATAATCCTTTTTTTCATGCCTCCCTGGTGTGTGCATGGGGTCTTCAGACTTGACCTCCAAACTAAATTTTGGTGGGGGTCCATCCTGTGTCTGTGTATGCTCCCTGTCTCTGCAGAATGGCCACAATATCCTCTGAGAGTGGGATGTCCAGACAATAATCACCATCACTGGGGTCTTTCTTCTCTTTGCTTGTGACCTGGTATGTTTCACCCAAGTATATACAGTCATTCTATGGAGAGGTCAGGTGAAAGAGATACATGGGCTTTTGGGGTGGTAACTCACATGGAGGAAAAATTTGAATAGCAGTCATTATTTGAAAATTCAAATTCCTTAATCCCACACTCCTAAAGACAGATAGATGGCTCATTAGGATCCTACAGATGCGTTTGATAGTGCCGCTGCTGCACTCTGTTGCTAGAAAGATACTTATCATCAGAAGTACAGGCAAAAATACCCATAACATTCCTGTAGCACCAATCAAGAATTAATTCAACCATTGCAGAGGGGAAGTCCCTAACTCTAATGAAACTGATTTGAGTCTCTCTGGAGGAAGAAGCATATAATATGAGCTGAATAGAGAGAAACCCACTGAAGTATGTCTACTAACCGAAAAAAAAGGAAGAAAAGAAAAAGGAAGTAATTAAGCAAGCTAGATATAGAGGAAGAAAACATGCAAAAAAAAGAAAGAAAAGAAAAAGAGGTCTACATTTGATGCAATCAAAAAATCCAAGTTACTAAAATAATTTACATAACGAAAAGAAAAAGGTATTCATAGTTTTTTGTGCTTCTACAGCACAGATTCTTAATTAACTTTAACATCTGCTGAAATGTACCAGTTGGCAAATCTTCAGGCCTTAATCAATATGATAGCTCAGATTACAGTTACACTGGGAAATCCCACTAAAATAAAATAATGTACCCCACTGTAATCTTAGAGGAGTTATTGAACATAAAGTAGAGGACATGTGCCTCATTTCAGCCATTGAAACTACTATCTGGCCTAAATTACCCATATTCATATCACCTATTGACCCAAAATATTCTATAATAAGCATAAATGTCCAGACCTAATGAGCAATAAATGAACATTAAATTGTATTTGCACTTACAAATTAGCTTGAGACTAGGTGGACACTCTCTTTGGTTAAAATAGTTAATAAGGGGGATAAGGACACATATGTAATATCTTAATCAATAAAGAAAGGAAAAAATAAAATAGTTACTATATCTCAAGGCAGATTAGAATTGGGGCCTTCAAGGATTGAACTACATTATAAAAGACCTATTTAGAGGAGAGGTGATTATTCCCACTGCTTCTCCATTTAATAGTCTAATTTGGCCCTTTATACTGAAAAGAATGAATGGCATCACACAATAGACCACTGCAACCTGGTCACTTGATTTCATGCTTTAAGGTCCCCATACCTAACATTATTGACGTTACTGAGTCCATACAAATAGCAATAGCTAAATATTTTGCTACTGTAGATTACAACAAAGGGGTCTAGAATCTGTCCAAATTATGTACAACAAGCACTCCATTAGTGTCCCCACAGACTCCTTTATTGTAGAAGCTTTAGTAACTAACCTTGTCTCATGTCTTTTGGAGTCTCTTGACCATCTACAATGGTAATAAGCTGCAAATAGGCTTCTGATGCAAGAAAGTACCCTCCCTGACCCCACGCTATATGCCATGATAGTGTAATTTCTTGCCACACACCAGGCATGTGACCCTCCACACCCAGCTGCCTATCTTTTATTGAGTCATGGAAGCAGCAACCCTCAAGTTCATCATGACTACTGAGGCTCCTTGCTACAGGATAGAGCCAAACATATCCCACCTGCAGGAGGATGTGCCCTCCTCTGTCCGTAGTCTCTTGTTATTTACTAGAGTGCTATGGGAGGTAAACCCTCTCCAACTCCCTTTGGTTACCTGAGTTCTTGGGATCAACTGAATGAATAGCAAAGGCAGTGTGTAAACTTTAAGGACATTATCACCATCACAAATGACGGAATTCACTGGAGAGCAGCAGCTTTTCATCCCTTAACCTTAATAACCCTGACAAAAGACAAGACACAAGAATCAACACAACTGGTCAAACTTCAGGCACTGAAACACTGGATGTCAGGCATCTCAGCCCTGGATGCCTTCGCCAGCAATCAGCCCTCTCCACACAATTTTAGTCTCCAGAGCCATTGCAAATGGTCTGGCTGTCTGATCCACCTTATGGCACCAACAATTCCTTATCCACATTGTTCCCCTTGGGGGTAAAAAGAGCTTTGGTAATTTCTTGCCTCATGGGTACCCACAACATAAATCAAGGTCACGTATGTCTCTAAACTTACTAAGGCTACATCCTTGCCAATACATACCTTATCCTCCTCAGAGTTCCAGACATAATTAATAGTGACCAAGGCACTCGCTTTACTTTTAAGAATATATATAATACTGGGTTTATGAAGAAAACACTCAAGAATCTTTATTTATTTATTTTGTTTTTGCTCTTGCCAGTCTCATTTAATAGCCCTCATAGAGTGCAATAACAGCCTACTTAAATGAGTTTCAAATTCAATGAAGTTAACATGGTGCATTTCAGTCATCAGCCAAATATCAGGGGATGGGTTGTAACACAGAGATTAAATGCATTTGCAGATGTTTGCTTGCTGAAAACATTTGAGCTTCACCATGACTTCTTCCCCTTTGTCTCACATCTGGACCAGCTCATAAGAGAGCCCAGATGCTCCCTTCTTTGGCATAAAATTCAAACGAGGCATGCCCTTTTCTGACTCCAGTCCCACTCCTTCTCCCTACCATAAAAATTGCAAGACCGGCTCCTTTCCACACTCTTTTAAGCCATTTTGAACCAGCTTGAGAAGCCTGCCCTGCTCTCCTCAGAAAACCAGTGGTGTTATTAGTTTCAACATCCAAATCAAATTTTGAGTAGGTGTCCAGCAGGATGGTTATAATACCTTCCTGTAACAAAAGTTTCTTAACCATTGCAAAATATGGGGAGGGGGGCGGCAGTGGGGGGTGTGGGACAGAGAGAGCAAGGGAGCAAAGGGAGCACTCATATGTGTGAGAGAGGAAGCAAAGTGATCAAGTGAAAATGAAATGAATTGCCAAGTGCCCATTTAGATAACAAGAAGGATAGTGTTATTTACTGTTCCATTCCATTACTGACATTTTCTTCTACACGACAGGTTGCCATGACCCCTCATTTTGTAACATTTCATGATTGGAATTTTGCCACATGACATTTTACTAACCACATTTCATTAAACATGCATCTTAACCCTTGACATTTGGGCACTGATGACATATTTGGACTTGCAATCAGAAACCCTTTCCTAAGATGTAAGAAATATTTGAGAGTCTATGAAAGGGATGGAAATGTCCTCTCTATATTTTAATAAGACATTTACCATTTCTCAGATGTAAGATTTCCTATTAATATTCCTTAGGTGCAAGTTAAAATATGAGTTTCCCCTCTATTATGATTTACTTAGTACATATTATAATCTTAGTAACTACTATAGTGCTGTTCAGAAGTAATATATTTTTTTTGATGGACTATAAGTCGCTTATAAATTTTTAATTATTCTTGCTCAGTGGCGTCTACTTGCCAAGTGAACTTTCCCTACAACTTAATTGAGGTATAATTGATAATTAAAAATTGTAAGCTTCCCACTGGTCAATGAAAACTTCCAACTCCTCCCTATTTCATGATGTACTATCAGAATCAGTTATTAGATATTACTAGAAAGCTTGGGGGACCCGCTGTCTTTGAAGCAAATGCTGTTCCTACTCCTACAATTTAGCTTTACCAGAAACAAAATGGGTATCTCCATCACTCTCTGACTTCATCCCTATATTTCCGTTGAGTTGAACTCTCAACAGGAGAAGGGATGAGTGATAATCACACTGAGCCAGACAGATGCCATCTCCAGGGAATTTGTACTGGGGCACAGGGACTCTAATTAGTCTCTTTTGAGCACCTGGATTTGAAAGTTAAACCAAGCCAAATGGGACAATTCCAGTTGAAATGGATTCCCTTTTAAATACAAGTCAATACATAAACTGGCATAGACTACAAACACATAAAAAATTTGGAACTGTATGACATAAATGTATTCAGAGAGATTTACTATAATAGACAAATCTTAATGAGAACCAGAAAGTATCTATAGCTGTGCAGAGAGACAAGACTAAAGACGGCAGCAGAGACCCTCCGGCACAGAAATGGCAAGAGTGATCATGATGAATAAGAGAGACTAGTTTTTGCTCCAGTCATTTATTTGGCCCAGCTCTGGCCCTTAAGATCTATATTATATCCATGTATCCATATAATAAATTTCCATATTGATATTATCAGCTAAAAAAAAAGCAGAGGTGGGGGGAATTTAGTGAAGGTAGTCAAAAGGCACAACTTCCACTTATAAATAAGTCCGGGGGATATACTAGTAATGTACAACATGATGACTAAAGTTAAAAATTCTCTGTGGTATATTTGAAAGTTGCTAAGAGCAAATCTTAAAAGTTCTTTTCACAAGGGAAAGACTATCTTTTTATAACTCTATGAGGTGGTGGATGTTAACTAAACATATTGTAATAATCAATATATACATATGTCAGGCCATTATGCTGTACAACTTAAACTTGTACAGTGTTGTATGTCAATTATATATCAATAAAAAGGGAGGGGGGAGCATATGCTATTGATTTGAACCAGATTGTTCCTCTAAGAAAAAAATATATGTGGTTTCTACAAATTGGAATGTCTCCTTCACATTTGGTAGTTGTATTAGTTATCTATTTCTGCATAGGACACATTAACCCTAGAACTTAGCTGCTTAAAACAACAAACATTATTATGTTAGGAATCCTGGCATGCCTTAGCTGGCCTCCTTTAGCTCAGGGTCTCTCAAAGGCTGCAATCAAGGTGCTGGCCAAGGGGGCAATCATCACAAGGCTTATTTCCAAGCTCCCTCATGTTGGCAGCTTAGATGGCTTCAGTCCTTTGGGAAAGGTCACAGCAAGATAGGTGACCTCCCTCAGAGCAAACCAGCAAGTCAATACAGCTCAGATGCCACATCTCAAGTGCTCCTATTGGAGAAAACCATATGGCAAGGAACTAGTGTCTCTGGCCAGCAATCTAGGAAGCCACTTGAGGGCTTCTTGGAAGCATATGCGCCTACTCGAATCTGGTGATGACTGCAGCCCCAGCCAACACACTGATTGAAGCCTTTTGAGAGACGTAGAGCCAAGAAATCCTCCAGAGAAGCAATTGTACACAAATGTCAACCAAAGAAAGTTTGTGCTGTCCTATCAAATATCAATTAAAAAAGACTTTATAGCAAAAAGTATAACCATAGATAATGAGAGGCCTATCATACTAAAACAAAAGTTTATTCTCCAGGAAGATCAAATGCCTCCAACTTTTAATGCACCTGACTTATATAGCCTCATTAAATGTAAATCAAAATTTAACAGCAGTAAAAAGATAGACAAATGCATAGCCATCGTGGGTCAAATTTACATTCCTTTGTTAGTAATTGATTAAGCAGACAATAAATTATTAAAAAAACATTGTAAGCATTTTGATTAGCAAAACTCAGCAGAAATTAGAGAATATCTCATAGAACAGTCATTCTTTCCAAATATAGAAACACAAACATTTTAAAAATTCACCATATACTGTGCCATAAAGTTAGTTTGAATGTATTTTAAGGATTGAATTAATAAAAATATGTTTAAAATGTCTATTTTACCTCCTCAATTATAGTATAAGTTAAAACACCAACTACTCATCACGTATTTCACATTTTAGAATATTATATAATTATTTATTTGTCTATTTTACACTTTCCTCTACTGGAGAACAGAGATTTTTAACTTTTGGAATTTTGTTTGCTTGATTGCTTGCTTTTTGTTTTCACTGATGTATCCATAGTGGTGGTCAATATGCATTTGTTTTTGTCGATGTTGATTGTTAGGATCAAAAAGAGAAGTTGTATGTCACCTAGAAGACTAGGCCCCCCACCCCAAATTTTTGGTTGTTCTTTTTTTTAGTTACGGCTGAGGAACTACTGACTGAGTGCCAAAGCAGAGTAGAAATGTATTGACACTGTGGCGAGGGTATTGGGAAAGGAGTATGGTCTTCCAGGGTTAGCTGTTGAAAGGGGAGAGGTTGATGAGATGGCTGCAGAATACTGATGGAAGCTAATGCAAAATTACTGAGGTGCTGAGGGTAACAATGAGAACAACATTGTCCTACTGAGGGTGGGGACTATTGCTTAAGTAGTTAAAGGAGTAGTGTCCGATAGTTATTATCTAGATCTCTCCAGATTCTGTATCTATTGTCTTTTATTTATTTTGTTTTTTAAATTACATTCTTATATGGTTGGTTAGTTTTTATTCAATGCTGGATATAAATAAAAAAATTAAAGATAGTTTGATCCCTGATATGATGTTATATTCCTCCATACAGATATGAGTTTAACTGGTAAGAGCTTTTAAGTTTCAGACTTTTATTTTGCTTTTACTCTTATTTCTAGGCTAGAGGTTTCAAGGTCCCCACCCTAACTTGGAGGTTTCATATACACACACCCCCAGTGATCCCTGGATTCCCAATTTTTACTTAGCTCAATAAGTCCTATTTAAAGTCCTGGTCAGCTTCTCTGCTCTTTGTGCTTTTACTGCAATTAACTGATGCTCCATGGGGAAAATTGTCCCCACATGACAACTTTATCTCTTTGGATTCCCTTCTCTGTCCTGATGTTTGCTCCATAATTCTTCCTATCTTAGTAGTGATCTGATGCTACCTTCAATAAGATGCTTTGTAAAAATTTACCCAGCTTTCTAAACTATTCTCAGTGGAAGTACTGGTACAAATGACAAGTTCCGCCATTACCACAAGAGGAATCACATTTATTTGACCTCTGGCACAGTATAATTTCACAGTTCTGGCAAAAACTCATGGAACTTATTGTAAATAAAATCACAATTATCATTTGATATTAGATTCTTATACATCCTGGTAGGTTGTTACTCAATTTTAATTACACAAATAAAGCAAAAGCCATTTGCACACATGGAAGAATCTTTCAAACGTATCACAAGTGACTAAGTTATCTTAGGGTATCCAGAGTGGAGATTTAGCATCAAAAGAAAAATAAGAGTCTAGTCTTGACCAAGTGTCTTCTACATATTCTTCCTCTTTTCTCTCAGTTCTGATATTCCTTCCTATTTATGCCTCAGACATAAAGTGTTAAATGCTAGAGATACATTCATACCATGTTCTCTCCCTTCCACTTGCCACCACCCATCTTCAATTTCTCTTCTTATCACCTATGCCCGACTCTTTACACAAAAGTCCCATTTGAGATTACTGCAGGCCTACCTGGCCAGCACTCTTCACCAACTAAGCATGTAGGCTTATGGACCAGATAATATTCTGTTTCATGCCTTCCAGAAATATAAAATTGCCGAGGTTGGCCAGTAGGTTCAGAAACTTGTCTGGGCATCAGTTTATGTGTGGGTGTGTGCCTGCCAATGAAAGTATGTGATAGTGACTACAACTTTTGACATCAACATTGATTATGGATACAGAAAAACTGGCAAAATGAAACCAGGAAAATGAAAAAAGTTATTTGTCTGCATAGAATTAATGCTAATTACTGTCATTTCTGTGAACTACTTAGCAATTATTCTTAATTACCATGTAGCAAAATAATGATTATGTGCGATTAAATATTTACTTTAGTAAATCTTAAAAACCCAGAAAACTTAGCATTATCAGCATTAAACATTTCCTGGATTATACTATCTGGTGACTAAGAATGGATTCAATTAAAAATGATAACTCAGATTTTACCACCTTGATTTTTTCATATGCATGATGTTTCCTATAAGCTTGAGAGTGGACATTTAGTATCAGAAAGGAGTTTAGGAAGTCCGGACTTAGCTGTCCTCACAAGCATGAGATGACTTCAGCTTCATGCAAATCCTCCCTCCCAGTTCCCCTGTATTCCTATGATTGTTGGAGAATGTCTCATGTGTGCTTATAAATGAGCATAATCAGGGCAAAAGAGTCCTGGGAAGGGTCCGAGTTGCTCTTCTAGGCACTTGTGTCTGTCCCTGATTGCTGCTGCACTAGGGTAGTCTCTGGACTATGCCAGTCCTCTGTTTGATCTTTCTCTCCAGGGATCAGATTCATCAAGGTAGGATAAGTCTACTTGTACTCCAAATATTTTACAGAACTTTGGGGAAAAATTTGATCATGTTTCATTTATAGTTTCCTTTTTCCCCGTAAGACTCAGACATGGAGAAGTTGGACTGAAAGACACGTCTGAGTGGTAGACACTATGCAATATTCATGATCACCTCTTCTTCTGCAGTGATTGCTTCTCTGCTGCAGGTCAACCTTTCCGAAGCAAATAAACAACATTGCCCATTGGGCTGTCATTCGATTTCTTCAGACAGGCTCAGAAATGTCCAAGCCCCAGTGGCTGGTGGACATGCAAAATCCTAAATTCAAAATGACATTGCTTCGAAAATAATCAAACTGTATAGTATATTATAATTTCTAAAAATACATATGTTGACATTTATTTGATATAGTAATATCTCCAAATGTACATATCTGAAAAATCAAGAAATACGCCTATTTTGAAAACTAAGTATTCGTTCACAGACATTATTCTTCTATCCCTAAAGATATCATCATGAGTTTGGCTTCCTCGTTAACTGATATAGGTTACAAAAATCTGAAAATGTGATGATGCTTTGAATTACTTCCAAATGAAAAAAATTGGCCAGATCTGGCTACCTCAAGTTTGAAGTAAGATGAGCATGTATTATTAGTCCTACTTATTCCAGTTTTGAAGGAAGAGCAGAAGTCTGCAGTCACCCCTGGCTTACAGAGAGATGCTGAAAATTATCCAGCCCTATTCTGTGCCTCTATTCTGTTTCTACTTGTCAGGTGGAATTCTTTAGAAGAGCTAGCTAGACATGAGTGTGTCTGTTAACTCAATGCTCAATCCCTGGCTAAACATTTCAATCACCCACCAGAGAAGTATTTATAAAATAGCAATTCCTGAACCCCCTGTTAACCTAATTAAATCAGAGTTGGTTACAGGTAGAGCCTGAAGAATGGTAGTTTTTCACGTAACCCTGCATAATTCCCTGGTGGATCCAGGAATGGGAACCACTGCTTTAGGTGACATTAATGAGTGGGAAGGGATTTTTAGTGTTCACTAATGCCAGTTCTATTCTTATTTCTTGGCACTTCTCATTCTTTTGTATCAAGTGAAGCCACATCACAAGCTTTGGCCAATGGACTATAGGTGAAAGCAAGTAGGACACTTCCGAGGTTAGCCAGCAAAAAATTCTTGCCTGATTCTCTAGCCATCTCATTTTTAATGGCAATTTTGGAAGCTCCATTGAGATGGAAGAGCTGCAAAAATAGAAGCAACCTGGATCCCTGAGTTACCGATTGGAGAACTGCCCTGGAGAGTGTCCTAAAGTTTACCTAAGAAGAAAGAAAATTTTGTTGTATTACACTATTAAGATTTCATTGTATTGTAGTGTTGTTAATCCTTAAGCTTAAAGCCTTGTTATTTAATGTTAGTCTACAGACTCATAGTATTTACATTACTAGGGGCTTGTTAGAAATGTAGACTCTCAGGCCTCATCCTAGAGTTACTAAATCCCATGGAGATTTTTGTTCACATTAAGGTTTGAAAAGCACTGATCTGGCATATTCCAACTAATCCCTTATCCTTTTGTGTAATATCCTGGGGGCAAATGCACAGCCGGAGGCAAAAGCCAGTCAGGAGAGTCTCTGGTGCAGTCAGTCAGTTATTCATTCATTCATGCATCCATCTATCTATCCTTCTACCCAGGAACTAAGTGAATAAATGTCTTTAGTTATTTTTTTGAACTTTTATTTGCCAAATATTTGTTGAGAACCTACAATCAAAGACACTGTAAGTATAATAATGAACAAGTCAGTTAAAATTGTACAGATAAAATGCATAAACTAGCACAGAATACAAATAAGTAAGTAAGAAAAAATGATATAGCATGGGGAGTTCCATGATGGCCAAGAGAGGTGGTGATGGATACACATGAGAAATATAAGAACAGTTTCCTAGGAGATATGATATTTAATCTCAGATGTGAAGGTTGAGTAAGAGTTATTCAAATTAAGTTATGGGGATACTATTAAATATGGCTGAAATACAGTGAGAAATTGTATAGAAGGATGAAGAGCATGGACAGGTGAACAAGGACCTGGGTTCTATGCTCAAGCATACAAAGAAGAGCAAGGATAACTGCAAAAAGGGTTAAAATAATTGTTCAGTGTCATGAATAAAATCTGTATTCAGACCATTCAAGTCTTGGAAGAACTCAAGTAGGGTGGTCCACTGAAGATCAGCCAGTTCTACAAGGATATAAATATTAATTCATGCCCCTGCCCAATTTTTTTTCACTTCAGGTGTCAGGTAGAGAATTGTATAGATTTCCATTGAAATCAAAACCTTCTGCCCCACTGTTTGTTGCCCTTGGGTCTGGTGAATTGGGAGATGAGCACCCGTTTCTCCTACAATCATAAGGAGCTTTTCCTGAGGCATGTATTGGAATGGCATGCTAACAGCGTACGTATTGAAATATGGTTGGAATAAAGTCTTATTAACCAAATTGGTCATGACTTGTTTACTTGTAAGAACTAGAGACAGGAAGCTTTGAAGCAGTAATTTAAATATATATAAGTGTTTAAATTGGGAAGGCAACTACTACCAAAACCATGGAAACAAAAGGACATAGACTCAGAATATGATACTTTCAGGGAGGCTATTGGTGATTGAACAAAATGGTGTCTCTATTTCAATTGACAACTTTTCCATGATTTGCCTATTCCAGGACTTCAGAATGCAAAATAGGCTTGTCCATCCATCACAAGATCTTTTGTAGTAATGACTCTCATTCCTGACAACTATTTTCCAAGTAGCCTTTGGGGATCAAAGCCTTGGGTACATGGGGGAAAAAAACAAATTTATGGACTGTGAACTCTGAAAAACTCTCTATCAGAGCGTTCATTTAAATGCTGCCAGTATAATTGCATATATCATAATAGACTTAGAAGTCAAAGCCCATTATTATGAAATGCAAGAGTAATCCTCATTCTTCTATCACTGTTATTTTACTAAACTGAACATTTCTAGTTATCAGGATTTAAAAATGTTTGGTATAGCTGAAATTTCAGCTGCATCTAATACATTTTGATTCAAGCATAAGGCAAAACTTTAGGCAGAGTTTATAGCCAGAAAGTGGGCTTTCTGGCTCAGGTTCTCTCCTCTTCAAGATATTCCTCCTCACTCCTTGAGATCCGTTGTTGCCTGAGCTGTGTCTCCTGTTTCCTCACCTTATAAAGATGGAAGACATTTATGGATTATAGCTGCCTACTCTGCCCTGTAATCATGGCTCACTTTTGGGCCAAAGTCACAAAATGAGAATCTGACATTTCATATCTCAGACATTTCATTTTTCATAAAAGTGGCAATTTCCTCTCTCCAAATTTTAACTACCCTCCCAAATCTACCTGCTTCACTCTGTAGAGCCCTCAAGAAGTTATTTGTAGTAGTTTATTTGTTCACAGTTTAGTATTTATTTATTAGGAACTCTGTGGTGAGTTTTCCTTATCACATCAGAAACAGGATATTCATAGCGTTTTATCTAAAGAGTATATTTTCATATTTGGAGGGACTCACTGCCCTCATCTCAACTCTGACTCTGGATCACTGGTCTCTGCAGGTTTCAGGGAGGCTGTTTGCCCTGTAACCTCAGTTTTCTAATGAGACCAAGAAAAGTCATTGATTTTCAGTTTGTTCATCTTTCACTTGTAAGGGCAAGAGTGATAACTTCCAAGTTCTTAGATGTCGGCTTGAAGCTAGAAGTCCCCATTATTTCAAAACATTTTATTCCGTTTGTCATCTTCAATTTATGGTGTTCTTTTATACCTCCAACTAAATAGCTTAATTCATATTGGCTCGTTGTGCTACATAGCATTCTCTGCCTCAACTGTTTGTGTGTGGTACATGTACATGTATGTATGTGCATGTATGTGTGTGATATTTATTTTCTATTTTCTTCTCAGTATGTTATTGAATGGACTCTGGGTTCCTTATTCTGTTCATAAGGATGTCTGATATATTTGCTGAATAAACAACAGCAGATGATCCTCAGCGGGTAGAGGGAGTATTTATAAGGTTTATAAAATTTCCTCCTGAAATTTACCAAATTCTTACTTCACTAGCTTCTTCTGTTTTCACAGTAAATTGCAGTCTCTTTAATAGAGCATGTGGGTTTTTTCTGTCTTCATCTTATTTTCTGAAAATATTTCATTTTCTTAGAGGCTTTCTTTCTGCCACTTCCCTCTTTTCCTTTTGCCATCCGAGGGACAGGCTTCCTCCTGAGGTGCCGCCTCGCCCCTAGGACACTGGCTCCTCAAGACAGCTGCTCCCAGGCTGCACACTTTCCAACCTCTTAACGTTCACGGTCAAGTAGCCGAGCATTCTGATCAGATCTTGGACCTGCTCTTGTTCTCTACGTTTCCTGAGTCAGGATAGAGACAACTTCCTCTGGACTTGAACCGTAATGTGTGTCTGTGTCCCACCGCTCCTGTTGCACTCTCTTCCCTTCTGCTCCTTTCGTGCCTGACCGTCTGCTTTTACGTGAGCCCATGAGGGAATTCTGCTGTTTTCAGATTTTTATTGATCTACCTAAACATAAACTTACAATTGTATTATCACCTGTCTCCCAGTTGTACTGTAGGAATAAGCTATGGGTAGTTTTATTTGCTGCCTGTTTTGGTCTCTATGGTTTTATTTTAGAAGATGTGTGGAAATATGTGAAATTTCAGTAGCCCACCTTATTTACCAATGGAAAAAGAAAGCCTTTTTATGAATTCTCTTTATATTATTTTTTGACCCTTACAATAAGCCTTTGAAATAGATATTTTTACCCCTATTTTGCAAGAAGCTTTGAAGGGCTATTTTACCTGAAATACTTCCTTGGAAAATGATAAAGTCAGGGTTAAACACATATTTAACTCTACAGTTCTTAACTATCATACTATATTACTGGGGTAATAGTTTTATGCCTAAGAGTGTAAGGTGCTGGAGTCAGATTGTCCAAGTTAAATTCTTGACTCTATCACATGCTAGCTGTGATATCCATAAGCTATAGAACCTAGAGAGCTAAGCGTTATTCATCCATACAATGAGGATGACATAGTACTTTTCCTTATAGAAATTTATTGATGTATTGATTTATTTTAATCCTCACTCACCTCGGATAGGTTTATTGATGAGAGAGAGAGATGGAGATGTGAGAGAGGTGTGAGAGAGAAGCATTGCTTGGTTGCCCCGACCGAGGATCGAACTCACAACCTAGGTATATGCCCTGGCTGGGAATTGAACCTGCAAGCTTTTTGGTGTACAGATGGCACTCCAACCAACAGAGCCACCCTGCCAGGCTAGGAATATCTTAATATTAGGTGAAGTAATCCATGTAAAGTTCATAGCACATATTAAATAATTAATATGCATTGTTTATATTGATGCATAAGGAATATTACATTAGTTCAGGCTTTTGATATCTTCACAATGTGATGGTTTCTAAATTTGAGCACATAGCCCAGCCGGTGTGGTCAGTGGTTGAGCGTGGACCCATGAACCAGGAGATCACAGTTTGATTCCTGGTCAGGGCTCAATCCCCACTAGGGGACTTGCTGGAGGCAGCCAATCAAAGATTCTCTCTCATCATTGATGTTTCTATCTCTCCCTCTCCCTCTCCCTTCCTATCACTAAAATCAATAAGAAAGACATAAATTTGAGCATATAAAAACAACAATATTGTCAATTTGACTTTAGATTTATTGAGGCCAAATTCAAAAGAAACTTCAGTTTGCCCAAAGTCTATTCTGTACTTGAACCCACAATAGCTACTTGCATTTTAGACTTCCTCTAAGAGAAAACTCTTGCTAATGGCTTTTAACATTGAAGGTCTAGCTGCACTCTGAAAGCACAGTAGAATGCTGCTGCTCTATTCCTCTGTTCATAGAACAGGTTCCCTAAAGCATCTTCAGGCAATCACATTAGATTCCAGTGTTTTTAGTAGCACTAAAAGGTAGTTGAATTACAAAATTTGCCACTGAAAATGATAATGTAAAGAAAACAAATGTATCTCATGTGGATCACACTAGAGGTATATACTGAAACAAATATTCCTGAATGAAGCTAGAAGAAGCATTTTAATACAGCTGATCAATTGGAAACTTCCATGATTCTGCAATAATTGCTGCCAAGAGAAAAGGGCATGACTGTTCATTTGAATAGCTTATAATCTGATGTCTTCTAAAATAAATTTGAGAAACTGAAAAATTATAATTTTTAAATAATTTTTGAATATAAAAATATCCAAAAATATTTCAAAGGGTAGAATTATTGCAGAGCTTTTCCTCCAAACAGACTGTTTGATCACGAGTTGTCCATGGAAAATCCTCCCCCCCGAAATGATGTCTGACATTTCCTCTAATATAAAAAATGACATTTCTGTCCACAGACCAGAAAATTGTGCTATCACAGTTACAAAAGAAAAGTTAGAGTTTATTTTAAAAATGTAAAATGCAACCTAGTACTCACTCTCTCTAGGACTTTATGCTTTAATATAATCTTACGTCCACTTTAGAACTGCTGAAAAGTTGGCAAGGCGGAAAAGATTTGATATTCTATTATACTGTAAATCTGCAGTATTTGTGAGGTTGCCCAGTCTAAAAAATCATAGGTACTTCAAACATAAGAACTATTCAGAGTCTTAAGCAGTAAAGTGGTTTGCAGACGCATTTTTCAGGAAAAATACGTCTCTTCAAGTAAGTTGGAAACGCCACAGTGAATTAGAGAAAATGTTCTTACTTACCTCTACAGCCAGTGTTAGAAAATTAAGTTATATTGTGCATCCTCCCAACCCTAACATGCATTGTAGGATTGTGGTTTACAGAATTGTTGAAATTTCTGAACTATTATTAATAATTATAGGTTAGTGCAATGCTACTTTTACTTAATTATTTTCTGACCCCCCTCCATCTCTCCATATCTAGGAATACATATACATTAAAATAACCACCTGCTAATATATGTCACTCTAAGCGAAGAGTAGGGTGGAGTGGAGGATTGTGGGGTCATTTTGGTTACCCTTACATTTTCTGCCAATGGTAAGAAATAGCAAAGGGAGGAGAGACTGGGTAAAGCATGAGGGCTGGGAGGTCGTGGGATGCAGCAAAGCATCCACCTTCCATTCTGCATCGAGTGACATAGCCGCTCTCCTCTCGGTGTAGCTCCTCTTCAATCATATATCCTCTAGCATCTTTAATCTATAAATGACTTTATTGCTAACAGTTCAGAAGGAAGGCATGAGCATGTAATATACTCAAAAGCCACACAGTTCTGTCATGTCACCACAGCTGAGAGCAATCCATGCGGAGAGAAGGACTTGATGAACTCATTGATCTCTTACAATTCTAAAATTGGTGGATATAATGGAAATTGCGCTTGACAGAGCTTCAAGAGACCACATTTAATTTCTTGACAATATGTAAAATGGTTTAAAGTGAAGGACACGTCTATATAGCACATGTTTGAAGATGCACGGTGGGCAAATCAAGTCACCGACAAGAGACTTTTAGTTTAATGCTGATGCTGTTTGCTTAAGTGTGAAGGAAGTTAACAGGCCTGACTTGAACTGCTTTGTATTGTTTGTAGCACAGTGTGATCTATAAGAATATTTTGATAGCATTTTTAATAACACTGATTCAGCACTAAACTATGTTTCTAAAAATATAATAAGTAAATGGTGGCCAAATTTAAAATGTAGATGTACTTTAGCATTACATTTGTTTATATCCGTACACACAAGCAATTACACATATCATTATACTTGTATTCTGAGATAAGAGATCTATGTTTGAAGGCACATTATCAGTTCAGCAGTAGAGTGTTAGTGCAGTAAATGATATTAGAGAAAGAAAAATGAATGAGATGTGTTCCTTGTCATCAAGAAGTATGCCATATTACTGGGAAGGTTTCAAAAAGTAATCTAAATGTTCCCAGCCATGCAAAACTCTGCTAAAAAAGAGTTTTGTTTAATTTTTATATAGAGATGAATGTGACCTATCTGTGTGAAATTTAGCCCCCTCAATGTACCCCAGTTTTTGGAGAGTCTCCAAGCCACACATTATTCTGGAACAACCCTCTAAGTTGATATTGTTCTCATCTCTTTGTTCTGTCATGAGGCTGACACACTTATCTGAGAGCGATGACACTGCTCAAAGTCAAGTAAGTGTTTGCCTGGTCACCTTTATCCTTCCTAAAATTTCAATCTCACCCCAATAAATTTAATAATAAAAATAAAATTTCAACTTACCCAATTTTAATTCAAAGATTATGATTAAATTGGAATTATTTTATATTGTGAAGGAGATAAATATTATTCATTCTCTCTCTGTGTATATCTATCTATCTATCTATCTACACACACATAGATATGTGTATACATATGTATACATATATTTATGGGTACACATCGTATATATAGTTTCTCTACATAGTTTGTATTTGATATATATATACACACAAATATATGTATATGAATAAAGAAATAAATATATAATTTACATATAAAATTTAAAAATATATTATATATGTAGTTTCTTTCTACATATATTTTTTTCCTAGTGTACTAGTGACTAAGATATATGGTTATTGTTCTCAAGGAGAACATAGGTCATGAAAGGTTTGGAGATAAACATAAATGACTACGATATCAATAGAAATAATGCTCTGTGTAAGAAATGCAAATAAAATTATATGGAGATCAGAATCAGGAGAAATTCCTTATGGTTGAAGGGCTCACAGATAAGGTGACAATATAATTTATCATCTAAACTTGCACAGTTTAAGAATGAAAGGGGGAGCAATTGACAATTATGCCAGGAAAACAGGTGTTAACCAGGATTGCTGCGGCAAATCAGGACAGAAGAGTCACCTTGGAGGGAGAGTCTTAGAGAAGAGATGGCATTTCATCTAAGAATTGAAAATGGCTAAGAGCTGGACAAACAGAAACAGGGTGAGGGTCATACAGAAGCAACAAGTCATAGACATAATTTTTAAAAGACAGATTCAAAAAATTAAATAAGATACATTTTATATACTAAAAGAACCAGCAAATATAGGTGCTATTTCAGGATCCTGGAAGGAATAAATTAGTGTGATCAAACTGAGTAATTTATAAAGTGACTATTTATAAAATTCCATGAAGGTCTGGAAAACTATTGAATAATTAAATTTCCCACACTGATACAAACTGTGAGCTGTTTCTACCCTCTAAGCTTGAACTGGTGAAGGGGAGCTGTGTTTTGGTTTGTTTGTTTGTTTTTAATTGTATTGATTGAGAGAGAGAGAGGAACATAGATTTGCTGTTCTATTTATTTAATGCATTCACTGGTTTCTTTTTATATGTGTCCAGACCGGAGATCACATATATGTGATCACCTGAATTATGATAAAGAGGCCATTAACATTCAATGGAAAAATTATGGTGATTTCAATAAATGGTGCTGATTCAATTAGATATCCATATGGAAAAAAATAAACCTGATCCTTATCTGTTATTTATCCAAAAATGAATTTCAGATGATTAGTCTATCTAAATAAGTAATATGTAATCTTTATAATTTTGCATTACTAAAAAATAACAGTAAATAAGTCATAAAGATTACTAACAATCAATAAATGGATACATAGAGAGATAGCTTGAGGACAGATGTATCAGTGGATAGTTACAAAGGTGATAGGTTAATGATAGACAGTTTAGTAAATATGTAGAAATCTTACTATATGATAGATCATGGGGTAGGTGTGCGAGTGTGTGTGTGTGTGTGTGTGTGTGTGTGTGTATTTTCTGGGAACATTCATTCAAAAACTGTTAACAACAATGAACTTTGTGGAGGGACTTGGGGTGAGTGAAAGCAGTAGGGGACAGAGGTTTTAATTTGTACACGTTGAACTGTTTCCATTTTCGAAGGGTACATTTTAAAATATTGATAGAGTATTATAAAATTATGAACAAGTTCAATATTTTGGTTTTCATTTCATTGACTAAAAATCCCAATAAGTATTATTTAATATAAATCAATAAAATGTTTAATAAAGAAAATATGATTATTCCCCTCTCCTGTTAAAACCCCCATGGGACCCCTACTCCAAAGATAAAATGTTGTAGGCCCATACAACGCATGAAAGAGTCCCTGGAACAAAAGGCCCTTATTATCTGGGCCTACGTATCCAGCCTTTGTCTACATATCCAGCCATTTCAGACTTCTTCACCAACACCTTATGCTAGATTATACTGACCTGCCTATACCTCTCCAAAAATATCATGTTGTTTCATAGGCCTGCGACTTTCCAAATGCACAGAGATTCCTCTGCTGGGAATGCCTGTATCTCCTTTTCTGCCTGAAAAATTTTTTGTTGTTGTTCCTTTAAAACTCAGCTCACACATTAAGTCCGTCTGAAAAGTTAATTACTCCTCCTACAGTATTCCCATTACCTCTGTATTTACTTGTGTGTGTGTTTTCCCCCCTATTTTATCATCTTTGAAATGCTTTGTTTACTTTTTTTATCTCCAACATTAGAATGTTGGCTCCCTATGGGCCAAGATTTCTCCATTTATCTCTGTATTCGCAGTACCTGACATGACATATAGCTAAGTAAGGGTTCAGTTAATGGGCTGAATTAATGAGTTAAAAGTCTCTGGTCTAATAAATTAAAAAATTGTACTGTGGTCACATGTGCACATAGAGACTTTAGAGAAAAACTACAGATTAATCACATAAGCTGGACACCTGTAGAATGATTAGTTCTTACTAGATGAGCTCTCTTTCCAAGAAATGGCATTTGATTGTTGAATTGATTGATGCAGTTCTCTACAACTTGTGTTTGAGTGGAAGAAAGTTCTTAGGTACACTGGATATTTCTGGGTTGCCTAGCAACAGAATTTAACCTTCAATATTGGCTACTTCCCTTAGTGGTTATGGAAGAACGCCTCATCAAGTCCAGCCAAACTGTCACTGATCAGCATTTTCAGAGTGTAATGTTTTTAAGCTGTTACAGAGAAGTGAATGTGCTATATCAGAGAAGTTTGAGCCAGAGTGATTTGCAAAATCTAGGAATAGGGTGGTCTGAAGTTCTGACTCCTATAAGTAGGAATAGTCTCTACAAAGTTTTCATGCTGACATATACAAGGGAAAAAGGCTCTTACTAACCAAGCAGCATATTACAAAAAACAAACTAACTAAAAAGCCTTAATAATAATAATAATAATAATAATAATAAACATACTGGTCAAATTTGATGGGATTCTTGTAGTAATTCATTTCTCTTCAAATAAAATCAAATTAATCTTTGATTTTTATTGAATTAATTAAATTGTGATTGAAAATGAAACAATGCCAGGAAATGACTTGATGATTTTATGAAAAGTTATAGATATGTAATTTCTTTTCCCCCATAATATCTATCTTAGGAGATCTTATAGCTCTGATAAAGTTAATATATGAATCTTTGGATAAATAACACCTTCAGAGAAATGGATAATGACCAATAATATATGGCAATATATTTATTTTGCCCATTCTGGACCAGTCACCTGTGGCAGAGGCAGGTGGTATCGTAGGTAAAAGCATAGCTGCTGAGGGTACACCCCATGTGTGAATGGTCCCATTGAAGTGCCTGATTTGGGAATGCACCTTAAAAATACCTCTACAAATATATAGGTCCAGAGGACATTTCTTTTATGGGTTAAAACATCCCAAATAATGTTTTGGGCCCTGACCAGTTTGGCTCAGTGGATAGAGCGTCGGCCTGCGGACTGAAGGGTCCCAGGTTTGATTTCGGTCAAGGGCATGTACCTTGGTTGCAGGCACATCCCCAGCTGGGGGGGCGGGGTGCAGGAGGCAGCTAATTGATGTTTCTCTCTCATCGATGTTTCTAACTCTCTATCCCTCTCCCTTCCTCTCTGTCAAAAATCAATAAAATATATATTTTTAAAATTTTTTAAAAAAATAATGTTTTTGGAAGAATAACTTACAAAATGGCAGAAGACCCAAGTTCTCCTCCTTCCACCAATCTCTGCGGCTCCATAAGTCTGGGTAGATGACTTAAAAAATGCAAACAATTTGTTCTATGAATGAGCCCTAGTCTCTCATGCATTTGTCATCCCCTTTGGTTTTATTATCATCACATAAATAATTAAAAGTGCTGAAGTATTTTGCATGTGAATAAAATACTCCTTTGACCCCACACTCATGAGTTCCTCTAGTTTATAGCTGGTCTTAGTTCTTCACCTCTTGCTCACTTCTCTACCCATCCCCAACTGTCCTCTCTTCCTAAAACTGCCTTGAAACTGCTTTAACCAAGGACTTGACTAACAGTTTGTGATATGTATTAAGAAAAAATTTTGCCCTTATCTTATCTGACCTCTCAGAAAGATTTGGTTTCTTCATTATTCCCTCCAGACAGTAACTTCTATGACATCACATTCTCCTAGGTAGCAAGGATAAGATGTTGGTTGTGAAGAAGAACATTAGAGAGAAGGGAAGGGTCTCCTGACTCTTAGTTGATGTCTTTGGGCAAGTGTCTGAAAGTGGGTCATCTCTGTCTTCTCAAATTAGCATGTCTTCCATGCCCTTTGGGGGCTGCTTCTCTTTCTATCATGCCTCTAGTAGAAAGTCAAAGCAACTGTAGCATTCACTTCATTTGTTACCTTTTCTTGGGGATAATAACCCTGAGCTGCCTGTTGTCCAATATCTGAAAACAGTAGTTTCATATAATCTGTCCAATATTTTAATTGCTTATATCAGGGCATGTTTATTTTGTCCTGGCTGGAAGTCGAAGTCCCTCATTATTATTATTTTTTAAATTATTAAATTCTCCCCAACATTTCCAGCGAAAATCTCATCAGACTCTTACCTTGTATGGCAACTTAAATAAAAAATACTTAAATAAAAAATAAAATGAATTGACCTTTGAACACGAAAGCAAACAAGCAAACACAAGAAAAGGTTGGGCTCTCCAGACTTTGTAGGCTGGGAAGCTGATTCCAAGAAACAACTCTAAACAATGGAAAGGAAGCATAAATATTTGATGGGTGGCCTGCTATCTATCACTGTTTCCCTTATTATTCTGTATAGTTTCCAAGAAAAGTTGGAAGATTCAGAACTAATTTGCTGGAAAGGAAATTCCCAGAATAAACTTTAATGTAAGAAAAGCAACTGCTAACTATTCCTTGAAATATTTGTGGTTTGTTGTTCCTTCTAGGTATTGATTTTTCTTTTTGTGTATAACTCAACTGGTGCTTTGTTTTTGTTCCAGAGAATCTGAAAAGAACTCAATAATCACTGTAGTTTTAAAGTGTGAACTTAAAACTTTGGGCAAACAAACTAAGTATTACCAACTTGTACTGCAAGCTTCTTTTAAAAATATCCATCTGAACTCTGTGTCCTAAGTAGCGGAGTGGGATCTGACTCATTTTCATCTATAATCAGTGAGCTAATGGATGGCGCATGATGAGTTTTATATCCATGGGTATATTACTAATCAGGTGAAATACTAGTATGTATAGGGTCTTCTTGCAAATTAATTGTAAGACTTTGCTAATTGATATTGACCCAAACCTGCGAACATGACTGACGACTGGGAAGGTAATGTTTAATTAGAGCCACATTTATTATTAGAAGAATAAGTATCTGAGATCTTGGATTTCATGTATTACCTCAAGGAGCACAGACTATTTGCTCAGTTGATTAACTAGTAACTCAGTGAGGACATATACTATATAAAGGTCAAAAGACAGACATTTCTTATAAATGCAGAAAACAAAAACTTAAAAATTCAGGAAGATACAAATGTTGGACTGGAATGGATTGCTTACTCACTCCTAACTATGCACCCCTAGGAGCCCAAGAAAATATTCTTTAATTAAGTCAGGACTTCTTAATTCACAGACATAATCCGGTTGTTAGCTACGGAACTCATTGATTAAAAGGAATCAAACTATGTGAGTCCTTTTTCTAAGTCTTATTGTGACCTGTCAATAGTTTTCATTGTGACTGTACTGGGAAAAGAGAAATATTTGATATTATGAAGATAATTAGATACTAACTCTGTCCTAACACAAATACCCAGAATTCCAAAACACTCATGTGACCAACCAGTTAATGTTAGGACTTACAATGGTCAAGTGATAGATACATTGATTTGATAGAAACATACCATACACAAGAATGAAAAATAATTCCCATACTGTGGAATATTCAAGTGTTTCATATAACTATCTTCCCAGTAGCAAATTAACATACCCTTGGTACCTGATAGGTAGTTATTGACTTAGACTGTTTTTTTACTTATCTCAATAATTCAAAATAATCAAAACAGCACAAAATATCAGGAAGAACAGCACACTTTCATTGTCTTATTTCAGGGTCATGTCAATTCTCTTTCTCTCTAATATATAGCCCAGAAAGTTATTGATCATTTTGATATCCTACAGAACACCGTGCCATCCATTATATTGATATCATTATGTTAGCTGGACGAGTTGAACATAAGATGCCTCAAAACACAGCATGGAAAAGAACAGACAATAAATCCCATAAACATTCAGCTTGCCACATCAGTGAAATATCTAGGAATCCATTGGTCAGAGACACGTAAGGTACTCCTCTAAAGTGAGAGAAAATTGATATACATTACACTGTACAATAAAGAAGCACAATGTTTATCAGGCCCTTTTGGATTTTAGAAGCAACATATCTGATGTTTGAATTCACTACCCCATCCATCTGCTGAGAAATCCACAAAGTTGCCAGATTTGAGTCATGTCCAAAGCAAAAGAAGGCTCTGCAGCAGGTCCAATCTGTGTCCACTCAAACCTTATAACAAAGCAGTCCCAGTGGTAAGAAACTTGTAATGCAGAGAAATATCACATGGTGCTCTCACCAATCCCAAGAGGAACCTCAGTGCAGAATTTCCTCTACGCTTGGAGTAAAACCATGCCTTCTTCAAATGAGGACTAGTTTCAATTTGAAAAGCCAACCTCAGATACAGAGGACAAAGTGATGTTTGCCAGAGATGAGGGGGGTTGGGGACTGGATGAAAAAGGTGAAGGGAGTGAGAAGTACAGATTGGTAATTATAAAATAGTTATGGGGATGGTAAAGTATAGCATAGGAAATATAGTCAACAATATTGTAATAACTGTATATGATGCCAGGTGGGTATTAGAAATATTGGAGGTAACACTTTGTAAAGTATATGACTGTCTAACCACTATTCTCTATACCTGAAACTAATACGAAATAATATTGAATGTTAAACTTTAATGGAAAAAGTAAATAAAAAAGTCAACTCCAGACTTAGTACTGGACTTCAGTAAAGACTGAATATATTCAGTCAAGATTGTATTTTTTGTTGTTGTTAATCTTCACCTGAGGATATTTTTTCCATTGATTTTCTAGAGAGAGTGGATGGGAGCGGGGGAAGGCAGAGAGAGAAAAATCGATGCCAGAGGCTCATTGACTGGTTGCCTCCCATATGTGCCCCGAAGCCTGCAACCAAAGTACATCAACTGGTTGCCTCCCACATGTGCCCTCAAAGCCTGTAACCGAGGTACGTGCCCCGACCTGCAACCCTTTAATCCACAGGCCGATGCTCTAACCAGTATGCCAAACCATCTAGGGCAAGACTATATTCTTAAGATCTAGGAATACAAAGAGATTATGACACTTAAACTGCTCATTGTGAACAAAATTATTTCATCCACTGAATCATCTGTAGGAGCATTTCATTGTCTAATGGATGCTGAATATGGGATGGGCCCTAGCAGTCCAGAAAGGATGAATAACTTGCATGAATAGGATCCTCAGGGTTCCTGTTTCTACTACTTTGTTGCCTTGCCTTAACTACACCGATGGTTTTTTAGGAAGTTCCTTTTGTCCAGTTACTCACGGAGAAAATAAAAGTAGTCTGTTTTATATGTAGCAGAGGAAGAAAAATATTTTTTGTCTGTGTGATATTCTGTCACCAACAAAATCTTGATAGGCACTACATAACAGAGCTCCTCAGGATGGGCCTGAATGACAGCAATAGTTGACTTGTCCCCGGTCCATGGTAGGAGAGTTGGCCTGAAGTATTGATTCATACTAAAACTGTCTCTTCAGCAACTCTGAAGATTTTATAAGTCTTTAAATACCCAGTAATAAATCCATCTCTGCTCAAACCTGCTCAACAGCATTATAGTCTCTACAAATGAACCCTGACCAAATAAATTTAACTAATATTTTATGACTTGACTGTGTAATATATTATGTTCGTGATCTTAGAAGCATTAGAGTCAAATGACATATAAAGAACAACTGTTGCTACTTTTATTTGCATTGAGCAGAAATAATTCATATATATATGAATAAATATATATATATAGTGCTAAAACAAGCCTCATCTTCACAGAGTGGTGTGCCTGTTATAATATAGATTGAGAAAATTGCTTTTTATTATTTTTATTTTTTAAATATATTTTATTGATTTTTTACAGAGAGGAAGGGAGAGGGATAGAGAATTAGAAACATCGATGAGAGAGAAACATTGATCAGCTGCCTCCTGCACACCTCCCACTGGGGGTGTACCCGCAACCAAGGTACATGCCCTTGACCAGAATCAAACCCAGGACCCTTCAGTCCGCAGGCCGGCGCTCTATCCACTGAGCCAAATTGGTCAGGGTGAGAAAATTGCTTTTTAAAAAAATAATTTCTCAGACACTAAGAATATATAGAGATGAATTTGACAAGTCAGAATGCATTTGCCTGGTGAGAACAACAAGAGGTTAAACACTTATTTTGTGGTTAGTAAGGCAAGTGCCCTGAATGCTTGGGGTCATAAAATGTTTAAGCTATGATGTTTGGGGAATTTTTAAATGCAGTTCTACATGACCTAGGTTGAATGATTGAAGTATTGATGTAGGTATTACTCTAGAAAGAACATTAATTTTCCTTCTTAATTTTAAAAGTCAGTATTGAGTTCCATCTAGCTGGCCGGATAAACAAACCACCCTTGAGAAAGTAGCAGCAACTGCTATGCACCTGATTTGACTGAAGGAGTGAAAAACTATAAAATCAATAATCTAAAGGTCTTGTTTTTCTAGAAACCTTCGGGCCAAATATGACTCCTTTGGAAATGTCAGTACAAAACATGTAAGTAGTGACATTTAATCTATTTCTTTACAAAAAAAAGAGTAAAACTTAGAAAGGTTAGAGAATTTTTTCTAGAGTAAATAGTGGCAATTCTGGAATTAATTAAATGTTCATTAAATTTATTTAGGGCTATGATAAATAATACTGATAATAATACCCATTAGGATTTAGTTCCTGCCATTTCACCATTTCAGATCATTTAAATAGCCTTAAGAAATTACAGAGATAAAATCTGAATCTGGTTTGCCAGGCTCCAAAACTTGCAATTTTCCTCAGTGCCACTGAGATAAATAAATGTGGAAACACATTTGAAAGGATATTTCATAATAAAGGACTGTAACGCAAGAAAGCTAAATGGCTTCACAATATAGGATGATGAATATATGATAAGAACATGGTTTTCTCATATTTAGGCCCAATTGTTATCCATCTCATGGCACGAAATTCCTCAAACTCAGGGTCTTCTGCCTTTCTCTGGCTGATCAATGATTTAGAATACATACTGTTAGATGTATGCATTGCCTCTATGGCTATTCGATTCATGTGCCCCTTGGGGAAAATACTAGGATGAGAACCTAGTTGTTTATTAAATTTCATCAGGGCTTTCTTCAGGGTTTAATAAATTTCTTTGGTCTTCCCACCTGCTCTACATTTTCTTCCCTTGATAATGCCTGTGCTCGAGAAGTTACACATCACTTTGTTTCTCAACTTCACAAGCACCAGAACTATCGTTTCTTAAGGAGAGTTCTTCTCAACTAATTGCCAGAGGGAACTCTAAGAAAAGTATGTGCTTCCTGTGTCTTATATCCATGCCCACTCAAGATCACCCACTGCAGCAGAGACACTGAGCAATCAAATGGACCCCTCTGGTGGGGATTAGCCAGCCTCCTTCTCAGTCATTCCAGTGCTTTCACAATGGGCACATGAATGGGATACCCATATTGGCCAGGAGGAAGGCAATACATACACCTAACAGTAGGTATTTTGTCTCACGAAGACTGATTTTTGCTCCTGAATGTCCAACCCAATAGCAGCAAAAATTGACATGAAATCCTCAATATGTTACCATCCCTTGATGAGCTCACCCAGTTCCTTGGTGGCAAGTTGAATAGATCTGATGCCCTTTTCCCTAGGCAGCAACTTGTCTTTATCTGGATTGATACATCTTCCAGTTATAGGTTTAATTTTTGTACCCACAGAGCCTTGGACAGCTAAGCCCAAGGACTCACAGAACATCTGATACTGGATCACGTTGCTTCAGACCAAGGAATCCACTGGTCTGCATCACCTATCAGCTGTTGGACTAACAGAATGTTGGTGTGGCCTCTCACAGGGGCAGCTCAAGCACTGGCATGGAGACTTGCATGGTCAGGGCATGTTTATGGTGCTGCTGTAGGCAGAATACTGAGTCCTGGAACCCAAAGAATGGAAGAAAGAGGGACTGCTCTCACCATCATTCCAAGCAATCAACTTGAAGAGTTTTTGTTTTCTATTAGTATAAGTTTGGGTCCTGCTTTACTTGAGGTCTTTGTTCTTTGATAGGAGTAGGAGGTAAAGTTAGGAAGAAATCTTTCACCAGAGGATCTAGTAACCTGTGAATTGCCACCTGGTCATATAATGCTCTTCAAAGCACCCAAGACAAGAGTTACTGTACTAGCCTCACTAGTTGACCCTGATTAGCATGAGTCGCTGCTTCCTGGTTGAGGCAGGAATGAAGAAACTCAAAGGATTCACTGGGGTGCCTGTTTTACTTCCAGGTTCAGTAATAGCCATGAATGGGCATTTATAGAAGCCATCACCTGAATAGGGTGTAATAACCATGGGAGCTCAGACTTTTGAGTGATGAAGGTGTAAATCTCACCACTAGGCCAGCAAAGTACTGGCTGGGGTTGAGCGAAATCTGGGAGTAGTTGAGTTGAAAGATGATGAATATCAGTTTCAGAAATAACTACAGCTGCCCCACTAGTTTCCCTTTTTCATAAATTGTCACTGGGTATGGCTTCACAGAAGTAATGAAAGGACAGAATTTAACATAGGGCATGCATGAATCAGAATATTAAACTGTGGACCTTAACCAATATTATGAAGTGCCTGGTTCATCTCACTTTGGCTTTACCACTTCACTAGGCTCTAGCTGACTTCCAGTTCTTTTAATTGCTAGTACATTCATCTCTTTGCCCCAGGGCTTTCTCCAAAGCAACAAAAGGTTACTTTTGTGGTAGCTGTAGTCTGGAATTGCCAGGAAATTAATTCCTCCTCCTTCCTACACTCCAGCTGTCAATCAATGACAAACAGGAGTTGGTGAATGAATATCCCAGTTTCCTCACTCAGAATTGGCAAATGTCCCCTTGGAAATTCTATTTGCTAAAATAATCTCTCATCTGTTCCCCTCTTTCTATAATCTTAGCCCCTATAGTCTTAATTGTTCTAGTAATCTTTCTCTAATACCTTTACTTTGGTTATTTTTCTTTTTTAATTTTAGCAACTTTCTAGTTGATTGGTGGGACTATGTTTGGTGCAAGCTACTCTATTCTAATCAGCAGTGAAAATCCTCGGTGAACCACTTCTGATTTCCTAACATAATGTCTGGCTCCTTTTTAAAAGTATGTTAATAATAGGTAGCATTTATTGAGCAATTACTATTTGACATGCTTTATAGTGATCAGCATGCATACATTATATGTAATTATCCCATTTACAAACATTATTCTTTCTTACATATAAAAAATGAGCTAGAAAGAGGCTAAATAACTTTCTAATGATCACAATTTAATTAATAGTAATCTTCTTGAATTTGAAGCTAAGTCTGGTTCCAAGCTTTTTACTGTTTTACCAGCGATCCTCCAGTTTTATATGTGCGGCAAAATAAAGTGTATAAAGTGCAGAGTCCCAGGCCTAACTCAGAGATATTCTGATTAATTTTATCTCTAGAGAGCCTCAGAATCAACATCTTCGATAAGCAACCCAATATATATATATATATATATATTCTAAAGCATTACTCTACATAAGATTATCTATTTTATACTTTATATAAGTATATAAGCTCTAAAAAAATAATTTTATTGAATTCAGAGGTCAAATATTTTGCTTTGAATATGGTTCTCATAGGATGTAAAAAGGCACATAGAAGGGCTTCAGAAAATATTTTATGCATAACAATGAATATTCCAAAAGAGGGACTGTGTACATGATTTGATATTATTATGGTCTAGCAGGAATAAGAAAAAAAAAACAAAAAAATCTCATTTCAATAGTGCAAGAATCACAAGACATCTGTGCCTGCCTTGGATGAGAATATAGATTAAAAGGAAATTAATGTTGTACTTATCTTGCTAGATATAATGGGTGGTATAATTTATTGCTTTAAAACTACACAGAAAATATTTTAAGATGTGGCTAATTTCATGTCAAATCAGTACCTTTTTATCAAGAATATTATTTTTTGGCACTCTTAAGAAAAGGAGTTCTCTTTAAGAAAAACTGAACTCCAATATTTAAAAATTTCAGTAACTTTTACAGAAATAGGCCAAACCCTGAGGAATACTCTAAAGTTTTACATATCATTAAGAATCATTTTAATTCATCATGCATTTATTTAGCATAAATTTTAAATTATTTTATCACACAGGTATTTGATAGACAAATCATTCTTTCCAATCTGTTCACTGTGACTCCAGTAAGTACAGAAGGTGTTTGCAGCAGATTCTCCTATAAGCTACTCTCCTTTGGGAATGAAATGATAGCTCATCTAATTATACATATATTTCATTTCTGTGACACAAGGAAAACTTTGACTTCAGCTTATTTGGCATAGTATCTGTTTGGGGTAAAATTTGGGGCTAATACATGGTAAGAAAGCTCATCTTTCTATCCAAAAACAATTTATACTAACAAAAATGACAATTCAAAAAACACTTGAAATAAGAATAACAGGTTAATCATATATAGATACTTCCTACTATACGAAATGTCAACAGGAAAGAAGTAAGAAATACAAAATTAGAGCACAAAGCCAGACTAATATTTCTAGCATGAAAATTATATTATGTCCCAAGGATGTTACTGGAATGTGATATCCAAATGAATGCCATCCTTCATGTGTGTAAAGCAGAAGAAAAAGATTGGAAGCCATAATATTATATTGCCCCTAAGTATCAGGCAAAGAAAACATAGCTTACATAATAAAAAAATGTTTAAAGTACAAAAAAGCAAAAAAAAGCAAAAGCAAAAAATAATATGAAAGAATGAGTATCACAAAAGTATTTGTCTTAAAATTCCCAAATTAAAAAGCAAAACCTACTCCGAATGAATAAAGAAATAAAAATGCCCACATGGAACTTAAAATAGTTAATGATTAAACAAAGTGACAACAGTTTTGAAATATTAAGAGGGAGTCCACTTCTGCACAGGACGGATTAGGTTAGAGTAGGCCAGTAATCCTTCTGCAATAACTAGATAAAGTGAGATAAATTTAAAATGTCATGTTTATACAGACATTTGAGAGCTGTGGAAGCAATGAGAATTGAAAAAAAAATGCATCTAAAGAGCAGAGCAGAATTTTTCCAATATCAGGGTACTTAAAAGGCAAAGATTTGCCGGAGAGGAAAGAAGAGTGTGGAGAACATAATGAACACTCACAATGAGATTATTAGAAAATTGGGAATGACAAGGAATTTCTTCCATCTCAACAAAGAGCATCTGCAAAAGGACCTACAGCAAACATCACATTGAATGGTGACAGCTTTTCCCCGAGATGGGAAAGACACAAAAGATACCGTCACCAATTCCAATCAAAATTAGTCTGAAAGTTCTATACAGTGCCATAAGGCAAGAAAAGACATTAATATTGAAAAGAAGAAATAAACTGTCATTGTTTACAGGTGACATGTATGTATGTGTTGAAAATCTGAAAGAATCTACAATTATTAGAAATAATAAGTGAAGATAGTAAGTATAATATAGAAAACATTAGTAAAATAAGTTTTTAAAATAGTACCTTTATAATTTTAGAACAAATACATCAAACACCTACCAATAAATCTAATGGAAAAAAATGTGTATAACAACTAGATTGAAAAGATCACAATTAAAAGATGACTTTAAATAGAGAGATACACAATCTTCATAGATGAGAAGACTCAATACACTGAAGATGCTGTCTGCTTAAATTAGTGTATAGGTTCAATGCATTTCTAACCAAAACTCCAGCTGATATATTTTTTGAAAATCAGCTGCTGATTCTAAAATTTATGTGGAAATTCAAAAGGTCAAGAATAATAAGGCAAACTTAGTTATGCCAAAACAGCATGGATGAAAAGGATTCACAGTCATCTGATGTATGGTAAAGTTGAGCTGTCAGTACATGGAGAGAGAATGGCCTTTTCAAAAATGGTGCTAAATCAATTGGATATCTATATAGAAAAATAATATTCAACCCATTCTTAATACTGCACATAAAAATTAATTTGACCATGGATTAGACCTAAATACGAAAAAGTAAAGCTTTTAGAAGAAACATGTGAATCAGCACACATGATCTTGGGGTAGGCAAAGATTTCACCAACTGTATAAAAAAGAGAGAGAAAACATGACAAGTTGCACATTAAACTTAAAATTAGTAACTTCAGTTCATCCAAAGATACCATTAAGAGAGTGTAAAGGAGATCATAGGCTGAAGAAGACTTTTAAATTCTTATATTGGACAAAGTACTTATGTCCAGAATATATAAGGAACCCGTACAAGGCAATTTTAAAAAGGTAAACGAGTTCATAACACTTTAGACAAAGGACTTGAACAGGTACTTCACAGGAAGATGATAAACAAATGACCAGCACACACATGACCAGGTATTCAACTTCATTAATTATCAAGGAAGTGCAAGCTAAAGCCAAAATGTCACATTTACAGCTTTCACCAAAATGGCTAACCTGAAAATGGTGGACAACAGCAAGTGCTGGCAATGGTGAGGAGCAATTGAAATACTCAAGAGTCAGCTTGCGGTGGTAAATTGATAAAACTGCTTTGGAAGTAAGGTTGGCAGTAGTATCTACTAAAGTTGAACGTATGCAAAAGCAAGGACCCAGCAAATCCACTCCAGGTATGACCACAACAGAAATGATTTCATATATAAACCAAAGAATATGTACAATAATTTTCATAGCACAATTATTTAAAAACAGCAAAAAAACTGGAAACAACCAAATGCCAGTACATTTTTTAAATATTACCTTTATAATTTAAAAACAAATACATCAAACACCTAGCAATAAATCTAATGGAAAAAATATCTGTCTGATGAAATATTAAGCAATACAAACAAACAAGCTATAGCTACAAAAAGCAACATGGATGAAACTCACAAGCATAATGTTTCATGATAAAAGCCAAAATTATGAATACCTAATGTATAATTCCACTTTAAAAAGTTTTTTAAAATAGCAAACTAATCTAAAGTCTTAGAAATTAGAAAAATGTTTACCATAGGGAATGGTAATGGTTTAAATGAGTTCCTGGGATACAAGTAATGTTCTGTTAATTGATACAGACACTGGTTATAACACGGAAACGTGTTCATTTGGTGAGAATTCATTGAGCAATGCATTTATTATAATTTGCATGTTTTTCCTATAGAAATTATATATTTTAATAAAATTTTGCAAATTATATGTTTCACGAAGAAAATAAAATATAATTTTGAGTGTATGAGCCAGAAATTAGTTATTAAGTCATTGCACATGAAGAACATATGGCAAGGCCGGGGGCCTTGTCGTGCCCTAGGTCCTGACACCTACTCATTGGGAGACTGTCTTCAACCAAAACCCTGCTCTGTAATTCCTCCAGTGTGTCTCAGACCTTCAGAATATTTTTCTATGACTTTTAGTTACTTTTCAGAAAAATGTGACTGGTCCTTTTGGAGGTAGGTTTTTGGGAAAGAGGTTACAATCACCGTCTGGTTTTATTATTTTCCTTTTACCTTTAATTAGTAATGCCGAAGTTTTATTTATTGTCTATTTTTTCACCAAGTTTTTCTTAATTGTTATTGTATGTTAGATTTTTTTTTGTCTCTTTTCCCAATACAAATGGTCTTAGAGTCCTGGATTCATAATCTGGCTGGCATTTGACGTTGTATCATTCTTAGTTATTGGGTCTTCGTTGGATAAAAATGTGAGTTAAAGCTAATTTACATCATTCTTGTTTTACTCTGACCCTGTGAAATTTTATTAAGGGAAGAATTCCTCATCAATCACTTACATCTCAATGAGCAGGCGAGTCAGCACATATCACCTCCTAAGTCATTTGTCCTTTGAAGCCTTAGGTCTGTAGAAATAAAGTTATTAAGGCAAAGTTTGTCTAAGTTTATGAGTATTTTGTTTGGAGCAGGAATTTCCTTGAATGCAACTAAAATCACATCATGTAAACAACTTCCCACTTTGCCTACTTCACTTGGTTATTGTCTATGAAGACCTCTCCAAAACTAAATTATAAGCTCCTTCAGTTCAGGGGATATTTGAAGATACTTCTTTCGAGCCTTTAAGGAAATCTGGAGAAAGAATACCCTCAATACTTATTCATAACATTAGATTCAGAAACTAGTGCAATACACCAGTATTTGGAATTATGATCCACATGATTGAATAAATACGACTTTAGATCTAGACCTGATTCTCTGCATTCTGTCTAAGGGGAAATGATGCTTCATCATGGGCACCAGGAAACCATAGTCCCATCCTTTGTTATTAATGTCATTTGAAATTTCCTGTCATGTTTACAGTTCTGAGCCAAGTCACTGAGAATCATCTTCATAAGCACATTTTAAAAATCATCTGTCTAAATCAGTGATGGCGAACCTTTTGAGCTCGGCGTGTCAGCATTTTGAAAAACCCTAACTTAACTCTGGTGCCGTGTCACATATAGAAATTTTTTGATATTTGCAACCATAGTAAAACAAAGACTTATATTTTTGATATTTATTTTACATATTTAAATGCCATTTAACAAAGAAAAATCAACCAAAAAAATGAGTTCGCGTGTCACCTCTGACACGCATGTCATAGGTTCGCCATCACTAGTCTAAATTGTATTTTGGGGTCCTACACCATATAAGAAAGACATTGCGATAAACTGTCTCATGTACATCATGTCATTGAGCTATTTCCTTTTGTTCTAATGCAGTGGTTCTCAACCTCCTGGTCCTTTAAATACAGTTCCTCATGTTGTGACCCAACCATAAAATTATTTTCTTTGCTACTTCATACCTGTAATGTTGCTACTGTTATGAATCGTAATGTAAATATCTGATATGCAGGATGGTCTTAGGTGATCCCTGTGAAAGGGTCGTTCGACCGCCAAAGGGGTCGCGACCCACAGGTTGAGAACCGCTGTTAATGTATACTGCCTATCACTGGAAATGAAAAATAAAATATATCTAGGTTTAGCTTTTTTGTAAACTAGCACATACTAGGAATAACATGGAAAGCACAATGAGAAAATTTGCCTTGAACTCTGATAACTGTATTGAATTAATCAGGCAAAGGTAATTATCTTTAAATTGCTAAAGAGAGAAAACCAAGTCAAACTAGATTTATTAAAACAATGGAATTTATTGAGTGATATAAGAAGAAACTTCAACGTTACTTTGGACATGGCTATATACAAAGATTTACATGAGAGCATTAAAATCCTGTCCCTTCTATCTCTACTCTGCTTGCTATACAGATAAATTCAATCTCAGGCAAAGGTAGTCACAAGAAGCCCCAGGCTTATAATGTCCTTACAACTTGTGATCCCATAGAATAGAGGCAATGTATCTGCACTAACATTCACATCAATTCCTAAGAAGAATTTTGATGTGCCTTTGCTTGGGCTGTATATTCACTCTTCTCATGAGTGAGTTGGAAACTATATGATTAGCTGCCTCTAAAGAGGAGAGGCACCTCCCCAAAGAAAATTGTTTTGGCAGCCAAATAGAAATAGAAGTCTATTGAATCACTGAAGTCTTTATGTCCTTCAGTTTTATATTTGCATATAATCAATAATTTAAATTAATTATAAAGATTATGCATATGCAAAGCAGCCTATATACTGACAATTTCCTCAGTATATTGTCAGCTTCTAAGTCATGAAACATTATTATAGAGAAAGCAGTATTATAATAAGCCTTATAAATTAGGTACTCTTGGATTTAATTCGTGGGAAAGCTGTTTCATGTTAAAATTTTTATGTGCTATTCAACTTGTATCTGGAATATGTTGAGTTTATAGGTTTTGATAATGGCTTTATAATTTACTCTATTTCAGGATGAGCTTCTGAGTATAATAAAATATTTAATATATAACAACCTCTCTGTTCTCTAATTCAGGTCTGGGTAAACATTTTCTGTAAAAGGCTATATAGTAAATATTTTAGGTTTGTGAGTCATAAGGATTCTGGTGCAACTACAAACTCTACTGTTGGGGCACAAAAAAAAGCCACAGATAATTTGTAAAAGAATGAGTGTTGGCTGTGTTCTATTGTAATTTGCCAACTTAGTGAACTTGGTAAAAATGCAGTACTTACCAGTATTCACAATAAGTCTCAATATTCATAGAGAAGATCATGACCTGTATTACCAATGTTTTAATCACCAACAATTCTAACCTTAAGTAAATTCACTTCTCCTTCATTCCAAATTTTCTACTATTAGTGAAAACAATGGCAATTTGTATTTATATAGTACCCTCATGAGAAACTGCATCATTGGTTCCTCAAAACAATCCTATGTGATATTGCCTTTTTACTCTAAGTCTTTCCCAACCACTTCCCATTCAGCATGGCATAGACCATTCACATTTCAAAGAGTTCACTTATCATCTCTCTGGTAGCAACATCAACAAGGAATAACGAAAACCACAAACACAAACACTTTTCTGACCTCTCATACTGCTGATACATATAAGATTCCTGATTTAGGTAGAAAACAATGGTCACTGACAAAGCCTATCTAATTCCCCTAAATATTTCTGAAATGCATAAATACAGCTCTATAACAATGTTGCACAGCATGTCTAGTCCACACACCAATGCCAAAAGGAATATAAGTCCATGAAACTTTTTAAAACAGGATTTTGAGGAGATGCTACAGAAAGGAGTGCCTATACAGTCTAAAAGGAAAAAAAATTCAGCAGCAGGATTCAGATACAATTGAGCAAGTAATCTGTCTCTGTCATATATATGTTTCTATAGAAAATGCATTAATAAACACCAGGATCCATCAGTCTCCTGTGAGCATAGATAGGTGACGTAAGTCATTTTCCCAAACAACTCTGGGTAAGTGGGTAAATGGCTACATTTGATTTTCTGGATCAGAAAAGTCATCTTTAAGATTCTACCACCTGTAAAACTCTCCCTGATATAGACAGATATTTTCTTAAGAAAAAAAATGTTCTAATCAGATTTTATAGTATGACATAGAGAGGGCTGTACAGTGTGACACTGAAAAGGCGGTACTTTGCATGCATGTGTGCACTTATGCCTACTGCCTTGAAGCATGCTGGTGTATCATGGGCTCGGCAGTCAGATAGATCTAGGTTTGAGTCTTCGTTGAGTAACTTACTAGCTGCATCCATGAGAGTAAGTTACTTAAACTCTCTGAACCTCTATTTCCTGATTACAATACAGGAAGAGTCACAGGACAAAATTTGAGTGTTTTATAAATGCAGTTTCCTTCCCCATTGACCCACCATTACCATCTATAAAGGTTAAAGAGTTGATTTTGGAATAGTTTACCAAAAGCCATGTTCTATTATACTATAGATTCTGATTCAAAGGAAATGCCATGTAAACTAGAAGTTAGGAAACTAAAATTTTGGTTTAATTTTTCCATAGCATTAAACAAATCAATAACAATTAGGCACAAACAGTTAAAAAATCTGAGAGTGTAAGTTCTCATATGTGATATAGAGATAATAAAATCTCCCCTGGTTATACATATCTGACCGTGTAATTTTTCATAGGATACTTGTGAGAGTTAAAGTGAGCACTTTTTATAGACCAAGGAACCATGCTATGGCCACTCTAACTAGAAGGTTCAGACAAGACCAACTGAGAAGATGTTTGTGAAATTGTAAAACTCTGTACCACCTGCATAAGGGATGATGGATTTTATGCTAAATGGACCCCAAAAAGCCCCATTTTGCTTCTACCATCTGATCTTATCATTTTTTCAGTATCTAACTTATGTTCGATTCAAAGCAGTTCGAAGATTATAGCTGAATTGTATCTTAATGTCTGCGCACCTAGATGACATCAGCACAGAGGCATGGGATTCTATACTAAACTCATGTATAAAATGGAAAATGGCAGAAAATCAAAGCTAATTTTAGTAATAAGTGATCTGTACAAGGTGAAGGTATATATATCTCTTGAAACAGCTATATATATTTCAATGATCAATTTTAAAGTTTCCAAGCAGATGGGATTATAAAAATAAGTCTGTAATAACTATATTAGTTGTTTTTCAATTTTAAGCTCAATTTTCAATTTGTAACATCCATGAATCAGTGCAAAGCATAACGTTCCAACTACTATTCATCATTTAAAAATGAAATTTTAAAACTTCTCAAACTCTATTAGAACGCAATGTGGACCATGGCTATTGACCTACTACTGCCTTTTGCAGCCAAGAGAATGTGAACTAGCGCCACCCCATCCTTGAGTCAATAGGGAGCCATTGACCTTCATTGTAAGCTAAATGGCTGTTTCAGGTGCAGTGCCATGAATAGGGGAGTTTTTAACTTGATAGAGCTGAAGAGGGATCCAGACTGAAGAGATTTCAATAAAAGTTATGCAGAAAGATGACTGGCTGGAAGCATTGTTGTTCATGAAATTATGGCTGGGAAGAGACAGCATTCTCTCCAGCTATTGCAGTTGTTACAGGCAATTTTCAAAGAATTTTATTACTAGTGATTTTAAAAGAAAGGGCAGTAAAAGGTTGCTTCCTGTTTCTATTTAGCAGCTGGTACATAGCTGAAAGGGAAGAATCAATGGAGCCTGAACCAGATACATTCCCTGTGATTTCTATGTCTGCAGGTAGAGTTTCCCATAACTGGCCATTCATTGTCTTCAATTTAACAATAATTCTGTTCACTTCATAAGTAACTGGCACAGTTCTAGACACTGGGTAAATGAAACAAAATTCCCTCTCCTCTTGGCATTGATACTTTATTGGAGAAAGACAAAAGAGAAATAAAAAAATTATATAATCTATTTATGTGTGATGGGGTGAGTACTGCAAATTTTAAATAATTATATGTGAAAGCCTCATTAAGAACAGTTTTGTGAATAATGTAATACTTGCATAAAATTGGATACTGTGTAAAAGTTAACGGCAAATTACCTCTCTGTAAGGTGTATGCACATTAGGAATAAATTCAGTGATGGCTTAAAATGCAGCCAGTGCAGAAAATAAAATAAAATGGACTCTTCAGGCTATCGTTTCTCAAAGTCTGGATCTGCCCTGTACTTGGGGCACCTGAGGTACATATTAAAATGCAGATTCCTCTCAACCCACAGCTAGTGAATCAAGCTGCGTATCCCTGGGAATCTGTCATTCATCAAGCTTTTTGGATGACTCTGAGGGACTATCACATTTAAGTACTAAGACTGCCTAATGCAAACACATCAAAACGAAGTAAAAATCCACCCATTTCTTGTGTTAGAAAACAAAAACTCTGTGATATTAAGTTACTCTCCTACATTACCACCACTGTAATTTATCAGAGCAGGGATAAGAATTCAGTTCTCTTGATTTAGAATCTATCATATAAAACTGTTGCTTTTTTTTAACTATAAGCAACTTCTTTAGAGAACTTATAACTGGCATTTTCACTTTTTAAGATATATGAGATAAATCCAATAGAACAATTACTTAAATAAAAAGCATTTTATTGTTCTGAAATTCTTGTGCCTCTAGAGAAACAGAATCCCAAGGCTGCGTTCAGTAAGATTCTGTGATGTATTTATTGCTTGCCTGCTACTCACTGTTTTATTTGCTTTCACAAGTTGGTAAAGACTCAGTATTCTAACTATGAGGATATCAAGTTGTACTTGTGTACAGTCTAAATAAGTGATGGCGAGCCTATGACACGCGTGTCAGAGGTGACACTCAAACTCATTTTTTTGGTTGATTTTTCTTTGTTAAATGGCATTTAAATATATAAAATAAATATCAAAAATATAAATCTTTGTTTTACTATGGTTGCAAATACCAAAAAATTTCTATATGTGACACAGTACCAGAGTTAAGTTAGGGTTTTTCAAAATGCTGACACGCCGAGCTCAAAAGGTTCGCCATCACTGGTCTAGATGATGGTTTGTTTTTTGAGCCACACAATTCTCTGAAATTAAAGCTGCATTTTCAAAAATGTCTGCTCAATTAAACGTAAACCTTTTGTGGAGATCTCCATGTACATGTTGTTTTATATCATGGTATCACTTAACCAGGATCTAAGAGATGCAACAAGTTGCTCCAGCCACATTTTCTGGTACTAATATGAGCCTGTCTGAAACCCATTGAGAATCATCTTTAGATAAGTCTGTTTGCTAACAGGGCATAGGACAATATGCAGTTTTGCAATTAAATAATTACTTTTAACTATGCAAGCAGTCAGTACAATCCATTCATGCAGAAAGTAAATTCTTTATCTAAATAATTTAGTTACTGTTTTCACTGAGAATCCAAATATTTTGTTCATTTAAACAAACATTTACTGAGTATTTTTTGCCCCATAGAAAAGAGATTTTTTGCATTATAGGTGAATAAAGCAGACACAGTCCTTGCCCTCCTGCAGCTTACAATTGTAACTAAAGTTAGAAGGGAAAAATACAGTGTGTAGGTATCTCATGAGTAACCTTAACTAATACGGGTACCAGGGAAGGCTTCCACAGAGAAATGATTGATCAGCAGACATGAAAACTAAGAAGAATTGATCCAGGTAACTAGTCAGAGAGATTTATTCCCAGGAGGAAGGAATGCAAAGGCTCAATTTGGGAATAAGGAGAATTTAGGGAATTCAAGAAATGAAAAACTCCATGAGGGGGACCGTGCCAGATCATTTATATAGTTCAAGTTAATTCTTTTAAAAATTAAAGAGAAGGGGAAAGCCACTGAAAAACTAAAGCAGAGTACCATCACGGTTGATTTTTATTTTTAGAAGATTACTTCAGACCAGAGTCATAGTGCACACAACCCCGGGAGGCACCATTCACATTCACTATTCACCACTCATAGGAGTTTCTGCTCCAGACTTTATGTTCTGCTCCAGAGTGAAGACAGAACTGTCAGGGGAAGAGAATGCATTTGTCCAGGCAAGGGATGGCAGTGGTTTGGATTTAGGTTAAAAAAAAAGTAGTGAAAAGAAGTGGAAGCATTTGAAAGATATTAAAGAGATAGTATTCCTATTATATAATGAATGTATGGGAGCTGATATAGAGAAAAATCAAGAATAATTTGCAGCTTCCTGCTTGGTTGGCATTTGGGGGTACAGGGAGCATAAGAGGTAGGGGAATCATAACTTCAGTTCAGGGCATGGTAGTTTTAAAGGACCTGTGACACACATGAGTGCAGATTTCGAATAGGAAGCAAAGTCATGAAGCGTCATGGAATCAAGGAAATGGAGTCTTTTAAAGCTGAATGAGCATTCGGCTACATCTCCGGCTGCTGAGAGACCAGAAGGAATATCCATGACATCCTGTGGTAGGAAGGACCTCTTCCACAGGTGTGTCTAGGGCAACAGTCATATTGGACTGGACTGAGGAGTGAAAGGGGATGAGGATGCAGGGAGGCCAAGACATTTGATTGTGAAATGAACAAGATAGTAACAAACTGGAGAAGAATATGGGGGACCAAGGATTTAAAAGTGGGTGAGAAGTATCTAGTTCCGAAGGGAGGTTTTGGACAGTTGGAGTATAAGTTCACCAGGAGAGAAAGAAAGAGGGAAGGAAGGAGACTCCGAGTACACCAGAGCATTCGGCTTTAGGAAGAAGGAGGAGTAATTTCTTCACTGGGCTAGGTGGAGAGGAATAAGAGAGGTACAGGGTGAAAAATCAGACAGAGGGTGAAAACCAGGACTACAGGCTTTATTAGAGGAGAAGCACCTGCCGGGCTGTCTCGCAAGGGGAGAACAGCAGCACGTGCAGGGGTGGGCACGCCTTTTGAGGGTCGGAATGGGAAGGGGTGGGGGCTTAGTGTAGTCGGCGCACACTGATTGGTGGCTTACTGCATTGTCCATATAGGACAAGGGCTTAGGGTATTTGGCAGGTGTGGATTGGTGGTCCAATGTATAGTCCATATAAGGTACATGGTTAGTCACTCAGGTATTTCTGGGCTGCAGGTTATGTCATACTCGGCCCACCAGTTGGGGGAAGGGAGGATCTATCACAGGCAGATTGGTAGATCTGGCTATAGACTTGTATTAGTGGTGGTTGTGGGACCTTGCCAATGGCTTCTGCTTTCTCTGCAAAATACAGGCTTCAAAAAAAGGACAAAGAATTCTAGGCTTCTCCCTACACTGTAATTGGTTTCTTAAATATTTTTAAATAATCACTTCAAGACAGAATTATTTTAAGCCCAAGAAATTTAAGTTTGCCATTTGTTTGTAATTGTGGAGTAAATGAATACTACAACGTCTCTAAGAAATTACCATTTGGTAATGTGGTGAGTTAAGCCATTTCTTACCTCACAGCCCAGAAGAGACAAACCCAACATTATTAGTCAATTGGGAAAAAATGATAGTGAAAAAGAAGATGGCTATCTTCAAATTCACTGTAATTATTCCTTCCTTTCTCTGAATTTATCCAGCATATTATTTTTAATTCTGTTTAGGCTACTATCTAACCTTCCCTGCACTCTAATTGGTTATTTGTATGTCTTAGTCCTTTGCTAGATTTTCCTGGACGTGAAAGACAGTGTGCTGAATGACTATTTCCATATGGTTTCTGAAATAATGCCCTATTCAAATAATAAACCTTACTTAACAATTCATTCAATTATTATTGATTACCTTCTTTATGCCAGATATTGTGCTGCACACTAACTACCCAGTAGAGAAACAAAATAGATATGCTTCCTGTTTTCATAAAATTTATTCTAGTGGGAAAAACAGGCATTAAACAAATAGATGCAGAGCTGAATCCATAATTGAAAATTTAGGAGAGTTGCTGAGCAAAAGAGCAGCATGGCATGAGAAAAATAAAGGGAATTAATTTTATATTAAGTAAAAACTTTGAGGTAGTCACAAATCCACCAGGGTCTCTCAACCCCAGCATCACTGACATTTTAGGCTGGATGATTCTTTGCTATAGAGGGCTGTTCTGTACACTTTAAACTGTTTACCAGTTTCTTAACTTCTCCCTCTACTAGCTGCCAGCAGCACCATCCCAACTATAACAGCCAAAATGTCTCAAGATATTGCCAAACCGCCCGGTAGTGTTCCACTCATTTAAGTTGAAACCAAGTGTTTAAGTAAGAATCATGAAGGAGAGAAATGGTCCAAAGGGCATTATTCCAGGAAGAAGAAACATGAGAAGCATATGGGAGAGAAAAGAGCTCAGAGCATTTACATGACCAAAGGAGGCTCCTACGGCAGGAGCATACTGAATGAGGGAAAGGTCTGTACAAGGTGGGGCAGGAAAGAAAGGCAGAGGACAGGTTTAGGCGGGGTCTTGTAAGTATTTTCAAGGATTCAGAATTTATCCTAAGAGAAATTGGAAGCTACAGGAAAGTTTTCAGTAGGAAAGGGGCAAGATCAAAAGATGCAATTCCTATTTTAAACAATCCCTTTGGTTGCTCTGATAAGAAAAAATGAGAGGCTGAGAGTGGAAATAAGGAGGCCAGGTAAGGACAATTGCCATTTTCTAGGATGGTGGCTTAGTCTAGCAGGAAGGATGAAGAGACGGTAGGGAGCAGGCACAGCACAGCTATATTTTGGAAGAAGAAATAGCAGAATTTATTTGAGCTCTCCATCAATTTATAAATACATACAATGGATTTGTGTTACTTGCTTCAAATAATAAAAACTTTGGTTGGTCTTAGTCTTATGCCTTTATAATATTAAAATTTTAAAATTCAAACTTCTTCCATGTGATTGCCCTAAAAATACAGTTTATATCCTCTAGCCCACTACATTTTCCACCCCACCTAATTTTCTCTATTGCAGGTTAAAATTTGAAAGATTTTCAATAGCTCAGTTCATGCTATAGTTTGCTAGTCTATTAACCTATTTCTGTGTGTTTATTAGATTATTGCATTTAAAATAGAATGGTTTACTCTAAATAATGCTCTGAAAAGTATTAAGGAACCATTTAATAATGAGTATAACTTTATGAGTCTTCTTGGCATTCTTCCTACTTCTCTCTCAATGTGTAATGGTCAACTTGTTTATTGTCATAAATATGTTGTAAATATATTTCTGTTGATACAAGACCTCTTATATTGATTTTATCTGCTATAGAGTATCATGTCATGTGAATATGTTATGTTTATCTATTCTATGTTGATCACTCTGTATATGCAATACCCATTTGTCTGTTGATAGACATTTAGGCCATTCTTTATTTCATATTATTTTAATAATAGGACATCTTTCTATATAGAGATATATACAGAGATATCTGTTTCTCTGGATAACCCTGACTAATACAGTTCACAATACAGTATCTGAACCAGCAACTGGAAACATAATTCCTCTCAATAGAAACCAATGCTTCTTATCTGTATTGTTGCCAAGACATGAAAGTTTCCCAAAGGTAGACAAAATTTGAATCCCCTCAGTTACTTTACTGGTTCTACTTATGTTCTCAGTTTGCTACCAAAGCAGTGCACTTTTTGAATTTTGGTGAGAGATATGTCACTATATTTCACTCAACTACTGGTTTTACTCAAAAGCAAAAACTAGTTTGTTGATTTAAATTTGATAAATATTATTATTCCATATCCCTGGTGTTTCTGAATGAATCAGGAATCAGACATATGCTCCTGGTAAAAGAGAGATTTGCCAAAGGTGAAAAGAGTATTTTTTCAAAGACTATCTGGAAGAAATACAAATCTCCATTTATCAGAATGGATACCAAGATCTGTAATCTTTAAACAGGTGCTAACCTTCTTCATCTGTACTCTCGACCTCTCTCTAAAAATATTTTGTAGTGTTTTTGACTTATGCATTGTTAAGAGCAATGATATCTATGCTGTGCACCTCACACCTGGTGAGAAACAGCTGGTGCTACAATAGATGACATTCTCCTCAGCTGCTGTGTGGACATTCATTTCCAGGATGTAACTAAGAATACCTAAGGAATAGCTGCATACACACACAATGGGCAATAAAAGTGAAGGAAAGTAATGGCCATCTGTTTTAACAAGATAACCTTATTTACCCCCCCAAATTTCAGAAAAGCCACCCCACAATCAAAAATTCAAAACTTTAGCTGAGAAAAGTATCTTCTAACACTTGATATAAGTGTTTTTCCAAAAGTCTTTAATCAAAGTCAAGTGCTAAAATTATGCAAGCAAAACACCATGGTTAAATGATCCCTACAGTTTCTAGATCCTCCCCAAATGAAGTTCTTGCCCCTCTATCATGGCTTCTGACTTCATCAATGAAAAGATACAGCCATTGAAGCCTGTTTGCTTTAGGAAAAGTTTAATGAACCCAAAAGTTGATCAACCCATAGTTTGATAAAACCAAAGAGATGGCAACTTCCCGGAACTAGGTGCTAACCTAAAATACACAGAGGGATGAAACATACCTGCATCTTGCTTAGGGATCATTGTCAGGGTGGTCAGACTTACTGGGTGGCCATGTGATGCCAACATAGCTTTTTTACTTGAAGAGGTCAAGCAGTGAGTCTGCAACCAGAGATGGGGTACTGCATAGGGGTGTGAAAAGACTTGTCTCACCCACACATGGAACTCTGAGGAAGGATCAATCAGATTTAAAGTAAAAGATCCAAATAAACAGAGATCCAAATGGTGCCTGTATTGCACAAGCCATCCAGACTCATCATGCAGCAGCAGGAAGCCTCGAGGCATTGATCTCTTTATACAACCAGGTGGCGGTTCTTTTGATTGTTAGAATATGCACCCCAAACCCAGACTCTATATCTTTTCCCCCAGATCTAGTTATCCTCAGTGCCTCACTCTTAATTTCTTCCATTCACTAAATACCCCGCCTCTCCTCCATTCCTAAGCTGGGTTTGCTCCTTAGCCATACTTTTAGAACCCGGCTCTTTTTCATTTCTGTTGCTGAGAAGGGAGAGGAGTGGTGGAAAAAAATAACTAAGTTGGTCTAGTCTCCTCTTGGCAGAGTTTTACTTTATCTTCTGATTAACTACAAATAGTTACTTAAAGAAAATAAAACATTTTATTTTGAGAATAAATATCCTTTATTGTTTGCATATCATTAGTTCCTTATTATTCAAAAAGTTTTAGGTTTTTTTTTTATTTTGTTTTGTTCCAGTGGGAAGGTTTATTATAAAATTCACCTTCCTGATTTTGGGAAACATTTATTTGCTTGTTTGTTTGCTGCAATTTGTGAAAAATGTGCCGTTCTATTACATTTACATTAATTAAATATCCCTGTATGCCTATACATTGTAGGAAACCTGACTAAACAGTGCAAATAGGAAAATGTCAGATCCTCTGAATATATACCAATCACGTATCATACTGGTAACTCCTTTTCCATTAGGATAGTTCAATTCATGACGACAGCATTATTTCGGCAATAATTCAACATCAGAAAATAAAATAACCAAGGCGATGACTGTAAATGTTTGCTGGGTGATCATTAGTGACTCCTGGCCAGCAAACAAATTTTCTCATCAGTGTAATTCTCCTTTAGTATGGAACCTCTTTCAAGTTATTAGGGTCTCTCAGTGAAATACAAATTGAGAAAGAAACTGGCCCAGTTTGACAACTGCAGTGTATGATTGTAGGGCTAGACAGAGCATTAATCCAGAAATAGCAACTATTTACTGTTTTCTCTAAAAGGAACACTTAGAGCAAGGCAACTCAGTTCGGAGACTCAGATGGTGCATTTTGCATCTAATGATCATAATGACTGCTTACCTCAAAACTTATTTTGTGGATTAAATAATAACCATGCATGTAGAGGAACCCTAGAAATCATGGGAAATGTTACAGTATTAAAAAACATTGATATTATTTTCTCACTTTCTGCAGAAATACCTATGTGCTTTATTTATGTTTATACTATTTTTGCCATAAAGTGGATTACTTTTATTCTATACATGCCTCAATATTTTTCATTACAGTTTATGCTTTGATTATTATGCTTAAGAATTCTTTTTCCTCCCCAAACATTATATAATATTCATGCCCATTTTATCTACCATTTTTTTTCAGTCTCTACATTTTAATATTTAACTTAGCTAGAGTTTAATTTTGTTATAAGGTGTATAACTTAGTTATCTAAAATATTTTCCCCCCACAAATGATTAGCCAGTTATCTTTTGACATGTCAGGGCCAAAAATCCTCTCCTCATTTTACGGATGAATAACAAAAGCTCAGGGAGGTAAAGTGATAGCCAGTGGTGTGAGACCAGCTCAAACCTGCTCTCAAGAGCAGGAATCACTAATGATCACCCAGCAAACATTTACAGTCATCGCCTTGGTTATTTTATTTTCTGATGTTGAATTATTGCCGAAATAATGCTGTCGTCATGAATTGAACTATCCTAATGGAAAAGGAGTTACCAGTATGATACGTGATTGGTATATACTCAAAGGATCTGACAGTTTGTAACCAGTATTTCCCACGTCCACATTCAATAAATTGGACATGGTGGAAATATTTACACCAGGAAAACTGGCAAACACTACAAACCAGAGATCCATCCCTCCCTTCCTTCCTTCCTTCCTTCCTTCCTTCCTTCCTTCCTTCCTTCCTTCCTTCCTTCCTTCCTTCCACAGACAGTTTATCAACCTACCACTGGAAAGAGTCCTCGTTCTCAGTGGGCAGTATGCTGTGCTAAGGCATTAAGAAGGTGATAACAAACATGTTCTATCTTCCTGGAGTATCATTTGATTTACTAGTGACATATTTAAGTATAAGAAACACAAGTATATGATAAAGTGGGGTATAAAATGCACATAACGTTTTAAGATTTCGCTTGACATTACACATACAAAAAAAAAAAAAAAGGTGTCCTTGTGGCAGACAGATTTCATCCATACACCTCCAACTCCCGGTGCAGAGATGAAGAGATGTATTAACCCTCCTTGCCCTATAGGATAGCTTCAGCAGAGATTTAAAAGCAGGAGAGTAGAATATTCATAAGGACTAGGATTCCTTCTACAACCCTGAGCTTGCACTCCTATAATTTGAAGTGATGAAGCTGGAGCAAAACTGCAGATCCCCTGCCAGTTCTTTGGTCTTTCACAGACAGCACACGATTTCCCACTGGCTCATTATCAGCACAGACTTAACGCAAATAAAGCAGAAAATATGTGCTGCTTGCCAACATGCTCTAAACATTTAGAGTACTCGCAGCCATTTGTGTTGTAGGAAACCTCTAAGGTAGCTCCCCAGAATTCCCACCTCCTGGTGCTCGTGACCTGGTGTGATCCCCAACTCTTGAGTTTGGGCTGGACTTACTCATTCACTTTTAATGAATAAAATACAGCAGAAGGAATGGTATGTCACTTCTGCAATTACATTTTTGATAGTCTGTGGTTTGCCTGGGGGCCTCCCTTGCTCTCTCTTGACTTGCTGTCTCTGACATAAGCCAGCTGCAGTGTTTTGAGCTATAGAGAGATCCACGTGGCAAGGAATTGATACCTGGAGATAATAGCCAAGCAAGAATCTCAGGCTTGTCAACAGCCACATGACTGAGCTTAGAAGCAGACAGATCCTCTGTGAGTTGGACCCTGAGATAACGGCAGCCCTGGCTGATACCATGATGGCAGCTTCGTGATAGACAGGAAGCCAGGCACTCAGTTAAGCCATGTCAGAATCCCTGACCCTCAGAAGCGATGACATAATGTTTGCTGTTTTAAGCCACTAAACTTCGGAATGATTCACAATAGATAACTAATACAATCTCCAAGGGACTCAAGGATGATGCTATTGTGAGACCTTACACGTTAGCAGTTTGAGGGACTAATGAGTCATCTCCCAAATGCGCCACTTCTCTTCTGAAAGCCGCTTTTATTTAGTGTTCTTGGAAATAAAGACATCAATACTCTTTGTCAGTGGTATCTGAATTTCATGTATTTGGATTTTTTTTTTTTCTGAATAGTCCTATACCTTTTATCTCAGTTCTGCTCCTCCCACTCACTTTTATTGGCAGCTTGCAACTGAACTTTGTTAGCCTGGAGCTATGGACAAGTGATTCCAGGGAAAACAGGAAGTGGCCATGGAAAGAAAGACCATATATCTAATGCTAATCGTATTAGCACCAAATGTTGGAAATCTTGCCCCAGACCCAGGAAACTGGTTATGGTGCATCTTTTAAGAGCAGGTAAATGGTCCCTCCTTGCCTGAAAATGCACTGCAGATTTCCCCGAAAAAGAATAGCTGCTCATGTAAGGGCCCAATGTGTACAATTTTGTAAGTAGGCAGTGTCCCCACTCTCAGAGTTCTCACATTTTGAAATCACTTTTGTCCTCTCCTATGTTTAGAGGGCTTTGCAAGTGCTCTCTAGTGTGCCTGGCTCTACCTGATTTTGTTGTTCGTTTCAGATGTGGTTTTAAAAATTAACACTAATACAACTTGATATCTAATAAATCTATTCTGATTTATTGCTAAGACTTACTGGGACCCTGAAGAGTTGGGGAGTGCTCAGGGCCAGAGGAGTGTATGCTTAGGAGGAGATGCTGACACCTATTTGTTAGAAGAGGAACTGCTGTCTGTAACTCATTAAACCATTGCTCACAGTTCAGTGGCAATACCACGAATATGGGCTTGCATTTAATATTTTCTGTCTTTGTCTTGCAATGGAAATAGCATGCTAAGCATTTCTTCCACTTTCTAATCCCCCACCAGATAGACTTCTACCAGAAGGCCATCCCTACCTCAACTGACAGTGATTGCCACGACTTTTAAAATCCTGATCAATTTTCTCTCTTGCCTGGCACGATAGGAGACTTTGACCCTGCTCAGTTTAGTTAGTCACTCCTTTTTTTGATGTTTACATTTTATAAAATGGTTCTATTAACCGGTCCCCTTGCCCAATAGATTCAAAGTATTCTGAATCACTGTTGGTCATTGTCACCCTGGTCAGGACTCCTGTGTGACCAACTTTTGCAAAATGACCTTTGCTGTAATTGTTACAGCTTGCCCTTTGCTGTGTAAAGTGGAGTTGAAGGTGAAGAGGAAGCACCTATAACCAGGTACTTCCTCCTCCAGCTGATTTGTCGTCTGAACTGTCCAGGACTAATGCCTTTTCTTTCTGTGAGTTAACATGGGAGGAGAAATGTGCAGCTACCACATATTTAGAGATGCATTTAAGCTGGGTAAGTGTGTATTAATAGCCATTTTTATACAGAAAAGCTGGATTGTGGTGGAGAGAACCCAGGTCCTCTATCGGACACATTTGTCTCCACCTTTAACGCCCTAGTTAAATATCAGCTCCCCACGAAACTGCACAGAATTTTTCTAGTTAGAAGCAATATCAACTACCTAGGCATTTCTTACCATTTGGTTGTGCCACTCTCAGCATGAACCACTGGCAGCTTGCTTTTCAGCTATTTGTGTACATCTTTTCCTCCCCGCTAAACCATTCATTCCTTGAAATCAATGAAAGACTCATTTTGCTCTGTGGTGCTCCACAGCTTCTTGCACAAAAACTTGCTACAGAGGAGTTACATAAATATTTGTGGGTTGGATGAATGAAAAAAAAATGAATGGAAAGAAGAAGTCTGCACTTGACAAAGAAGGAAGACACCAGGCAATGAGGAACAGAGGAATAGCAGTAGAGGTACAGATGCATTTTTGAGGGGGAATGAGGGGAGACAGGAGGAGCTGAAACTAGTGATGGTATTTGGTCCAAATAGAGGTAGAGAGCAGAACCCAAAGTTACAACTAACTTCATCAATTTAAAAGGTCTGACCTATTTAAAGTGGTATATTTTGATATTTTTGTGTTATATTTTTACTACCAACAAAGTTGACTGAAACAGTTAATTCCTGGTGTTGTCTAAGCCAGGAAAGAACAAAGAAATTAATAACTATCACACTTTGTGTAATGAGCATTTATTGGCAGTGTTGAACATTCGAAGTGAGCTAAGCTTTACATGAAAACACAAAGTAGCTATAACGGACATAGGATATAGTTCCAAAGATCATTTGTGAAAGTAATATTGGAGATCACCTTCCACTCTTGAATTACTTTGGGGTTGCAATGCTGTGATGTCAGGTCTATGGAATGACTGTCCCTGGTTTCTTAACTGGATAAAATGGTAGAAAAAGCACTGTTTAGATCTGGAATATTATCCAATTGTGTGTCTCACCAGCTATGTAACTTCAGGTAAGTTCCTAATTTGAAAATGTGGATTTAGGTTGCAAAACTTATGAAGTCCCTTCCAGGTCTAACATTCTCTGTTTCTAGGATTTAGGAATATGCCCTGCAAATGTGGACAAGCTTTTCCCTTTCTGTCTTCTCCCTCCATCAGGACAGGCCCCTTGACTCTCCAGGAGCCCTGGAGCGAGGGTGGAGGGAGGGGGTGCTGGGCTCTGAGGCTTCCTGGACCACAGGAACCTCCTAGTGGCCACCTGGGGAACTTTCTCACTAGACACCTCTTTGTCCAGTTCCTAAACCTCAGGGAGATTACAGACACTCTAGCAGTGGTTCTCAACCTTCCTAATGCCGTGACCCTTTAGTACAGTTCCTCATGTTGTGGTGACCCCCAACCATAAAATTATTTTCGTTGCTATTTCATAACTGTAATTTTGCTACTGTTATGAATTGTAATGTAAATATCTTATATGCAGGATGTATTTTCATTGTTTGCGACCCACAGGTTGAGAACCGCTGCCTAGAGCCTTCTTGTCTTTGATGCTTTGACTTAGAATTCAGTTGAAATAACTTTGTGTAATCTTTTGTAATATATCCATTTACTTTTACTTTCTCTCCCAACTCTTTTCCAATTACCTCAGGAAATACCTTTATTTCATTTACCTCCTTGTTTTATTTATGGAATAAAAAGAAGACTAGTTTCATTTTCTAAAATAAATTATTTTCTAATATTTTCAATACCTTTTTTTCTGATTGTACAAAAACATGCATGTTTATTGCAAAACATTTGGAAAATAATAAGAAAATAAATTACTCACAATACTGTTATCCAGAGCTATCCACTAGAAACATTGTAGGAAATTTCTTTTTAAACTTCTTTTGTATGTATATGTAAATAACTTTCACAATTTAGTTTGGATTATGTTACACTTTTGTTTTTTATAATCAGATATTGTTCACTAAATATTTTATATTTTAAGTATTTTTCAATGTCAGCATTGATTCAACTTTATGTCTCATACTCCCAAGTCTAATAATACTTTATCTAGTGATTACTATGTCCCTGGCACCATTATAAACACTTTATATAGATTATCCCCTTAAATCCTCAAAATAACCAGTGATGTAGACACTGTTATTAGCCACATTTTAAAGATTGGAAAACTGAGACAGATAGATGCTTGATAAAGTAACACAGCTAGCAAATTCTAAAGTTAGAATTTGAGCTCCAAAGTCCAGCTCTAGAGTTTGTGCAACTAATTATTACATATACCACCCCTTGTACGCATTTCTGTCATCTTTAACTTCAAATCTATCCAGAATTAAACAGCTTCTCTCTACTCTCTTACCACTTCCCTGGTATAAGGTGCTATTATCTTTCACTTGGATTATTCCAAAAGCTTCACCTCTGGTCTTTCTGCTTCTGACTTGCCTGTTCACAGACTATTGTCAGCACAACAGCCAGAGATATTCTTTTAGAACGTAAGTACCATTGAGTTGTTTCCTTGGTTAAAACCTTCCAGTTGCTTCCATTTCACTCAGAACAAGAGCCAAAGTCCCTTCTTAGGCCGGCTCTGTGTTTATTTCTTACTCCCTTTCTCCTTGCTCAGTGGCTCCCTCACCCCCACGCCGCACCGCCCTCTATTGTTCCTCAAGTGCACCGCAGGGCATACATTCTTGCTGTCCCCTGTGCATGGAATATTCTGCTACAGGAGAGCCATGTGAATTGATTTGCCTCTCTAAGGTCATTTTGCAAATGTCACCATCTCAGCAAAACTTTCCCTTACTAACATTTTTAATTTGACAGACATGTACCTTGTGAAATAATTCCTGCCACTGAGTTAATTAACATACCTTTTTCAGGAGCCTCTTATGTCACCACCATAACTCCTCACTCCCTAACCATTTTTTTTTCAATCCTCTCACACGAGGATATGTTTAGAGAGTAGAGGGGAGAGAGGGAGAGAAACACTTGATGTGAGAAATATCGATAGGTTGCCTCCAGGATGCACCCCAACGGGGGATCAAACCTGAAACCTCAGTATGGGCCCTGACCAGGAATTGAACTCTCAACCTTTTGTGTATGGGATGATGCTCCAACCAACTGAGTCATTTGACCAAGGCCACGCCCTAACCATTCTTTAAATTGCAAGCATTCTCGCAATTCCTCCTTGTCTAAAATGACAATACCATTTCTCCTCCCTTAATTTTTATTACTATATTAATAAATTAATGTTTATTATATACAGACATAAAGTACGATTATTAGTCTTCTGACTAGAACAGGCAAAGTATGTGTCCTATTGCTTACATGTCAAAAATTTTCTCTCACAAAGATAAGCTCAACATATATCTTCTAGATTTATATGTTACTCTTTAAAAGTACTAATTCTTTAATGTATCTGGGACTCATTTAGCTATATGATATGAAATAAAATTTTTCTTTAAACCATTTTATACCGTGTACTTTAAGTTGTGATACTTGCTTTGCCATATATTAACATGTATCTTTTTATTATTCTCTCTGGCCAGAATTGTGTAAAGCCCATACTATTTTAATGATTATAGTTCTAAAAATGTTTGAAAATGTGATAGAGCAAGTGAACGCATGATCAGTGGTGAGGTTCCCTTCTCGTAAACATTTTCTCAGGTTTTTTTCATCACTTTATTCCTACAAAGTTAATTTAGAATTATGTCTGTCCCCTACTTCCAAAATGGAACTTTGATTAGAATTTCATTAAGATTACAAATTATTTGGGAAGAATCAATACCTTTAAGGCAATTCGGTGCTTTTCTTAATCAAAGAACATGTATATTTTATTTATTTATATCTATGATTTGTTTTAAAGGGACTTTAGGTTGCTGATATCAACTTATAAATTATAAAATCTTTAATAAGGGGATAAGGAAAATAGGACAAGAAGAGGAGGAAAACAAAATATAAATGTAATTAGAAGTGAGCTCAATACACAACATGCATTCCAAATACTTCTGCACCCTCCGTGAAGGCGATCTGCCAATGGAGAAAGTAATTAGGTATAATGTCAGCTTGGGTTGTTGTAGATAGACTTTATCAATTTGTGAAAGTTTCCCTCTATTCCTAGTTTACTGAGGGCTTTCATCATCTATGGTCATTGGACTTTGTCAAATGCTTTCTCTGTTTTTATTGATATCTCATTGTGGTTTTGATTTGTATATCCCTAAAGATTACTTATGGTAAGCATCTTTTCATGTGCTTATTGGTTATTTATATATTGTCTTCAGAAAAATATCTATTTAAGTCCTTTGCCCATTTTTCAAATAGGTATTTGATTTTTTTGTTGCTGTTGAGTTGTAGAAGTTACTTCTATATTCTGATATAACCCATATAAGATATATGATTTGCAACGTTTTTTTCTTTCATTCTGTAGGTTGCCTTTTTAATCTCTTGATTTTTTTCCTTTGATGTGCCGGACTTTTTAAGTTTGATGAAGTTCCATGTGACGACTTTTTATTTTGTTGCCTGTGCTTTTCATGTTGTGTCCAAGAAATTATTGCCAAATCCTAGCCCAATGAGATATATGGATCAGTGGTAACAAGGGTTAAAGAAAAAGGTCTGACTAGAAAGTATCAGCCCAAGGACATTTTGAAACTTTTCTGTATTTTGATTATGGAAGTAATTACATGCCTGTCAGCCAAATCTCATAGAACTATGCAACATAAATATTGAATTTTATTGTTTATACATTTAAAATAAATTTTAAAAGATTAAAATACCCTCCAAATTTCTATTTGAGTCAGAAAACGGAATACAGACATATAGAAATACATACATTTATATGTGTATATATAGTGCTTTTTCTTAAAAGACAATGAAAAATTTACTATCTTTAACCTTCTTTATTATTCCAACATTCCATCTTACAAGAAAATAAGTAATAGGATTTTTGTCTTCCTATTATAAAGACAATGTACTTAGCAATGTTGCTAAAGTATTCTGTCTTAGAAGAGAAGAGATTATGGGCTTTTTGATAAATCTTTGCTGCTACATGTATGGTTGTTCTGTTAGTAGGAGAATCTGATATCTTGGTAGTTTTCTGAAACGAGTTGTTTAACAGGAAGAATCAATGAAGCTACTGACTGATTAATGAGCAGGAAGACTCAGAATGCTGCTATCTTTATTAACACTGAAAAAGTATAGATTTTTAGGAGAAACAGAGCAAAGACATATTATGTGAAACATTTAGTCTAGCCCTAGCTCATTGTTCTCAGGAACCAATTTATATCTGCATGTTGATGAAAAATAAACTTTCAATAAATAATATTTTGGAGAGTGAGAAATTAGGTTGTAGTATTGTGGGATCAGACTGATTAAATTCTATAAACATCTGATGAAACTAAGGTTAGTCTTTGCACTTTTCAGTGTTTCTTCTTCTAAATATTCACTATCTACTTTATTCCCCATTTGCTTTTGTTTCTTTTGTTTAATAGGAGATAATAAAATACTTTCATTTTAGGTATGTTATGGATTGTTCTAAATCCTTCCAAAAGCCACCAGATTTAGTGAAATAGTCAACTCCATCAGGGTCTTAACCAGCTTGAAAAATATTCTTAAAACTAGTCAGTCAGAAGTAAAATCATCAAAGTGGACAGATAGAAATAATATTAAATTGTTTTTCTACAATTAATCTTCTGTTCTCAATCCCTTGCAGATCTTTCTCCATGTCCATGTTATGTTGTTTTTGTGGCCATGGAAATATTCGAAACAAGAGGAATTGATAGAAAATGTATTATATATGTATATTATACACACATATACACACAGATGCATACTTTCTTTATTTTGCATCAGACCACTCTGTTAACACTTTCTCTAGAAACAAATACAATATTATAATGGCAAATTTTCTAATTTGAATAATTTTCTGACTAAATGTTGAACTCTACCAGGTAATTTGTGTTGATGAATCAATGTGAGGATTTATTAAAAGTTGAACAACATGCCATTTTCTGCTTCTGCCTGATTTACTGAGGAGTGCCTCAAATATATTAAGACTCATGTTTATGATGAATGTTAGTGTTTAGGATCCAGAGATCAAGGAAAGTAAATGTGTGGACCACCCAAGAGAGAGACATGTGAGGTGATGACTATAGAATGGGACAACAGGTCAATCCTTTGGGACTAGGAAACAATGGGGTGATTGAATGGCCAACAAGAACCCATTGCCCCCTACAATGTTACCTTAGTAGAAAAGTCAAGTCTATGATACCTTTGTCCCTCTACCTCTGGAATCTGTGCACATAAATCTTGTTCCAGCTCAGGTTCCTGTATCAGAACCTTTTCAGTGACCTAGATGTCAGCAGTTTCTGCTTGTACTACCCAGAAGGTGTTAGGTTAATGGAAAAGATAAAATAATTATTTATTAGAGTGCAATGTTTCTTTGATAGACAACTTTGAATACATGTTTCTCATAGAAATATTGCATTATTGTTGTAATAATATAATACTATGCCCCAGATATATTTAGAGATACAAATATCCTGTATAATATTGTTCCCCACAGCAAAATGCCTTCCAACTTCTAAACAACAGATTTATAATCAAACTTTTGGAACCCTGCTCATTGTTGTAGTAGGAATTTCAGGTAGATATATTTGTATCTATGTTGTTTTCTTCATTACTATAAACTCTGGGCACTAGGGATAAGGTTAAACCTTTTTATTAGATTAGTAAGGAAGATAGAGTATCTACTTTGTGCCACAAGTCAGGCTCTAGAGGATAAGAAATTAATCACCATCAATTGTTTATTATATACAAATTTGGCTGTGGTCTATGCTTGGCCATTTCAAAAGGAACTAAACAAATCTAGTCTCTTCCCCCTGGGAACTCAAAATCAAATATAGGCTATTCTAATAAAGCGATAGAGCTCCAAGAAACATGTAAATTAAATAAGAAGTATTTATCAGTCAAAAATAAATTGAATTAAATGAGAGCTGAGCTTCCCATAGAGTTCTGAAAGGTTACAATGCAGTGAAGGGCTGCACTGGTGATACGCTCCCTGAGTTGCTTTGCTCTGCCCACCCCCCAAACTGTGGAGGATTTCCCCTGAATTTAGAGCTTTGGGAACTTTAAGGGTCTCATAAGGAACTTCTCAGTCTCAACACTGTACCTGTGAGGATAACATAATCCTACCAGACCCTCCCTTTATTCTCTACAGTCATTTCAGACTTGGAACTTGATCTTTCATTTTGAAAATAAGGAATTCCTTCCATTTTGGCATGTTGGTTTGGTTGAAGGACATAAAGAAATTCTGGCCTCACACATAATTGGAAACGGGAGGAGTGTTTTGGCAGTCTTTTTAAAATAATTTGATACCCACTAAAACTTGATACATGGTTGTTTCTTAAAAGTAGTTGCAATATGGAAGAAGTGGTGAAGTTTGGCCTGAGGGAAGGTACAAAGCAGAAGTTGGCAAACTATGGCCTGTAAGCCATATAAGTTCTTCTGTTGGTTTTGTAAATAAAGTTATAATGGAACACAGTTACATTTATTTGTCTATAGTTTGTCTATGATCACTTTCATTTTATAACATCAGAGCTAAATAGTTGTGATACAGAGTATACTGCCCAAAAGGTCTATAATATTTACTCTCTGATCTTTTACTGAAAAACTCTGACAATTCCTGGTGTAGAGTCAGAGCTCATATGATCAAGTGGGAGTTTTACAATTATGACTATCTCCTGATGGTAGAATAGCACAACAGAAACTCTGCTTTCTTTCAAGTTTAGTCCTTGGTGTAGTGGATTGGGTTAGGCAACATGACAAGGTGCCTTGGGGTAATAGATTCTGTATATGTACCACATCTTCTTTATCCAATCATCTATCACAGGATACTTGGGTTGTCTCCATGTCTTGGCCATCATGAATAATACTTCAATGAACATAGGGGTGCATATATCTTTGCAAATAAATGTTTTCAGATGTTCTAGGTAGATACCCAAAAGAGGGTTGGTGGGTCATATGGTAACTCTATTCTTATTTTGTTGAGGAACCTCCATACTGTTTTCCATAGTGGCTGTACCAGTTTACATTCCCACCAGCAGTGAATGATAAGTCCCTTTTTTCTCCATAACCTCTCCAACACTTGTTAATAACATGTCTTGATGCCAGTAGCCATTCTAAGAGGTGTGAGGTGGTATCTCATTGAAGTTTTAATTTGCATTTCCATAGCTAGTGAAGTTGAGCACCTTTTCATATATCTCTTGGCCATTTGTATATCTTCTTAGAAAAAGTATCTGTTCAGGTCCTCTGCTCATTTTTAAATTGGATTGTGTGTTTGGTGTTGAGTTATATGAGTTCTTTATATGTTTTACATATTAACACCTTGTTGGAGCAGTTGTTTGCAAACATCTTCTCTCATTCAGTTGGTTGCCATTTTGTGCTCTATTTTTTATTTTAGAAAAATAACTGATAGCTGGGGCTATGGAGCCCATTATCAAAGCGCTTTCTTTTACAAATAATTTTTAACTTTGTGGCTATGGCACATTTCTATCATCTTCAGTTACTCCTCAAGGTAGACCTCATTGTACACCTATTTTCTCAAGAAAACTTGACTCAATCCAAATAAAAGGGCACTTCAAAAGGTTAGCCTTAATAATGAACAAAAGTATATTGTTGCCATAAGTTGCAATTTTTAAGAATTCATACAGAATCTTAGGACCATTTTAATATTGGAAAAGCCACAATTAGTACTATCTATCAAATAATGGAAAGTGATGACACTAGAAATATCATACTGATTAGTTTTACTTGGATGCTTCAAAAAATAATTAAGCAAACCATCAATTAATGATGCAGTTACATAAAAAAAACCTCCCTGGGATAAAAATTATCATAGTTTTATAACAAACTGTTCCTTTCAGCTCTCCTTATAGAACTGCAAAAATTCTATCTTTCAGTATTTCAAGAAAAATATTTGTACATTTGCTCTTTATTGGGAAGAGTTTACTTCATTTACCAATTTTTATATATCTTAAGGTCTTCCTAAGAAGTTGTGTATAAACAGAACTTCAAGTTACAGGTGTTAAGAATATGTCTTTTTAAAAATCTTATAAATTCACATTAAAATCCTGGCTCTTACATTGTATTTTAAGTGATTCTGTGGATTATTTAATCTCTCTGAAGTTCAGTTTCTTAAATATAAAATGGGACAACAATAGTATTCATTTCATAATGTATGGTGAGTATTAAATGAGATAATACTAGTAAATGTAAAGCAATATAGCAATATAACATTATCTGGTATATGGAAAACGCTAAAAAATTACATTAATATTATTATGCTACCTGTATTGGGGAAGATAACTATGGTTTTCCACCACAAGCATCTTGGTAAAATCAGATGTTATATCAATATGCTTTCTTCTACTTGATTGAGTTTTACTTTTTGTCTTTGGTATTTGAGTTTTTGCCTGTTTTGCTTTCTTGTTTTCAATAAATGTGTGTTTCTTCAGTGGATTTCCTTAAAGTAGCTAGATTTACTCTCTATTCTTGGCAGATCAATACTTGTACCATAATTACTTGCCAATATCTTTTAATAGACATGGCAAACCTGTAGCACACATGCATTATTTCAATTTTCCACTCCAAGAAAAAGAAGACATCATTAATCAATGACAATATTTCTTTTGCACCTGAGTTCTAATGCAGCTCAGCATCCTTCTCAATACACCACTCCTGCAAGACAAGGACTGTAGATCAAAGATAATAGATGAGCTTAAATCTGGTTGGCATCCCTGATGTAGCAGATGGTGCCTGTTAAATTTTCATGATCTGTATCTTTTATCCTCCAAAACCTGCCAGTCCTTTTAATTTTCTTCCATGTCTATCTTTTTTTTCCACCTGAGTAAGTCTTGGGTCAACCAGTGATTGCCACCCACTACATCATATCTAAGTCCACTGCTAACATTGATACTAAGATGTTGCTTATTGAATTTCTATACTACAAGGAGCTGCCTAGAAAATCATGTCTGCCCTTATAGAATTTATAGACTAGTTGATTATATGAACAGTCACAAATAGTCACCTTTAAAATTTTAAATTACAGTTGAATTAAATGAAAACTGTATATAACAAGAGTCCTAACTAAATCCAGTTAGTCAGAAAAAGCTTCCCCAAGGTAGTGATGTTTGTGCTAGGATGCAAAAGATGAACAGGACTTAAGTAAAAGTAGGAAGTGGTAAGAGGTAAAAATATTCCAGGCAGAGAGGTCAATATGAGTGGAAGTATAGGACTATAAAGAACTTGTGTTTAGAGAACTGAACAGGCTAGCCCTCACAAATCCCATAGGGAGAGCTTGGAAAATAAATATCCTGACTTCACTTTCTTTTATGCCTCTTCTCCCTCCTTCTAACATCCTGCTGATGCTACAGGTAGGCAAAATCCAGTGCTCATTCTGAGTCCAGAAGACAAGGGCAGAGCATTTTGGAGAATGGTAAATACGATTCTGGAGAGCCATGGAAAGATACCCAACACAGTCACCCACTAAGTTGGGAGAATGGAAAGGACTTTATTCATGAAGCATCAGTGAAGAACAGCATAACAAGGCCAAAATTATAATGCTCAACGTGTCTCAGAGTGCTGGCAGTCAAATCCAAACTGCCAGACCACGACCATACATGGCCTGCTTATGTTTCTTCCATAAGCAAAACATAAGAAAACTGAGGTCTCTGTTCTTTTTGCTTTTGCAAAATGACCCCTTTAATTGGTACTGGTCACCCAGCACACATCAGTGATAGGACACTCATCACTCTGCATACAACAGGTGTTGGATGGTACTTGATTATAAGAGAAATATCTTAGGGAGTTGATTTCTTCACATTGATGATGGGGGGGGGGGGAAATCAGGCAGACTATATGTGACTTTGTGCCTATGAACAGTGACACTAGTCTAACTTCCTTGTTTCTGACATTCTTTTTCACCTATCAAGACATTGCTTATGACTACTAATCAGTTTCACAACTTTATTCTTACATGAACGTTCAATTATCTAATTTTGAGGATGCTGGTTATTTTCAAGACAGTTTCTCTTTCTTTTATTGTCTGTTATTGTATCTCTGGTGTTTAAAAAAAAGTTCCCTAAATTTCAATCTTCAGAGAAAATAGTGAGAGCTTTGGCTGCCTAACTTTGGAAATTCTCAGAACTTTCCCTTTTCATCTCATAATACCTTTCTTGCTAACCTCTCAGAATTCTTGGAAAATAAAATAACATAATACATAAGGAACCTTTTTTTAAATGTTTAGCTTTAATCTTGGGCTTCTTTCTACAGGTTTCTCAATTTTCTGGCATTGGCTGAATTTTATTTTATTTTCATTTGTTTGTGAGAAACTTATTTTTTTATCTTATCTGTTTTCATTGTCATAATAAGAAAAGCCCAGACCCAGAAGCACAAGTGGGTGCCCACATATAAATACATACCCAGAGAAACAATATTCAGATAATTTTATTATTTCTAATGTTCAGGCTTTACAGTTCTTGGAAACAGGGCCAATGAGTTCACATCTAGAAGCAATGGTGAGAAACATGGCCACTGACACCTTTAAGAGGAAAAAATACTGTAACTTCACAATGAGTTCTCCTTGTGTTTCCTTTGCATCCTTTTATTAATTGGCCCTTCCTTCATGAAGGATCTAAGGGCGGAATGCTGTGCTAAATGTTGCTTTCCTTATTACTATAAAAGATATAAACATTTTAGAGGATTTGAAAGTTAATTTTCCTCAATGTCCTTTTAAAATATAAATTACTTTCAAACATATAATTTTATTGTAAATGCAATCTGTATAGTAATAGAAGAGAGTAATATATATTGAGTTCCCACTAATTATTATAAATTATAGTATCATCGTGTAGTTCACCCAGACAAATTGACATTCATTAAAGAGTAATATGTATACGTTTTATGCCTAAAGTGAGTACTTGGATCTTGACCACAATGGCAGAATACATCTTCCAGGTTCAGAAATCTCTTCATATATTAATATTTAGAGAGGCTCTTTAACTGGAACTCTTGTAGTCTACAATGTCACTAAACCCACACTCTGAAAAGAGAACTGTATTGAGTGTTCTCTACATTTAACACAGGCATCGTTTTTAATGTAAAGTGATGTTTTGATGTAAATTTCCAATTCCTCCTCACCACCGACTGGTAAAACCCCTTGACTGCTATGTCTAAGAGCACTTTAATGAGCAAATTAGGATTCCTATTCATGTAGGCAGTACTGATCTCCTTCCTGTCTCTGCTAAGTCTGCCCTAGGATACTGTCTTTCCACATCAGAGAGCATTACCGTATGGAATAAATGTTTAGTCTTTGCTTTTGCACTTCCTCAAAGCTCCCTTCCAGCAGAGAAACGTTACAACTATTATGAAGGAGGTACTGCTTTCCTCCATGATGTTCAAAACCTGACCTTCTTATCACCCATGAAGCTGGGAAGGACCTGAATAGAATAGACATTTCTCCAAAGAGGACATACAAATGACCAAGAGACATATGAAAAAATGCTCAATGTCATTAATTATCAGAGAGCTGCAAATTAAGATGACAGAAGAGTTACTGTCTTTCTCTTCTCTTCTCTGAATGCTTTGTGTCTTAACATATTTGAAAATTCCATGTGGTAGTATCTAATTAAAGATTGATCTCCAACTCACGTTCATTTTTACCCAAATGATCAAAATTGTGGATGCTGAGGTATGTCCCATATTTGATACACAAACTCTTGCTATAGTATCTCTGGGAGGTGGTTAGTATTTAAAATGTGTGCTAGTACATCTAATAGTATATAAGTGACATTTCAAAAATGTGGAATAACTGTCTTCATTTCCTCTTCTAGACACAAGGCACAAATGTCCAATTGATCATAATATATTTTCTGTTAAACCCAAATATAAATTGATCAAAGTGATGAGATGATACCTCCCAGCCTCCTTAAGAGTACTACATTTGTGGCAAAGTATAAAAAGATAATCCATGTTACTGTAAATAGGGCTATTCAGGAAATAATTAACTTGAAATAAAAATATTGAAAAGGAAAATGGGAGGAAAGAAAGATTCACTTCTATCACCCCATTGGAGCTGATTCTAAAAAAAGGCCATTTACTTTAAGATAAAAGTGAATAGTAACTCACCTTAATGAATCACTAATTTGATCTAAAATTTGCTATAATTTAATGTGACTAAGGAAATATTATGGCTCATAACTCTATGTCCAGCACTTAAAATAGTACCTCAGAGTATATTTGTCAATCATTATTTATCACTTCTGAAGTCATCAATATTCCTGCTTCCTTGATGACCATAAGTTATGAACTATAAGCCTCCTCTATCCCAGGCCACTTCCGATTAAACTATTACTTCCTCCAGAATTTAGAAACGAATTAAAGTCAGGACATAGGCCAGAGTTTTGCGGTGTCACAACTTACTCTTTGAAAACTTTTAGAGGATAAAGTAGAAAAAATATATTTTTCATTTTAAAAAATCATTTATTAATATTATTACTTCAAACTGGAAACAATCCAATGTTCATTAACTGGTAAATGGATAAAAAATGTTGTATATACCTACAATGGAATACTATTCATCAATAAAAATTTAAAAATCTATCAATATGTACTCATTATGAATGAATCTCAAAAATACTACCCTATGTGAAAGAAGGCAGACACAAAATTCTATATATTATATGGCCCCACCTACATAAAATATCTAGAAAAGGCAAATGTACAGAGACAGAAAGATCAGTAGTTTCCTGGGGCTAGAGGTGGGAACAGCGAATGACTCCCAACAAGCATGAGGAAACTTTTGGGGGTGATGGAATCTTCTAAAATTGCATCATGATGATGGGTGCACAATACTGTAAGTGTACTAAAAATCACTGATTATATATATTTGCATGCATAAACTATATGGTATGTAAATTACACTTAAAAAATGCTTTTCTAAAAAGTCCAACAAAGGTTGGGAGAGGAAAATTTATATGAAATAAATTTGACAGCATATTTATAAATGTTGATGCTGGGCAATGGGTAATGAGGAGCCCACTGCACCATTCCTTTTACATATATGTATGTTTGAAACTTTTCAGAATTAAAGGTAAAAACAAAAGGAGAGTAAATGAATCATATTTTGATCTATTGTGGAACTTACCTTATTTATATCGTCTGGCTGGTATGCTATTAGCATATACCATTCATAACCCTAAGTACTCATATTCATTTTTAACCAATAACTATGTTGACCCAAACTTTTTAATATGTCCTATCTCAGCCATTTATCATTTTTAATAAGTCTAGAGAGCCATTTTCAATATAATTTCTCTCTTCAATTATAAATGAGCCAAATGCCTGATTTTCATGCAGGTCCACATTTCAAGAATTTTATTCAATACACTACGAGATTACCAAGGGATTCAATGCTCTGTGCCAATGCTGAGGAAATGGAAGGAAAAAAGGTGCTTTTCATACAGATTTCACGTGTCCTTCTTACTCTTATTTTAGCTATTGATTATTATTTCCCTATGGAATTATGATATGCCTTAAATCATTCTGTAAGTTTTTTTTTCCATAAAGGAAATATAAACACTTGAATTTAATCCTATTTCCCCAGCTACTGCATTGGGAGGTGCTCAATCCTGCCAACAGCATGTACTGGGATCTTGAAGTAGTAATCTAACTTCCCTTTATCTGAATCATCTCCAAGATTAGGACTGTAATTCTTAAACCCTTCTCCCCTTGCCTTGGAGATTGAATCCCAATCAATTTTTCTGAAGATATAACATTCTCACCCACCTAAGTGTCACCTCCTTGTGAAGTACTCTGTGTGTTTTTTTTCCCTGCAATTAAAAAATTATTCATTCCTTCTGAGTTTTAATATCACTTTGATTATAATTCATTCTCAAATTTATCACAGTATGATTTGTATTACAGGAAGATGCTGTCTCACCTGTCTCTCCAGTGAGGATATAAACTCTTTTTAAAAAAATATATTTTATTGATTTTTTACAGAGAGGAAGGGAGAGAGTTAGAAACATCGATGAGAGAAACATCGATCAGCTGCCTCTTGAACACCCCCCACTGGGGATGTGCCCGCAACCAAGGTACATGCCCTTGACTGGAATCGAACCTGGGACCCTTCAGTCTTCAGGCCGATGCTCTATCCACTGAGCCAAACCAGTCAGGGCAATAAACTCTTTCAAATATATGACTTTGGCCAAACCACATTCTGCTAATCTTTGAAGCTCAGAAGTTAGTGTAGTGATCCCCCAAAATGTTTATTGAATGGGACTGATCTAGAGCTCAACTTATCCAATGTCTACATTTTACAGTGAAAGAAACTCAGCCTAGACTGGACAGTATTTCCTTATCTTTTTCACATCATGACACACAAAAATATTAACACTAAGGTAATTAAAGTAGACTGCCTCAAGGAAGAAGCTAAGTCCCTGGAAGCTCCAGCTGGCCCGAACACCCCATCCCCACCTACTCTGCTCCTCTCTGGACAGCAGAAAGGCTGAGCAGATCATTATCTCAACCTGGTTATAACCCATTCACAGCACAGACCTACTCGAAGGCAAAGGAGGCCAGAGAGAATCTCTGCTTGTGTCTGCCTCAAGGTCATCCATCTTCCTAGCTCCAAATACTTCTCCTGTTCAATTGGAATTAATTTGTATAACAATACATTTATTAGTGATTAAAACACATCCTTTTTCATTTAGATGGTGGACAACTTCCCTGGCTTTTTTCTATATAACACTCTGTAAATTAAAATCATCTTTAAGCTATGCTCTCCAAAATGTGAGTGGGATGTTTTGAATAAATATTGGGTTTTATTTTCAATATCCCCAGATGCAATGGTCCTATCCATCCCAGGTTTCATGTCATGGACATTTTCCTTCATTAAGAAAAAAAAGTAATTAAAAATGACCTTTTATGGTTGTGTTATATAAAGATGAATATAATCCAAGCATCATTCATTATTATGTATTCATTATTATGTTTTTTATTAGTTTAAAAGGAATTATACATAAAACATTTTCTTGGGCCCTTGGCACTGATTTTTGGCTGTGAAGTTCACACACACTGGGGTTCTTTAGTTAACCATCCCATGTGCTAAATTTCTGAATGTCTCCAGCAGCGGAACAATTGGCCTCAGCTATGATTGGACAGAAAGGTAGCAGAGTTGAATGTATAAGCAGGACTGAAAGCAGTGTATTCTAATTTCTACTCTAGGGCACATTAATGTGCTCTTGGGCAAGTCCATTGAATTTAGCATAATTACCTTTGTTTGTTCACTTAAAAATAACTCATGAAAGGTGAAGTTGGAACACTTTAAATAATTATATAAGACTTCATACTGTGAATAAAGTTGCCTACCGACCTATGTTGGGTAACTGACATCTGTCACAGAAACCAAATATAAAATTTAAATTCTTAGGCTTCAAAGAATCTGATCTCTCATGCTTCCTAGCTCCTAATTATTTTCGACAAGAAAACGCGTTCATGTTTTCCAGAGAACAGGTGCCCCTGAATTAGTGCGAGGCATGATAGACAGAGCAGAGTAAGTGGCTTAGTTCCTGCTCTTAGCTCTATGGTACAGTCAGACTGCCCTTCCTTGTTTTCTCCTTTTCCACGGGTTTAATTCAAAAGTCTTTCTCACTAGTGTACCCAAGTGAAAACTGATGTGAGATGAGGAGTTTCTTACCTTCAGTCAAATTCCATTCCTTTTATCATTTCCAGGTGGGTTGAGATCTGATCAAACACTAAAAGTCTAGGTTCCTGCTAGCTATTTTCTGCATTCTTTTGATATGCATAATAGGGCCTGCTGCTAGTTTCATTCTGATGATTGCCAACTTCCACCCCAGAGAGATGGAAATGTTCTACAACAGCATTTATCTCATTTATTTATGGGAACTGCTTTCCTTGGGGAATTTAGCAGCTCTTCCCTGTTGAGGCCTCAGATTGGGTGCTGTGTACTAGTGAGGGCTCTCTCTACCTCAGACTCAAGAACTTTCTGTTGCTTCCTCTGCAATGGCTCAGCATTGGGACAGTGACTGGAACTGCACTGTCCTCTCAGTCTGAGCACCTGGGGGTGGGAGTGTGGCCTGGAATCGGTACTAAGAGAAGCAGCAATTGTATTTGTGGGTTTTAATTTATTCGTTCAAAAGTTGTTTATTAAGTGCTTACAAATTACCAAGTATTAGATTACAACACATAAAGAGGAAAGACAATTTTTGTTCTAAAAGAGTTCACATAATCTGAGGGAAGGGGCAATAAGAAACGACCCTTATATTGGGGATAGATAAATGCTATCATTGAAAAAATTAGGAAAAGATCTGTGCGTGCTCTACAATGGAGTAATATCAAGATGGTGACAGTTTGTGGTTAAGACTAGGTAAACTTTGACTATTCCTTTATTTGGGCTTACTGTGTTTTTCCTACTTCGTAGTTTCTATAGTTGATAGGTACTCTTCTGTGAGTTCTGTTTCAATCCTGTTATTTCATATTATCCTGAATTCTGTTCATTTTTAAACTCATCTTTCCCCAACACCATTTTCTTATATTCTTCCCAGATTTTCCACCAAAGAAGTAAAGTGTTCACTTTAGAAGTTAAATAGAAAAAAACACACCCATGCTTTTCAAATGTAGAGGCAAGGTGCTGTATTGGCTTCCCATGATTGCTGTGAGGCATTACCACAAACTTGGTGGCTTAAAACAACACAGATTTATTGTCTTCCAGTTCTGGAAGCCAAAAATTCAAAATTAGTTTCACTGCATTAAAATAAAGATGTCAATAGGTTTGTATTACTTCTGGAGGCTCTGAGGTGAATTCATTTCCTTGCCTTTTCCAGCCACTAAAGGCCACTTATATTCCTTGGCTTGGGGCCCCTTTCTCTATCTTCAAAGTTCATCAATTTAATCTCTACTTCCAATGTCACATGGCCTTCTCCCTGATTCTGTTCCTCCTATACTGTGACTACATGGATTCACCCAAATAATCCACGATAATCACAAAATCTTTCATTGCTTCTGCAAAATTTCTTTTGCTTTATAAGGCAATATTTATGGGTTCCAGGAATTAGACTGTGGACATATTTGGGGGACCATTATTCATCTTACCATAAGTATTTTGAACCCAGAGAATTCATGAAATATATTCAGGGCTAATGTTTGTGGGTGGTGCATTCTATGCCATCATATATTTCCCCAGTCCTCAGTCTACTCCTGGACCTGATTATATGTCAAAAAGTAGATAACCCAGCTAAAGGGGTCATTCTTAATGTTTCCAATGTAAATGTTTCACAGTATTTCTCAATTTTTGTTTAAAATGTATATGGACATTTTTTAAAAATGCAACTGGTGTAATTCTGGTTCACTGACATTTAACTCATCTGAAAATTTCACTTGGGAAAATATTCATATTTTCATAAAACTGGAGATGTTTCTCCCTCAATTCATGGTCTGAAAATGTAAAGATGATGGTTATTAAGTCAGAGTTGAGAAGCATGGAGAAACATTGTGTCTCATTTCCAGTGAGATCGACTTTTGCTCTAATTTTACATTTATTTAGTTCTTAGGTGAGAAATTAGTTTTTCTAAATTAAATTAAAATCATGAGTCAATAAAAGAACTGTGTGTGTTTGTGTGTGTGTGTTTTTTTCAAATGATAAAATGCCTCCTACATTTTCACTGAAATATGGATTTAACCTGCATTTGATAAAACCAATAAGTGCTAAAGCTATTTATACTTCCTTCCCCCAGCATCTGAGTAGCCTTGCAATGGAGAGATCAAGTTATGAAAAATAGTTCAGGTCTTAGGTATATACTTTATTCTCATTTCAATATCATTTCTTGTTTATTTATAAGAAGTATCAATAAAAGTGCTATGTACTGTTAGAAATCAAAATGTTTATTTTACACCACTAATGATAGAGAAACCTCAGTGATTCTTATAAGCAGGACACTTGTCAAAGATTAAGATGATAAGATGTAAAGACATCTCATATTTAGAGTTAAAAATGACATGCATAGCCATGATTCCTTTGTAAACATCTGTTGCTTATAGTGCATACACTTAGCATTTTCAGATATGAGACTCACCAATAATAAAAGTTTAATATACATTAATTGACTGTTGCTATGAATATCTTAATTTTTGCCATTTTCTCTCTTATATTTCAATTCCAGTCTTTAGGAAGGCAACATTGGGAGGTAACTAGAGCAAAACTAGGAGGCTGGATGCTCTTCTCAGCTTACCTGACACCAATAGGCACATTATTCAGAGCCAAACCTGCAAAACATTCTTGCTTCCTACATGATAACGCCTGCTGAGATACTACCCCCAGTAGGTTTTGAACATATGGGAGTAAAGGCCCCACATAAATGCAAGCCGTCTGCATTGATATTTAGACTAAATTATCATATTTTATCATTTAATATTTATTCTATTTTACTTTCATACACACTTTAATGAGTTATTTTTATAGACCTCATGGTATCGAAAAAGATATACAGTAAGAAGATGCTGTATGGTTCAAATTTGGCTTTGTATTTGACTCATGAAATCCCCAATTTAATTGGTGCCAAGCTCTACCCTTTTTTAGGGAATTAATTTTAGATGAGAAGCAGCAGTAAAACCACCTTAGTCTCAGATGTGAAGCCACAATTAGTACAATTTCACTATGGCTATCTATGCCCAAAAGACTCAGTATAACATAAAATATTATGAAATAGAATATGAAAATAGTGGGAAAATTATTATATATCTTTTATATTTTTTCTATCTTCTTGGTTAAGCCTAGCTTTAACATACATTATGCAATTTATCAGCTTTAGGATGTTTAAATAAACACATAATTAAGACTTCTTTCTCTTATGGAGTTTCTGCTTAATTCCCTCCTTAAGCAAATATTTTTACATTGTTAATATAGACACTTATATGTGCTAAGATGCAAGTGCAGTGAGTGTAATAATGAAAAACTCATGATCAGGGAATAAAAGAGATAATATGGCAAGTAGCTTATTTTCTGAGATCTGTTTTTTCAGATATAATATGGGATTGATATTTACTTCATAGAATTATTGTGGAGATGAGATTAAAACATTTAAATTTCTTACTATTGTACTTGGGACAGGATTAAGCCCTCAAAAATAGTAGCTCTGATTATAATTATTAGTAGCATTATCAAAATCATTATTACTTCAGAGTCCTTGTTAGGTACATGAATAAAATGAATCCTGAAGGACATTAAAATGTGCCACCACCTGGCAACTCTTCAGAGCCTAATTATGATTTGGTTGCAATAACATTTATTAAATACAAGAATCTTTATAACTACATATACCATCCCTCTTGTGTGAAAAATTTGCCCAAGATTCTGGGTACAGTGAACAGGACTCTGAATAGGCTGGCTTTTCAATAAATTGATCTCTGTCTTATGATATCTTTTAGACTTCCACTAAGGAAACTGTGCAAGCAAGCATGTCACCTAGTCTTCTGGGATTATTGTGACTCCTTTATTTTTCATGAGGTGCCTAGAGAAGGGCACTTTCAATTTCAGCTCCTTATTATTCTGCAGTCATTTCTGAAACATTCATAGGAGCATGTGTAAGGAACTGAATACAAGTGTGACTGAAGAAACCAGATAAGGTCAGAAGGACTCTTGACTACAAGACACAGAACCTCCAAAAAGCTTTTTGCAAAAAAAAAGAAAATATAATTTATTGGCTCTCTTAACTGGAAAATCTAAGAGCTGTGTTTTGAGGTTGAGATTGTTATGAAGAGAGAGAATGCTTATGGTGATTAAAAATGAGTGTGAGAACCTACATTACTATTAGAAAATAATTATAAGCCAGTGAAAGTTCCTGCTAAAGCAAGTAAGATGATCAGATTTGAAGGTATTTTTTTCCAGTAGGTAAACAATGCATCTGTTCAATACATTTTGATAATGCACATGCCTGGACCATATCTGCTTGCCCCTCCACATAGGCTCTGCCTCCTCCACCCTACTATATGCTTCAGGACGGATTCGTATAAATCAGCCTTCCTTATCCTCTAATTGTTGTTAATCCTCACCCAAGGATATTTTTTCCACTGATTTTAGAGAGAGTGGAAGGGAGGGATAGAGACAGACAGAAACATTGATGTGAGAGAGACACATCAATTGCTTGCCTCCTGCACGTGCCCAGGGCTGCAGACTGAGCTTGCAAGGGTTCATGCCCTTGAAAGGAATCCAATCCGTGACCTTTCAGAGAGCAGGTCGACACTCTAACCACCGAGCAACCGGCTAGGGCCTTATCCTCTAATTTTGATCTGTTCAGCCAATATGAGGCTCTGCCTGGAAGTTTAAGGTCAGGAGGAGAGAATTCAGGGTATTTATTCCTGCAGTTTATCCCTGATTTGTCAAGAGTTGGCTAAGGCTGTGTTCTTTGACCAAAACTTGAGCTTCTGTTAGATGGGTCTTTTCTATACTTGGAGGTCTTAAAAGGTTCCAGAACACATTCACCTTCTTTCAAGCCTGCAGGTGATGGCAGCTGCTTTGCTAGCTCTTGAGTATTTTACCATTCTTCATTAGTATTGTTTAAACCTGCCACATATTTGTAAAAAAAAAACACACAAAAAAAAACCAACAAAAAACAACCACCACAAACTGGTTTATTAAACTATTTCCAATAACCCCTAGGACCTTGCTTTTCCCTGCTAATTTCATGTCTGATACAGTAATTTATATCAGGTCTGGTCCCTGGAAAAAGAAACACCTTCAAAATGTAATTCTGTAATTGAGTTGTTCTCATATTGGATGGCTAAACTAACCCTACTGTGGAGATGGGAGGATGGGCCTTAGTGTTCCCAATTCTTCCTTTTCCTGCAATGGAATTATGCAACAATAATCTTGCATGGACTCAAGGTGGGCAGAGGAAAGTGCCTCGTTCCTTTATGGAAGTAGATGATGTTTCAAAAGCATGGGCCAAATGCCTCTGCGGCCACAGTGGTTTTGTGGGTTCCATGTTCATAATCTTTAGTCAAAGTAAGCAATATCAGAGGGCTTTCATCTCTATGGGTCTTTAGCCAACAGAATAATTAAACATCAATTCCTCAGAGCAAAAAATTAAAGAAATAAATGACTGCCTTTGCTCTAGGTGGAGATTATCTAAATACTCAAAGCAAGGTGAAGTTTTCCAATGACCAATTAGGTAAAAAATGTGAGTAAATTACTTGAGTTAGAAAGTGTTTGATGAAATATGTTTACCTTCTCTGGTAATGAGAGGGCAGTGATGTGAAGTGGGGAAAAAGCTTTAAATCAGGCATAATGTGAACTTTGTTAGAATTTTCACCTTTATATTTAGTATAATTTTTGTTGAGCAGATCATTTAATCTGTGTTATGTCAATTTAGCATTTTAAAATGAGAGTTCAAGAGACCTCTAATTTTGCTTCAGCCTTTTAGTTCTTTTTGAAATTTCTGGCTTCCAAGAGGTCTTCCAAAGCCTCAGCAACTTAGTGAAGTCAATCGGGACTTTCAACACAGTGTTCCAAGTAGGAAATGGGATATAAACACAGACGGAGTGTCTCAGTGACCTTTCAAATAGTGGCACCGTGATGGTTGCAAAGTAGTATCATAGCTTAGCCCTGTCAAAACCATGAAACAAACCATTTAAACTAAATGCCAACAAATTCAAAAAACAAAAAAAAGGAAAAGAAAAGAAAGAGTACCACTGAATAACCTCCTGCATGGCATTCCATTCAGAATCCACGTAGAAATTTTGGGTAGTTACAAACTTCTCATAAACAATTTAAACCTTATGTACAAGGGAAGTATGAGCAGTCTATTGGCAGGATTGGAGACAGCAAAACATTTCCTCTAGCATCAAGTAGTTCCCAACATTATCTCCAGGCTAACAGAGAAAAGACTGCAGAAACATACAAAAGGCTCACAGAGGTGTGCCAGGGCAGCTGGTGCTGGCCTTCACTTGCTGGAAGATGTGCCAACCTCTCGCTTCAGGGGGAAGGTTTAGTGAGGGCAAGTGTGGTGGCCATCTGGGATCCTTCAGGGCTGGTATTGGGGTGGGTGCTTTCTTCCTCAAAGTTAAAATGCAGGGAGTTGAGCTACCAAATGGGTTATTAACAGGAAAGGTGGCTTGAAATGAGTACTGGGTACCAATTATAGACAAAAATTGGGGCCGGAGACCCAGAAATACAGGAATGAAGAACAGTAAGTTAAAATGGAGAAAAGAGGTGGGCTTGGGGGAATGTGAACAAATACTGGAGCGAAAGGGTCATTGTTTGGGATAGAACTTTTAGACACTTCCAACATATGTGTGTAGAATTCTGGGGTAAAAGAGGGATAAAGCAATAAATATCACATCTCTTCAATGTCCAGGTTCTGAACAAGTTGCGAGAAAAAAAATAGTAATTATGGAGAGCAAATTATCACTTCTATTATTCAGTGGCTAGGTTGGAGGACTTTTACGTGGGATATTGAAGTAGGACTGCCACCATTGGAATCCTGAATTAGATAGACTTAGGCACCCCACAGCAACCAGTGCTGGACCAGAAGCAGAGGAGAACCTGTCTTGTAAGCAGGCTTGGTTCCTGAGAGACAAGTGGAGCTGAGCCAAATCTGTCTAGTTACCCTACCCAAGTTTACACAGGCAGAGGGGAGAGATCTAGGTTTTACTGACTGAGTTCCATTCACAGAAAAGGAACATTAGGAATAGGGACGGCACCCTCCCCACTCATAGGAAATGGCTAAGTTTGATGGATTGCTAGGGTGGTGGGAAGAGCTCAGAATTATATGGAAGGATTAGCCAGGGGAGGTAGAAGTCACAGTGCTGTGCTCCAGGACCTGAAAGGCAGGCAGTGCTCATCAAAACCCAACCTCCATGTAATTCAAACATTTTTAAGAGCCTTAAAAACTGAGCCAAGGTAAGAGGGTATTAATCAACCCCAAATTTTCATCATCACATTCCTGTATTGGTCTGTATTCCCTGTAGTTGCTTAGCACTTTATATGTTTCAAAATTCTTCCATGTATTGTCATTTGTTCACACTCATAATCATCCTTTTGGGGGAGATAAGACTATCATCATTATATCTATTTTACAGAAAAGTACAGAGGGCTAAGATGTTGTGTTCTTGGAAGATATTTAGTAGAACTAAAACAAGAACATAGAATCCCTAAAATTTTTATGACTAGACTATGAAACTTGACATACTTGATGGCATAAGTAGAGGCTAAGAAAGTTATGATATGTTTCTTAACATATTGGCCTCATTCTCAGAATATAAAAATTCAAATACCTGGAGTTTCAGGCTGGGCCAGGAACCACCTTGTATAGAAATCTTTGACCCATTCAATCCATGAGCTAAAATTCTACACAGTACCATATAAAGAAAAATCAGTTGTATATTTTTTAACAGATATCTTAAAGGTAGATTTACAGATATCTTATTTCAAATTTCTTTTTTTCCTAAACTCATGGCAATATTTAAAAAAACTTTCTAATCGTTGTTTTTAGGGGAAAATGGGTACTTGTGTGTAAGCCAGTCACTTATTTACTTATGTTAAGTGCAAAATAAATGTGGACTTTAGGTGCTTGTTTATACAAAGAAGAAAAACACTTGTCTTTAGCTGAGTATACTCAAGTCAGAGAAATAGACAAAAAGTGAATATCATTACTTACTACAGCTGAAATGATAGGGAGATATAAAGCCTATACTAGTAAAGGAAGCACAGGTGATAAAATAGATAAATGATAAATTAAAGTCTAAACTTTTAGAACTTTTCTTACAGATTTAATATAATACATAAATTCTTTTCTACAAGAATTTTACTTCACAAATTGTATGGGAGCTGGATTTACCCTACTCAGCTTGTAAATACAAATGATTTATCTTTATGAACTATAAAATTTTTTTAAACGAAAGTGTAAATGATTGATATTAATTATCATTGCATGAATAATCACATTAACATTTGCCTGGTTATCATACTATCATGAGAGTAGGGATTAGGAGAGAAAAACAGTAGGATCCCAAAGCAGTCAGAATAATATAAGAACTGATCGCTATGTGTCTGAAAGAACATGTTCCATTATTCTAGCTGAGAACAGTGACATGTCCCTATAGAATCTCTGGACTGACCTAGCAATAAACTAATGATTTAATGAATCCACAGAAAGAACCTACTTTTATGATTTTCTCTGTGCCTGCTGGGATATTTTTAATGAAACACAGTATGCCCCTAATCACATAGGATCTTATGGAATGACTGAACCTGTGACTGAAATATCGAGCCATCTTTCAAAAAAATAGAAAATATTTATATTAGCATCCAACTTGCAAGAGTCTTTATCTGTGAAAAGTTTTTGAGAAAGGCATATCCTGGACAGGAAAGTGAGCCTGTGCTAGTTTGCCTGATAAAACCTTCTAAATCTGCCTTGTCCATTGAATAATTCATTCCATTCAAGTAGAGAAGATCTCCTGGGGTCTTGTTAATCTTGTGATGGGAACATAAGCCATAGCTATGACACAACTGCCCTGCCTGAAGCACTCAGTTCTGAAATATTCACCTGTGTCATATTGACGGGTCTCATCGTAGAGGACATACCTGATATAATCATCCACGGTTCCATAAGTAACTTCTTTGTCCAAATGGTTTATACACCACCTTTATCTTTTTGAAATGAATACCTTACCCATTTGTGTGTTTCTCAGAGACAACTGAGATACAAACCGCAAATAATTCATCTATCTGATTTCCTGAGTTTAGTAAAATCCTGAGACAATCGCTGGCTTTGGTGCTAACAAATGTACTACAATAGAGGACATGGGATTAGAGCAAGCCCCAGTGAAGTCATGGGTGGCCCCACAAAGCCTGGTAGGGAAATATCCGTGATACAAAGTCACTAGGCAGCATTTCTAGAAATGATAGGCATTTGTCAACTAGTGAGGAGTAAAACAGCATCCGTCCATAGGTGTGAAACTGGTAGCAGAAATGTAGAAGTCTCAGAGAGGGCAGATAGGGAGGTAGAAATTATGTCAGAGGCTTAATTTTGGACATTCAGGGAGGTAGGAATTATGTCAGAGGCTTGATTTTGGACAGTCACTGAGAGTCAGTTTCATAAGGTCAAGCTTCATAGTGCCCCACTATGATTCCTACTAACTAAAGGAAGTTAGTAAGTAGACACTTTATCAATGTTAGCTGGTGATGATAATAGGCTTTGAGTCCAGAATCAGCCAAGAGTCTGAGCTAGATAGTATAGGTAAAAGCACTGTTCTACAGATATTATTGAAGTTAGTACTGGCAGTCCCAATAATGAAATCTCTGAGTCAGGAGGAGGGTGAAGAACTAGGAGATCAGCAAGTGTTATAGACTGCTAGTTATGTACTCTTCCCCCCACCCCGAAAATTCATATAATGAAGCCCTAACCACCAGTGTGGCTGTATGTTAAGTAAGGAATTAATTAAGGTTAAATGAGGTCACAGGATGGGGCCCTGATCCAATAGGATCAGTGAATTTATAAGAAGAGACAACAGAGAGTCTCTTCACGAACACACTGAGGAAAAGCAATGTGAGCACACAGCAAGCCACGGATAGAGCACTCCCCAAACACCAACCCTGCTTGCTGGCGCATTGATCTTGAACTTCCCGTCTCCAGAACTGTGAGAAAATAAATTTCTGTTGTTTAAGCCACTTGGTCTGTGATATTTTGTTATAGCAACCCAAGCAAACAAATGCAGCAAGCATTGTCAGGCAAAGAACTTTGAAAAGGGAGTGACATCGTTTTAAGTTTTTAGTGAAACCTGTTGCATTGAGGAATCTGCTAGTACAGCATTAGATTTTATATTTTTCAATAGGATGTAAGCTGTAGGAAAGCAGCGATTTAGTCATTCACTGTAACATCGATAGAACACAACAGGTGTTCAATAAATACTGGCTGAATGAGTTTCGTCTTACCAAAATTGGCCAGAGACCTGCAAAAAAGGCAATTGGAAACAAAAGCAGAGAATAAAATAGCTCTCAATACAGCATTTTACACACAATAGGCACTGGACTGATGTTATATCCAAAACGGAGCCAGTTGCAGAAGCCATTCACTATCCCTTCTCCAAAGTTTCAGAGTAAAAGTCATTCTCTAGACTACTAAACAAACTCCTCTGGGTCAACTTTGTTGTCTTTGGAAAGGCAAGAGGGAGAAAACACTTGAAAGGCAGCACATTCAGAATGAGCATAACGGACTTCCTCATTTTTCTAAAAAAACAGCCAAGGACGGATCATGATCTAACACTGAAAACAAAACTTGGAAACAATATACAGAGGCCAAAAGTGTGTGTGTGTGTGAGTGTGTGTTTGTGTGTGTAGGTTTGAGTGCATGAAACATTTCATAATTTACAGATTGCTCACTGATAAAGCGAATTCAAACAAAATACAGATTATTAACATTGTGGATGCCATATATTACATGCACAGGCATAGGAATGTTATAGGGAAATGCTGGAGAGCTTAAGAGAAAGCCCCACAGTGTAAGCCCAGTTTAAGCCATGGTTTATGTCATGTACACTTACCCATTAGTCAAAACAAATAATAAATAACATAAGCCCAAAGTCAAGGAGTGAGGACATTCATTTACACACCAAGAAGCCATGCAAGGATGCACATGTGTAGTTGTATTACAGAGGAATGAAATGTTAGAACCAACTATGCAATTTAACAGAATAGGTATTTTCTAATTTTTAAAATTTAAAAAATCTTTATGATTCTGTTTTTGCTTTTATAGTATTATTTTGCTTATCCTTGATTATTAAAAGATTAAACATGGTGTACTTTTGTCCAGGTATATTTCAGATTTTATGAGATGTAGGATGGTTATATATATATATATTCCCAAATCAAGTTAATTGTCTATTATATGTTTTGTGAGTATCTTTTCTCACATCTTCTAAAGTGGCTTGTCTTCACTTTTTTCTAAAATTAGAGGACAAAATATTTTATTTTAATGTAACTGAATTTATCTATCACTTTTATAGTGGGTGCTTTTCTATTTTTTTTTTAAGTCTTCCCTGCTTGGCCAGAATGGCTCAGTGGGTAAATATTGACCTATGAACCAGGAGGTCACCATTCGATTCCCAGTCAGGGCACATGCCCGGGCTATGGGCTCAATCCCCTGATTTGGGGTGTGCAGGAGGCAGCCAATCAATGATTCTCTCTCATCATTGATGTTTATAACTCTCTCTCCCTCTCCCTTCCTCTCTGAAATCAATAAAAATATAAAGAAGTCTTACCTATTCAAAAACCTAAAATATTATTCTATATTAATTTTTTTAAATAGTAGTTTTGCCTTTAACAATCAAATCTTGAGTGCACCTGGGAATTCGGGAGTGGGGGATATAGTATGAGATAATAGTAGTCTAATTTCATATTTTTCCATATGGATTCCAACTGCACCAGCCCCTTTGATGAAGTCTACAATTCTCCACTGTTATGCCATCTTTCTCATATATTAAGTGTCCACTTACACATGCAATATTTTCTGGGCTAATTGTTCTGCCCATTGTTCTATATGCTGTTACTGAATCATGTTGTTTTACTTATTAGAAAGTAATAATAATCTTGATACTAGTTAAAAAAAGTCTACCTACTTTGGGAATAAGGCAAGTTAACATGTCAAAAAAAAAAAGCCAATCATCTTACTGAGATTCATCTGCTGTTCTTGACTAAATACTTCCCAGATTGCTGCAAGCCCTTGGTTAATTTCCAGAATTCTGATAAGTTTAATTAGCAGAATTTCTGCTAGAGCTCTATTGTTTCTATGGGCAAAGGATTTCTGGAAGTCTTTTACTCTGCAACTTCTGCTGACATCACTCCAATAATGTTTAAAAATTGAATTGGATTTATATCCAACAACTTTCAACAAATCACCTTGTAATACTAAAAATCTATCAATATATTGCAAATGCAAGCTTTCCTGTCTTATTAATAATCTCAAAACAAAAACTTTGTTTTTGCTATTAAGTGTAACGTTGTTATAGATATTTTTATATAAGCTATACCAGATTAAGAAACTTTGCTTTTTTCTTCTGTTTTCTAAAATTTCTACCTTATATAAATGTTGGGTTTTTCTGCATATATTAAAACAAAAATATAATTATTTTGCTTTAAACTCTTTTAATACATATTTTTATTGATTTCAGAGAGGAAGGGAAAGGGAGAGATAGAAACATCAATGATGAGAGAGAATCATTGATTGGTTGCCTCCTGCACACCCCACACAGGGGACTGAGCCCACAACCCGGGCATGTGCCCTGACTGGAAATAGAACTGTGACCTCCTGGTTCATAGGTCGATGTTCAACCACTGAGCCACGCCGGCCGGGCTCCTTTAAACTCTTAATGCCTGAATTAAATTAACTGATTTTTAAATATTAAACCAAACTTTCATTCCTTAAATTCCATTCTTTTTTATCCTTTTGTATTTCCTTAAGTATAACTGCTAATATTTTGTTTAGGATTTTTGCATTTCTACTCATGATTGAAATTGGCCTACAATTTTCCTTCTTTATTCTATGCTTTTCAAATAGTAGTGGCATCAATATTATTCCACACTAAAAAAAAGCTAGAAATGTTTTTTCAGATTATCTGGAAAATTTTGTATAAAATTGGAATACTTTCTTCCCTGAGAATTTGGTAATAGTCACCTGTGAAGTCACTGAAACTTGGATTCCACTTGTGGAAAAATTTTTGATTGCTAGTCTAATTCTTTAATTCAATTTCAGTTTTTTTTCTTCTTAGCTGGTTATAGTAGCTTATATTTTTCTAGAAATGTATTCACTCTGCCTAAAATATCAAAATTATTGTATAAAGTTATCCGTAATACCTTGTTAAAAGTTTTAATGTCTATATCATTTATAATGCTATCACCTTTTTTATTCCTGATATTTGTGCCTCATTGTTTTAAATCAGTGTCAATGAAATGTTGCCAGTCATGTTTGTTTTTCTCAAAGAACCAACTTTTGTCCTCGCTGATCTATTCAATTGCATGTTTATTTTCTATTTTGTTAATTTCTTGTCTTAAGTTAATGTTCTTACTTTTAATATTTTAGTTTTTATCCTAACATCTTGAAAAAGACCTTAGTTCTTTAATTTTTAGCTCCTTTTTAATACTACATGCATCAAGGGCTATATTTTTCTTTAAATACTCCCCCCAATGCATTTTTTAATCCTCACGGAGGATATTTTTCCCATTGATTTTTTAGTAGAGAGGGGAAAGGAAGAGAGAAGAAAGAAGAGTGGGGGGGTGGGAGAGATGATATAGAGTGATAAATTATAAAGAGAAAAAACAAATTTTTTTTTGCTTGAACCCCCCCACCAGCCCCCAATGGGGTGAGAGCAAAACCTTGAAACTAGGCCACATGCCCTTGGGTTGGAATGTAACCTG
>NW_005871063.1:2604559-2783209 GCF_000147115.1 Myotis lucifugus | reverse complement strand
GAAAACACCACCTGTTCCTAGTTTGTCCCAGTCTTAAAAGTCTTAAATATATAGCATTCTGTATCTTTCTCCAACTTGTCTTTATGTTTCCTAATTCTCCTTTAATTTCAATAACTTACTATATTCTCTCTACAAAGTGAGCCTATTTTACTTCTCTCACTTTATACAGTAAACTTCCCTCCTGATCAATTCTACCCAGCAGCATGATCATTTGGGATCATTGCATAAAGTTTAGAGGATACTTCTAGATTTCCTTGTACATTTAAATATCTTTAATATATACATATATTTCCAAATCCTTACATCTTTAATGTTATTCGTTCATTTCTTTATTGTGCTATTTCATTTAATTTAAAGTATAGAGCCTCCTAGGTTCTTCTCATTCAGATTTTTCAAAATTTCAAAATTAAGATCTGTGTACTTTATTCCATGTTAACCATATCTCAATTTAAAAGAACATATTACAAAAAGGACTTCCTTGCTTTGGTCCTGTGTTTAAAATAGAGATTGATGCCGAAACCGGTTTAGCTCAGTGGATAGAGCGTCGGCCTGCGGACTGAAAGGTCCCGGGTTCGATTCTGGTCAAGGGCATGTACCTGGGTTGTGGGCACATCCCCAGTGGGAGATGTGCAGGAGGCAGCTGATCGATGTTTCTCTCTCATCGATGTTTCTAACTCTCTATCTCTCTCCCTTCCTCTCTGTAAAAAATCAATAAAATATATTTTAAATAAATAAATAAATAAAATAGAGATTGAACCATAAAATTATTTTACTTTTGACATCTTCAATGATCTGATATTCCTCCTTTACTTAGCTTTCTCCCAATCCACTAGCTCTATAAATTTCTTCCCAAATATGTTTTTCTCTCTCTATAAGCCTTTCCTAAAGCTCTTTGGAATACTATCCTCCTTGACCTATCTAAATTCTGATCCCTCAAAGCCCAGTTCTACTCTCCCTTAAGTCTTGCCCATCTATTTTTGCCATTATTATTATTATTATCTACCAATTTTTGAGCATTTATATGTTATATGCTATGCTGTTTTGCTTGTCTAGTTATTTCTCATAACAACCTCATGAGATAGGTCATATTATCCCTACCCCTATACAGAAAACTAGGCTCAAAAGCAATCTGCAAAATATTAGACGTCAAGAAAGAAGCAGAGCCAAGATTCCCAACTATGAAGACTAGGCTCTTAAGCCAGTCTACATTCAATATTACATTCAATCGTATGCTTTTTTTTGGTCAGTATGAGTAAGCACTTTAATACAGTGGGGGTTTTTTGTTGTTGTTGTCACAGTCTCTGAAGAGGGCTGTCATTTCTCTTACTCCTTCATATTATAGTCACATAGACAACTAAGGAATTAGTTGCTGATTGATTGAAAATAAAGTTATCTCCAAGTCTCTGGAGCTAGAGCTTTCCCTAGTAAATAAAGGAAGCAGTCACAATAATTGTGGCTAAAATAATGAGAGTTTTGTTGATGTTGACTAAATTGTTGCCAATATCATCACTTGTCAGACACATCCTGCATAGGTTATACAATGGTAATGATTAAAGCCAACCTCTTGAACATTAACATGAATATAGGGACAGAGTTATTATCTGCACAAATATTTCGTATCCATTAGAGCTATGATGAAAGCAAAGCTGTCATTTGGGTAAAGAACTTTGAACACAAAATTAAAGCTGGGGTGTTTTATTCTACTTCCATGTATTTCTAAGTGACAAGTGTTGCTTGTAATTTGAGTTGTCTCTTATTAAATTAGTTAAGTGGCAATCCCTGACATCCTTTGTTTCTTTGCCTTTCTGAACATCGCTAGGTGTTCTTATTTTACATATCAGTGCATGGTCGTGCCAAGTTTTCTCCACCCCAGCACCTCTCATTTCAGTATCACGGGGAACTACATTTATTTGACTTTTCCTTGCCCTCTGACTCTCCAAGAAGGCATGGCCATTAGAAGGAAATAGCAAAAGATCAGAGGATAAAAGCAGGGTAAAATACAGGGTATTTCCATCCTTCTTCCTCTACTTCTGGTGACATCTCTGGCAGGGGTCACATCTCCTTGTGGCTTTAACTTCCATCACACAGTCTTCCACCTGCCCCATGATTCTAACTGCAGGGAAAGATCTAGCTTCTGAGGCTCTGGCCAGGTAACTCAGTTGGTTAGAGCATTTCCCCAATACACCAAGGTTGTGGGCTGGATCCCCCATCAGGGCACATACAATAATCAACTAATTAAAGCATAACAAGTGAAACAACAACTCTCTCTCTCTCTCTCTCTCTCTCTCTCTCTCTCTCTCTCTCTCTCTTTCTCAAATGAATTACAAAAAAGAAGTATCTAGCTTCTGAACTCTTACAAAAAAAGAAATATCTAGCTTCTGAACTGTAGTCTATACTATCACCTCTTCATTTTATTCCTCTTCTGCTTTTTGGTGTCTCAGCTATTCTTACTATTTTTTAAAAAAAGGATAACCAAGTTCAAAGAATAGTTATCTACATCATTAAATCTCCCCTTTTTTTAAAGACCTGGAAAGGTGTCTGTCTGTCTCTGTGTTTTTTTTTCATTTGAACCTTGACTAATACATTAACCATTTTTTAAACTAATCAGTATGACCCAGTGCCTGTATGTTACAGTAATATACTTTCAAAAACTTCAAAGGCAATAGAAAAACTTCTCAGAAAAGTACATAATGTGTACATATCCTTTTATTTTCTGTCCTGCTCATTCAAGATGATGACAGCAATTAGCACTGTGGAGTCTCGTTCTCCCTAGTTTTAGTGATAATATAGAGAGCCCAAAGTTGCACTGATAAGCATAACACTAATTTCTCTGTTTTGGTTAGTGTTTTTTCCTTATTTGAATTTGTCAGGTATATTTCAATTTCTGATTGGCTTTGTAGGGAACTTTAATTGATATGTTTAACATAATAAATTACCAATTAGTAGCTAGTAAATACAATGAAATAGATATATTTTCTTATAAGAAATGACAATCAAATAGTGCTTCAAAAGAGAAGTAGCCATATTTTTGAAAGATGAGTGAGCCTAATGCAATATCTTTTTTCCTATGGATTTATTAATAAATTAGCAAGTTTAGTTAATTTTTAAAAATTTGATATCACAAATGGATATTAAAAATTAATGTTTTTCTAAAGTAATGAATCATTGATCGGTCTTGAGATAAATCAGAACATATATTTTTAAATTAACTGAAATTCAGGACTCAATAAATAGGTCTACCGTAGAGACTCACACCAAGATGAGCTCCTAAGACAGATCTCTGGAGCTACGGCGAGTGATGCTGTCCACTGGCTCTTTGATATACATCCCGGAAACTCAGAATTGAAGCTTCCTATATTAGCAACAGCAAACTAAAAAGTGTTGTTTCTGCTTTTCCAGTGTGAATAGATGAGAGTAGGCACATGCCTCACCAAGGCCAGCACGTTCTTTGATAACCTCCCTGATGTATAGTAGTGTTGTTAACCCAAAATTAAGTTAAATGTCCACAAAGTGGGTCAGTAGAAAAAAGGCCTGAACTCACAACTGCTATCACTTTCTTGAACAACTCCACCAATGACCTCTATTGACAACACAAAAAAGGTAGCTTAGCATAGACATATGCAATGATTGGGAAAGCGGATTTACTAATGTCACTCAAGTAACATGTGATCTTGGAAAACACAGCTTCATCCACTAGATTTCAGTGTACTCATCTATAAAGCAAAAAATCTGTAACAGCTGATCTCCAAGTCCCTTTCACCTCATGTTCCTTGTTCTGGAATCTCTCAACTCCCTGTGTCTGACAATATACTCTCTTTAATAACTGGCTACACATGTACAAAGGAATATGGGAAATACGACTCCCATAAAGCTGTGACACAGACAAAATTATGCGTACTGTAAGAAAGCCTGAACTAATATCAGTGGAAAATTTAAAAGAAAAGAAATGCTAAACCATCCAAAAAGGAAAAAAAATACCTACTATCAGGAAGTAAGTCTGGGAGGGGTGAACGTCAAAGTTGGGTAGCTCAATTATAACAGAAGCAAGAAGAAAAGCACCAAATAGTGAACAACCAGTAAAACAAACAAACAGACACTAACAAAGTAATGATTTTCTCCTGTTCTCTCTTACGTACAAAGGGCAGTAAAGCACCCACTTCATATTCAGTCTTCTGAGAAGTGCACAGAAGACAATGATCTTTTAGGCTAAAATGTACAGTAGCCCCAACAATGTGGAAAACTCCTTTTCCTATTTAAAAAGTATATACCTCCAGCTTGGGAGCATTTTTTTTTCTTTTCAGCCGATTAGAAAGGAACTGCTTGAGCATCTGACAGAGTCCATCTCTAAAATATTTCCAAACTCCTTTCCCCTCAATTTTCATTTTTTTTCTTATTCCCAGATAACTGGGTGTTAACCAGGAGGAAAATCTATTCTCTTATGTAGTTTCATTTAAAAACAGTAAAGAGTTTATCAATTTGAGTGAGTTCCTTGGTTCATTTTTATTTTATAAACAATTTATTTCTGAAGAGTAATTAAGAAGTAAGTTAGGTGTCAGAATGTCACACAATAGAGACACATCTCTGTATTTGGAGAGGAATTCGTTTTGCAGTAGTGAGGGAAAACTGAGTTGCTCAATACTGCGGTCAATGCATACAATTACAAAGGGTTTTACAAAAACACCCAATAGCATCTCACTGTTTAATCTGTAATGTTTTTTATGTATACTCAGAACTGGTTGCCACAGAATTTGGAGTTTTTACCTTCTCATCATAAGATGGGACATGACATCCAGTTCTTTTACACATAAACGGAGAACTCAAGACTTTGAAAATAAAGTGAAGCTCCAAGGTTTGAGTGGTAAAATGTGACTCTCACCAAATGTGACCACAAAGACAAAAGGAACATTATATAGAATAATTTGTTCTTCCCTCCCACACCTCCCCCAGCTTTTAACCAATCTACTAATCCTGAAGGGAAAGTATCTGACACTTACCGTTCCAGTATCCGAGAGTCCTATAAGGTCAAAGATTGTCAATCCTAGACATGGTCACCAAAATAACAATAACAATACATATATGCCAAAAAGCAATAATAACTGTAGTTGTCATAATATCAAACACTTATTTGTGGACTTACCTGCATTATTACCTAACTTAATTTTCACAATTCTCTGAAGTAGAATTATGTTACACATTTTATAAATAAGGAAGACAAGACTTGGAGAAGTTATATCAAACAGCTAATGGACATGGTTTACTCCTTTAGGCCTCATCACTGGTAATGCTACGATATTTTATCAATTATATTATGCTAAAAATTATTTTACATTTTTAATTTAATATTGTCTTTCAGAAGAAAATTTCTGAGACTATGGAGCAAATTCTGGATCATGTTTGGAATGATTCACAAAAGTTTCTGTAGGTGTTTATGGTGTTAAGCAAAACAATGCAGTATTTCCATTTCTATTGGTTCAGTATATGTAAAAAAGTATTCACATTTTGTTTGAAAAAAGTGAGAGTTGTACTGGATATGTATGAATGGAGATATTCATCTCTTACATAATGAAGATATTCATGACTTAGTTACCAACTGGCTTATAATTCAACTGAAAGATACCAGCCACCACAGTGATTCCTTTTTATACAGCTGTGATTTATAGTTCGCATACCTTACAAGTCACCTACTTCAAATGTACAATTTCAACATTTTTATTATATTCACAGGGTTGTGTGATGATTGTCTCAACCTATTTTAAAATATTTTGTCCTCCCTAGAAGAAAGCCCATGCTCATTAACAGTAAATAAACTCTCCAGTGCCCTCCCCATCCACACCAGGTCTGAGGAACCACTAATTTACTTGTTGTCTCTATCCATTTTCCTATCCTGGACATTTCATATAGATGTAAATATATAATCCATGGTCTTTTGTGACTGGCTCTTTTTAACTAAGAATAATACTTAAAGATTTACCTTTGTTGAATATGCAGCAATTCTTTATTTTCTTGCATAATAATATTCAATTGAATAGATATCTAGTGTTATATTAACCCATTCATCAGTTCATAAATATTTTTATTGTTTCCACTTTTTTACTAAAACATATAATCCAGTCAATAATACAATTATACGATAAAATATTTTCACATATTTTCACAGTTCAACTATCACATATTTTCACAGTTCAACTATAATTTTATTCTATTTCTAACTAAAACTAATAAATCCTTTTAATGTATTTTTCTAATATTTTTCTCCAAAAAATAGAACTTAAACTAAACTAAAATCCTTTATTTTTTAGTAATATGAAAATAGGCTCTAAGTAAATAGTACTAATTTTTAATTAAAAATATATATACATAAGCAGGTATAGCATGAATTTCATGCCATTCTGTTCCGAAATTATGTAATATATTTTAGACTTAAATATAAATATTCCAAATCTTAATTTAAAAAATTTCCAACAGATAAGAATGATTTGAGATATATAATTATGATAGATATTTGGGATAAACTTTTCTAAATTTGGGAGGGCTGATTTATGGTATTAGACAAGGTAAGCGTTATGGGAACAGTCACATTCACAGGTTACTAAACACTATTATAGTTAGGTTTTCTTTTCCTGTAAGTGACAAAATGTAATGAGTGGCGTCCTCTCCTTTTCATTCTTTCATGGAGTGTTCTTTAAGAAATAAAGAAAATGACCCATAAGATATATATTACATGATCAACCCAGGAATGATTCACATATATAGTTTCCATTTACTTTTAAATGGTGTTCTTTATCTTTGTATCTTTCTTTTCTGTATGTTTTCCTTAAAAACAGCACAATGGAGAATAGCAACAAGGCTGCCATTTGCCACTGAATTTGAATTGGGTAACTGTGAATTTCCACAATGCATGAAACCACTTTCCAAATTAATTTTAGAATCAGCTTCTGAGGTGATTCAATTTTTGTCTCAATAACTAACTATAAGATTATTTTATGCCCTGGAATCAAAGCTTTTTGTTTTCATCTTCATTAATGAATAGGCTTAGCAGACACTTATGCCTGACCAAACTAAGTTGCTTTATATATTTTTTGTATGATGCAGTAATGGCGATACTGAATTCTACTTCATTTGGTTGGTATAACTGATTGAATGTTTGTGTCCCCCAAAAATTCATATGTTGAAAGCCCAATGCCCAAAGAGATAATATTGGGGGATAATATTAGGAGAGGACTAAATCATGGAGGCAGAGCCCAATAAATGGAATTAATGCTCTTATAAAAGAGGCCTGAGAGAGGTCCCCTGCCCTTCCACCATATGAGAATTCAGCTACACGTCAGTAGTCTGCAACCCCAAAGTGGGCTTTCACCAGAACCTGACAGTGCCACAACAACCCCGATCGTGGAGTTTCCAGCCTCCAGAACTGTGGGAAATAAACTTTTGTTATTTATAAGCCACCCATTCTGTGGTATTTTGGTATGGAAGCCCAAGCAGGCTAGGACAATTGGAATATTCCCACATCAATTTTCCTTTTCATTTTTGCTCTGTAATGTCATTCTCTTTTCAATAGGTTAAGAAAGAATATTTTCTAAATATTCAGTAAAAACATCTTCTGAAATAGGAGAATCTTACTAATTAAATATCTCTAATAAGTACCATAAATGTAGTGGTCAAAAGCATGGGATTCCGTATTAGGCAGACCTGGGCTTCAAAGAGTTTTCCAATTAGTAGCAGTATCACCATGGAGACACTGCCTCTCTAAGCTTTATTTTCCTAATCTATTAAATAGACAAATTAGGGTGGTTGTAAGGACAAATTAAATTATAAATAAGAAAATGAAAATGTACTTAGCAAAATGAATGAAGTGATAATTGTTAGTGTTTGATAAAGGTTAACTTTTCTTCTTAAAAATTATTATTATTTTTATTCTTTTTGTCAGGCTCTAATAATAATAATATTATATTTTTATTATTTGATAAACTATTGGAGGACAAAGATAAATTAAGACATCAGAAATGGTCTTGTGTAGTTCACAGCCTATAGGAAAAGACACATTAACAAATTATTATAATACAGTGAAATTATTTCTATCATAGTAGGAACAATACACCATCATATTTCAAGGAAAGAAGATATTATAGATTAATTTTACCTCCAAGTGAGAAAAGGTAAAGGCTAACAACTGCTGGAAAGATGAAAGGAAAATCTCCATTAATATTATGACATTTAAGCTTCCTCATATCTCACAATGACTACTTCAGACTTTATCCACCTCTCCTTGCATTTATAATGCCTCCTTTCCTCCCCACATTCTCAACACATAACAATATTTCTTGGAGAAAAGAGAAGCCATTAGGCTGTAATGCCATTTATTTCCTTTTTCCTAATATGCAAACCTGTCAATATGAAAACCTATCTATGTCCCTTCATTCCTGTTAAATAAAGGATCTTAACCTCTGTATGTTCTTTGGATGTCATCTCTTCCACCTTCTCAGGAAACTATGATATATATTCCTCCTTCTTTCTAATATGTTTACAATTCCTTTCAATTGGATCCTTCTAATTGGCTTTTAAATATGTTAAGTATTTCCTAAAGGAAAAAATTAAACAAACACCGCCAGCCACCTCCTGATCTCTTCACAAGCCAACGTCTTTAGAGTTTTCTATACCTAGCATTTTCTTTTTTTTCCTTTCTTTTTTTTGTTTTTACATTTTTTTTATTATTTCAGAGAGGAAGAGAAAGGGAAAGAGAAACATCAAAGATGAGAATCATTGATCAGCTGCCTCTTGCATGCCCCTTACTGGGGATCGACCCCACAACCTAGGCATGTGCCCTGGGCATAGTTAGTGTTAATCCTCACCCAAGTATATAATTCCATTGATTTTTTTTTTTTAGAGAGAGTGGAAGGGAGAGGGGAGCGGGAGTGAGAGCGAGAGAGCGAGAGAGAGAGCAAGAGCAAGAGCAAGAGAGAGACATTGATGCGAGAGAGACACATCAATTGGTTGCCTCCCACATGAGCCCTAACCAGGTCAGGGGACTGGGCCCGGAACCAAGATATGTGCCCTTGACTGAAATTGAACACGGGACCCTTCAGTCTGCAGGCTGATGCTTTATCCGCTGAGCCAAACCAGCTAGGACAAAAGACTTGTTTTCTTGGCTTCATGACACAGTGCTTCCTTTTCTTCCATAGAGATTGCCTTTCTGTCTCCCATGTGAGTTTACTGACCTCTACGTGGCCATTAAATGTTAAGATTCTTAACGTTCCATCCTCTTTCATGCCATACTCTCCATAGGTGATATAATTCATACCCATGACTTTATTTATCACCAATACATCAATGACTCATAACCAATTGCTTACTTGGCCTCTCCTGTTAATTTCCTCAAAGGCACATCAAACTCTACACATGTAAAGCCCAATTCATGTTCTCCACCCCACACAACCACCTTATAATCCACTTAGCATGGAGGTCTTCCAATGTATGACAAACCATGAATCATGACAAACCAGACACCTGCTTTAACTAACCCATCTCCCTTGTCCCCCAATCTGTCACTAAGTCATAGCAATTTGAGCTTCAGAATATCTTTTACTTCTGCCTATTTTTCCTCTATGTCCACTGCCGCCACCATAGTCCACACTATATTATCTCTCACTCCAATAACTACAATGTCCTCTGTATTCATTCTCTATTGTCCAATAACAAGTTATCATAAACTGAATGCCTTAAAACACCAATTTATAAATTCATAGTTTTGTAAGTCAAAAGCCCATCATGGGGCAGCCATAGCAAGGTTCTCTACTCAGGGCATCAAAAGGCTGAAACCAAGGTATTAGGAAGGCTGAGTTCTTGTCTGTAGGCTCTGGAAGAAAATCTATTTCTAAGCCCATTCTTGTCACTGGCAGAATTAAGTTCCTTGTAGCTGTAGGACTAAGGTCCCCATTTCTTTGCTGTCTGTCATCCAGGAACTGCTCTCAGAACCTAGAGGCTTCCTTCATTTCCTCTCTCCATCTTTAAGCCATCAGTGGCATCTCAAATCTTTCTTGTGGTTTGAATCTCTGGCTTCCTGTTCTGTAATCTTCTAAAGAAAATTCTCTGTTTTTAAGTAATTTTAAGGTCAGGTTAGATCCACACAAATAATCTGCCTATCTTATATTTAACAGATTTGGGATCTTAATTCATCTGTAAAGTATCTTCACAGGAGTACCAAGATTAGTATTTAATTGAACAAGTGCGAGAGGGTATTTGTACATCAAGAGAACAGGAGTCGTGGGGGCAATCTTAAAAATCCTGCCTATCGTAGTCTCCAAACTTATTCTTTCCTCCTACAGTTAATTCGTGCTTCAGCCAAAGTAATCCCATCCTTGACACTGAATACACTCCATGGCTTTTTTGTTGGCCTCTATATAAGATAAAATGGAAAGTAAATTATCTGACTCTTTGAATAATTTTTATCAAAGAAGCCTATCACAGAATTGGGTGATAATCACCTAGTATAAGGATTATCAGCAACAAAGAACTGCATGGGGTCTAAATGAAAGAGCTTCAGATATTAGACAACTCCTTATTTTATAATGACATGATAGTTCAATGATCTCAATTATAAACCTGATTATGGAAACAGGCAGTTCTGGGAACTATCTTGGGGGACAGTTTGCATAGAAAACCCAATGAAAGCTGAGTGAAAACATGGTAGAATAAAAAGAAAAACAAAGAGAGGCTTGAAGTTCTGTACAAGTATGAAAATCCAAACATACATATTTAGCACTCTGTAATACTATAGACCTATTTCTTCTCCCACTGACACTGTTGTCTCTGTCTGGGTAAATAAGTCATATGTTCATGGCTAAACAATCTAACCAATTGATATGTTTACAAAGACAGCTTTCTAGATGAGGAAATAAACAACAACAGAGTTTGCTTCCTTGGAAGAATAATGAATGGACATGGGATTTTAGTGAAGTAGATAGCCAATAGATATAGAACAGCTCTGTTTCATTGTTACGGTGGCCACGGACAGTAGGACTACCTGGCAAATGGGCTAGAAAAGATACTGTCAACAGAAGTAATGAAGATATGAATGTGTAACATATGGGAGAAACAGCAAACAGCTTGGGATAAACAGGGCGAGGGGAGAGGAAGAATATTGGGAGGCTAGAAAAGCATATTGGAAGTATATGGTGAAGAATCTCCTTTTTCTTGAGTACTGCAAAGGATCTGATACTGGCTGAAACCAATGGGCAGAAGTGCAATGGTTTCAAAGATTCTCCATCTTTCAGCGTCCTATGGCATCCTTTGGAGGGCTCCTTGGGAACAGGGTAAAGCAGGACATACCAGGTTGCTGTGCTTTAGTAGAGAAACCACACCACTTCCTATGTGACAATTGCCACATGGACTTTTTTGTTCTTATGGGGCTAGCTGAGCTAGTCTTTGCAGAGTTTGGGTTGAAATAAATTGCTTTGTCATAAAAAAAAGTCTGAGCATAAGTGACAACTGCTCAGAAAAGTACCAGAAAACCCAGCTGCCTACCACCTGGAGACATTGACAGTCTCACTCACTAGGAACAGGAGACCTTAGTCCCTTTGGCAACCTAGAAAGACCATCCAAGGTTACACATCAGAGAAATTCTGGCTGCATTTCCCCACCACGCTAACCATTATACTTTATTCTCCAGGGTGGGAAAAGTGTCAAAAGTTTCCAAACAGATGACTGGCATGATCAGGTTGGTGCTTAAAAGGATGATTAGCAACAATGTAAGAGACGAATTTGGTAAGAAAATGTACACAAGAAGTAGAGACACCACTAAGAAAACTATACAATAAGCCAGACCATGAAGTAGGCAGATATTCTGGGAAAAAGGGATGGATTCCAGTGACATTCGGATATCTGATAAAACTTTAACTCAATCATCCTGATTTTTATTAAACCACCACTGGATCACTCAGTAAGTTTTCCCTTATACTCTCTTTTTGTAACTACATTTAGGCTTGTTGCTAGGACATTAGTATCATCAAAGAACCAAGTAATCTTCTGGAGCTTTCTCAACCTTAATTTCTTAGATATCAACCTAGCCATGAAATAATTAAATAGAACATAGGTTTCATAGAAAATGAACCCCTAAACAAAATATGTATTAGTTAAAGCATTTTGAAAACTGTAAGGTATCAAGCAAATATAACACATTCCTAATGCCTAACCTTCCTTAGGACGATTCAACCCCACTCCCATCTATCTGATCACCTAATTCTGAAAACCTCAGGGAATAAGATTAATCTACCCAGGTCTTTTAATCTACCCAAGCCTTTGAGGCATCCCAGAATATCTTTACTGATTGATATCCTAATCAGGAGTCATGTCCTTTGGTCACTTCCACTTCCTCAATAATAGGGTCCTTCTCACTTTTTCTGATCTATTGGCTGCTTCTGAGGCTACTACTAGTAGAATCATAGAATTATTTTATTTAATCCAAAGAATTTTTACTAAGCATTTACTATCTATGCAGCATGACATGGTAGACACTGTGAGAGAAATCAATGCAAGTACACACCTATTATGATGCTCAAGTAGTCCATAATCCAGTAGGAAGATGGACATAATCAATTAATATGTAGCATCAAAAGTGAAAAATGAGGGTACATATAAAGTGCTATGGGGCATAGAGTGGATAGCAAATTGTTATGCTTTGTTTTTTTCCTATAGGATTTTGCAGGAACCTTACCAAAAACTGAAATCTGGATTGATTTTTAGCAACCCATATTGAAATTAAAAATATAGAAGAAAGTAGTGTAAGATCAGTTATTTCTAACATTATCAAAAACTAAAATTTCGAACTATCCCTATATGAGAATCATCTTTACTAGTAATTATACATTATTTAGAAGATTCAGAATAACAAGAAAAAACTTTTGCCTTTAGTTTGGTCAATAAATCACAAATTAAATTTGACATATATCTATTAGGAAAAAATGCACTGTAAACATTTTTTTAATCATTAAGGAATTTTCCTTTAATTTAACATACATTTAAAATTAATTATTTTAATATTGGTAAGCATAGGAGTACCTATATTTAAAAAATTAAAGTGCATACATATGAACCACTTTCAGTCCACAGAAAATATTTCATACAGTTAAGGACTTACAAGGACTTCAGGTTCTCAGAGATCTGAAGTACTTAATTTGAGAGTCACTTATCTAGGTGATCTATAGCTCAGAAAAGGAATAAGAACAATCTGGATCTTTGGGGGCTGGAGAAAGAATTAGAAAGTGTGTGGAAGCTAGAATGGAACTAAGAATTGTCATAAGTGTTTTACATTCAGTAAGTCTGTGTGAGTCCCTAATACAAAATATCAAAATTAGTAGGGTCATTAATGATTTTCTTTCTTGGCCTTCTCATTTCACAATGAGGAAACAAACTCAGGAAAGTTAAAATACTGAATACCAAACAAATTAATCAAAAGTAGGATCTAGGTTCTTGAATCTAAGTATATGATTTTATCTAATCCATTAAAGGAAAATACCTTAATGATTAAAAATATTTTTGCAGTGCATTTTTTATAAGTCATATGTAAAGATGGATTTGTGAATTCTTGACCAAGCTAAAGGATAATTTTGATATTAATTGCATATAGAAGATGACAAATAATAAAGAATATAAAATCTATATTGATAGTAATTTATATACAGGTATGTTTCATTGGAAATTTGAAAATACAAATTGACACAATTTCCTTTCCAAGAATGGGAACCAGAAATAAACCACAAACAACTTAAAGCTTATTTTCTGCAAAAAAAGACTTGTGCCTGTAGCTCTTTGAGCATCCTAGGTCAGAATAATTACGCAGGAGAAGAAATATTAGACAATATATGGACTGACACTTCATCACTATTCCTACAATAATTACTTGGCTTCATTTGCTAAAGTCTTAGATGAGCTAATTTCCTTTCTGTTGTTCTGACTATAAATGAGATTGTCACTTGCTTCTGTTTAACTTTGATTAAAAGTAATAACCACTTATGTATGACTATTTAATCTAGTTTGGATCAAAACCACCTGTCACTACAAATAATAGAATTTAAAACATGTGTTATATATTTATTCAGAATTCTACTTGTCACTCAAACAAGGAAACAAGTCCTGCATGGTATCTCTTTAAAGAGCACTCAGATTCTTTTGCAGAGTGGACCAGTGCTGGGTTTTGTCACCAACAGGTTTGTAGCTCAAAGTCCAGGAAGGAACAAGGCTTTTGCATCATTCAAAGAAGAAAGTTGGAACTGAAGGCCCTGCATAAAGATGAATCATTTGTCACAATAACAGGGGATGAGACCTTCCCTCCAAAGCTATCAGACATTATAACTATTGAATCAAAATGGCAAAAAAGTAAATTAAAGATATAAAATAAGAATTTGAAACAGAAAAATGTAACAAAATTTAAAACATAAAAAGTTAAACCACAAATAGATACAGCTAAAGTTTTACGAGTTATTAGATTGAAAGCTAGATATTGAATTAGTCAGGAATAGAAAATATTTTTAAAATGAGGAAGTATAGAATGTGTAAAAATAAAATCTATTACAAGTTGGTAGAAGTTCCCGAAGAAGAGAAATAAGAAAACGGCAGCAGAAAAAAGAAAGCACAACTTTACCAAGTAAAAGTTCCACAAATTAGAGTTCAGATCTGGGAAAGAAGCTGGAAGTATAAGGGGGAAATCGTGGCAGTCTAAGAACCAAAGAAAAGTGAAACCAAAATTCAGAGTATAAACTGACTATACTATGCATAGTGGGATACATCCTGGAGACACAGGGAAAATTCTAACAGAGACCACAAAGAAATCCAATCTTGGAAAGTAGAGAAATATAAAGCCAGATTTGGAGTCTGGTGATTTTCTCTACTGATTTCAAGATCCAAGAATCTCAATCAACTCCAAGCAAGATTAAAATATAAAAATAAAAGCTCCTCTAGATACACCATACTCATTTAGGCTTCATCATGCTGCTGAAAGGCAAAAATAAAGAGAAAACGTTGAAAACAGCCAGAGAAAAATGCTATAATACATGTAGAATAACAATGATTAAATAATAGGTAACTTAGAAACGCTTCAAGCCACAGGACATTGAACTGCGTATTCATGGGATTGAAAGAAAAATGTCGTCAACTAAGAATTCTATATCCAGTGAACATATACTCCAAATATGAAAGTGAAATGAAGAAATTTTCATATACACAAAAATTAATTGAAGGTATATCTCACAAAATTGCACTATAAGAAATACTAAAGAAAAATACTTTTAGAGGGCAACTTGAATCTATTGAAAGAAATTTTAAAAACTAAAATGGTAAAGATGGAAATATATATCAGTTCGACACAGAAAAATGACATTAATAACCTCATTAACCTAAATGGTAACTATGTTAGGTGATAGATATGTTAACTAACCTCATTGTGGTAATCATTCTGTAATATATAGAAATATCAAATTATCACACTGGCCCAACCTGGTTTGGCTCAGTGGATAGAGTGTTGGCCTGTGGACTGAAGGCTCCTGGGTTTGATTCTGGTCAATGGCACATGCCCAGAGTTGTGGGCTCAATCGCCAGTGGCGGGGGGGCGAGGGGGGGAGAGGGAGCTACAGGAGGCAGCCAATCAATGATTCTCTCATCATTGATATTTCTATCTCTCTTTCCCTTTCCCTCTCTGAAATCAATAAAATATATATATATATTTTAAAAATTATCACACTTTATATCTTAAATTCAACAATATTATATGCCAATTATATCTACAAAAAGCTGGAAAAAATAACCACAGTAACTTTTTGCCAATGATAGAGCACTACACCCAACAACTGAAGATGCAGATTCTTTTTAAACACTTATAAAATATACATGAAGATAGACCATAAAACAAACCTTAAAAATATTTGAAAAGACTGAAATTTTTCACAATATTTTCCCTTGACCAAAATGGAATTAAAATATAAATCACCAATATAATACATCTAGAAAAGCCCCAGATATCTGGAAATTAAACAACTTACACTTAAACAACTCATAGGTCAAATAAGAAATCACAAAGAAAGTTACAAAATATTTTTAACCATTGATAATAAAAAACACAACACATCAATATTCTTGGATGCAACTACAGCAGTACTTTGAAGGAATTTTCAGTCATTAAATGCTTATATAAGAAAAGAAGGCCTCAAATCAAAGATCTAATCTCCTCCACTAGAAACCAGAAAAACAATAGCCAATTATACTCAAAGCAAGCAAAAGGAAGACAATAATAAATGCAAAGGCAGAAATCAATAAAACTGAAAACAGAAAACCAATATAGAAAATCAATAAAACCAATGTTTGTTCTTTAAAAAGATCAATGAAATTAGAGCTCTCTGATGAGGAAAAATATACACAAATGATTAGCACCAGACATGAAAGAAAGGAAGTCACTACAGACCTTACAGACGAATAACTTTATATCAATAAATTGGAAAACTTAGATTAATGAACAAATCCCTTGAGAAAAACAAATTATTACAGCTCACCTAAGGAGATATTAAAGTGGGAAGAGAGTCTGTAAATCCATAAGAACAAAGTCAAACAACCAAATAGGAAAAAACAAGAACAAACAATTTTTCAGAAAAGCAAAACCTACTATCAAATAAACATAGAACAAAATGCTGGCCATCATGTAAATGTAAAATAAAACCATAATATGATACAATTTCATACCCCTAAACTGGCAAAAAAAATAATAATAAATATATATCTATACACATACATACACACACACAAAGAAAGTCTAATAATACCAAGTGTTGATGACATTGTTGAATAATAAAAACTCATATATGGCTGGAGAAAGTGTACGTTTGAGAACCATTTGGGAATATCTGATAAATTTGAAGATGCATTTCCTATGATCTAGTAATTCCCTGTTAGAGACCCTCTCACACATGTACACAAGGAGACATATATACAAATGCTCACTACAGCATTGTCTGTAATAGAGACAAATTATAAGCAACCTGCACGTCCTTCAACTGAAGGATGGATAAATGAATCTATGTAAGAGTTGCATCAATTCCATTTGAACAAAACAAACAAATTATTAGAGGAAACACTGAGTATGAGACCATTTATTATAAAACAGGCAGAACAATATATGAAGTAAAAAAATGTGCGTAGGAAGATAAACACAAAATTCTGGAGTATAGCTGGAGAAAGATAAATAGGAATGAGATCAGGATGGTACATGTAGGGATTTTCAGGAATAGTTTCTTTTAAAAATAAAAAAATGAATATGACAAAATTTTATTACTGACAAACCTGAAAGAAGGATGAATGATGATGTTGATTAAGATAGATAAAAAGACAAAATTTATCATAATGTAAAAAATCATGAAATATTCTAAAAATGTATCTTCCAAACTTCTGCTAAGAATAATTTTTTAAATGGGAATATGTATAAAATTACCTGGCACACATTAGCTAATAGTCTTACTTTATTTTACTAAGCGAGGATAATCTATTATTACTAAGCTGTCAAAGTTCTATTAGGGGTCCCTTGTTCGATCATAATTTCATGAGGAACAATTTTCTAACACTGGATCTATACCTAACAATTGATCAAACCAAGGTACAGTTAAACCAGTCATTTCAACTCTCTTCAAGATCAATGCCAATCACTACAATATTGATTGGAATACAAGGCCAGATATAGATTGTGAAGCCGAAGAAAATGATTGGCTTAACCTGATTTTGTCACTAGTGTAGAGTGGCTAGAGGAAGTCAAATAGAAAAATCCCTTCAAAATGTCAGACTACATTATTTTTGAGGATTTCCTATACCCATTTTTCAAAGAGCAGGTCTGATCTATTTTGACAATAGAGTAATGGGAATAGAACTTCCCCTGTGCCTAATTAAGAATCAGAATGTAAAATCCAGAGGAGGAAAATTTGGTAGACTCAAAGTGTTACATGAGAGGGGACGAGATTGTAATAAACTGAAATTTCTATAACATAACCCATAATATCACTATCTAATATACATATTCCTGAAATTTTTAGGCTCTTATGATAAATGGATACCCTCTGTCATATGAAAATGTTGGTTTACTTCCATATGATTATGATCAATACTAGAATTACAATGCATCAACAGTATGACAGTGATATACGAATAGAGGTGAGAGTGCTTTTGTGGGCATTTAAAATGCAGTAGGTAAAGACATTATTCAGGTTTCCTTTATTACCTTCTTAAGCCAGTCCCCATAAAGACATATTGGAATTATGGAATGCTGTAAGTGTGGTCAGCTAAAAAGAGTAAAATAACATAATCTGGGTACTCAAAGTAGCAGCATTCTGAATATCCAGCAAAGCAACTATCTCTAATCTGCTTACAAGTAATTCCTTCCTGCTCATATAGTAGAGTAATGCATAATAGCTGCTGTTAGATATAACATATAGCAAACCTTCAGAATAAGGAAGGGAAAATTCTATTTCAAACTTTTTCCCCCAAGTTAGGGGAAATATGTAGAAAAAAACATCCCTATAGAACGCTCAGCAGCTAAGCCTCCGCACAGCAGTGTGGGAGAGATAATCTAATGATGCCTGCAAAGGAAAAGATGTAGATCAAATTATTCATGGATACCACCTGCTGGTAGACATGCAGCGTTGCTACACAGAGAGGGGCACAGAGGGGAAATATGTACACAGAGAAGTGGAAAAGACCAGACTATACTAAAGAGAGAAATAAGACATTTTTAAAAGGGTGATGAAATCGACTAAGCTTTATAACAAGGTGGTAACAACACCTCATTTTTTCCAGAACTTTTCTAACGAATTTCTGAGTTTTGACTTTGAAATGTCTGTAGTAGTAGTGACAAGTAGCAATTGACTCCACTTTTAACTTTGTAATTACTAATAATTGTACATAAATCCAAGATTTCTAGGCTACTAATTTTTATATCTAGAGCAAGATTCTCGATGGGAATGATTTTGCCACACACACCTAGCCCCAATGGGAAATCTGTCAATGTCTGGGGACTATTTTAGTTGTCACTATGGGGGGGTACTGACATCTAGTGGGTAGAGGCCAAGGGTGCTGCTAAGCATCCTGCAATATATAGGACAGCCCCACAACAAAGTATAATCCAGCCCCAGATACAAATAGTGTCAAACTTGAGGAACTCTGACCTAGAGGAACCAATTCAAAGATGAAAATACACAAAACTAAAATTAAACCATGACACTTACTCCTTCTGGCTTTTATTTTATTTTATTTTATAAACACTTATGTAGTATTTACTATATGTGCACTGCTCTTCTAAGACCTTTACAAACATTAACATATTTTATTTTCATAACAACTCTAGGAGATATATTATTAATAGCCCCATTTCAATAACAGGAAAACTGAAACACAAAGAGGTTAAATAGCTTGCCCGAGGTGTTACAACTAGCAAGTGCTGGAGCCATGATTTGAACCGTGGAGGCAGGGAGACTGGCTCCATAATCCATTCCCTAAACTATGAAACTATGCTCATCACCTTTCTTGTCTATTTTTATTTTTCCCCATCACCATCTTTCAGTAGACATATTCTTTTAATCTAAGAATTTATCCAAAAGTAGGACTACCATTTCAATAATTTTTCTGCACAACTTAGCATCTTCTGCTAGAACCTGATGAAGTCAATGTAGTGTCAGTCGCTGCACTCTGGTATCCTTGCATCAAGATAGTAAGTTGGTATTGTGGGAAAAACAAAAACACTGAGTTTTAAATTTCAAAAGATATGAGTTCAAAGGCAACCAAATGGAAGAAGATATTTGCAAGCAATATCTCTGATAAGGGGCTATTATCCAAAATGTATAAAGGACTCAAGAAATAATAAGTGTTGGAAAGGATGTGACGAAAAGGGAAAGTTTCCACACTGCTAATGATAATGCAAATTGGTACAGCCAATATGGAAAACAGTATGGAGGCTCCACAAAAAAATTAAGAAAAAGCTACCATATGACCCAGCAATTCCTCTTCTGGGTAACTAACCCCAAAATTTGAAAATACTTACTTATAAATATATATGTACCCCTATGTTCATTGTGCCTTTAGTCACAAATTGCCAACACATGGAAACAACCTAAGGGACCTTTGACGGATGACTAGGTAATGAAGACGGGTTACAGATATACAATGGAATACTACCCAGCCATGAAAAAGATGAAATATTGCCATTTGTGACACCATGGTTGGATCTTGAGGGTGTTATGCTAAGTGAAATAAGACAGACAGAAAAGGACAAGAACCATATGACTTCACTCATATGTGGAATATAAAACAAAAATTAACAAATGAACAAACAAACAAAAAATCAGGGGGGAAAAAACCCCTCATTGATACAACAGAATAGTGATTACCAGAGGGGACAGAGAGAGTAAAGGGGATCAAATACATGTGATGAAAGGAGACTAAAGGAAGTAAGCACACAATAGAATGCAGGTCGTATTGTAAAGTTGTAGACCTGAAACTTATATGACATTATAACCAATGTTACCTCCATCACTCTAATTAAAAAAATTTTTAATGAAAGAGAAAAAAATAAAATAAAGGTATGAGTTCAAACTCTATCCCTATTCTTTAACTCTGTGGCCTTTCTAAGTGTCGGTTTCCGTCTTATAAAATAGAGATATTAATACTTGAAGACTGGTTGCAAGGAATAAAGATAAGGTATGTTGTGGCCATAGCACATAAAAGACATTGAAAATCATAATAGTAGTCAATAAAAAATGGTTATTTGTTTCTACTTAACTGACTGGAATTTCTTACCAATACCCAATTGGTTCCATATTCCCTCTTCCTTGTACATCTCTACATCCCTTCCCATTTAAGTCTGAATATTTAGTTGTAGAACAATTCTGACTCTAACCCATTGGGCCCAGTAAATTAGGTTAGTTATTTCATTTCCCAGGCAATGTAATAAGTAAAATCACTAGGATAATAAATATAAAAATAAAAATTTTTGTGATTGTAGTTCAAAGATCTTGAAAAAAAAATTTACCCCTTTGGAGGCAATAGATTGAGTCTCATTGTTTCTTTGGGAGAGCCTTCCCATATTAAAGAAGTGTTGCTTTATTCACCTCTTGCTATGTTGATTTATTTGTCTTAGCCAGTTCAGATATTAATTCATGTCTCCTATATTATTCCTTTATCTGAAGCAAGACAACTCCTTGGTCTCAGATAGAAAATAACATTATAAATGTTTCAGTTTTTGTTTACAATGTCAAATTTGACTCCTTAGCTTGGGAAGACCCACTCAAGCTTGGGAAGAAAATGAGTTTATGCGTTAATTCATACCACTGGGAAATTTGAAAATGTTGCTATGTCCTGAGGTTTCACGGAGGGCTAGACAGAAGATACTGTCTCTTTGGCCATATGTTTTCAGGGTTCATTTGTTTGGTTGGTTGGTTTTGTTTTTAGAACCTTCCCTGACATCTCTGGCTGAAATATCCCTAGAGCAATGGTTCTCAACCTTCCTAATGCCGCGACCCTTTAATACAGTTCCTCATGTTGTGGTGACCCCCAACCATAAAATTATTTTCATTGCTATTCATAACTGTAATTTTGCTACTGTTTTGAATCGTAATGTAAATGTCTGATATGCAGGATGTATTTTCATTGTTCGCGACCCACAGGTTGAGAACCGCTGCCCTAGAGGCTCTGGTTAGCCATGACTAGGTCACATGCTCATCAATGAACAATCACAGTGACCAGTGAGATAGGTTACCCTAACTTATCTGGCCTATGCCATGTTCCCTGTTCCTCAGTGACCAGAAAGAGGAGAGCTAGGCTCACTTATTCACACAAAGGAAGTCTCCAACAAGAAGGAAAAGTTTTATCAACAGAAGAGATTGCAGACATGTGCTATCCACTACAGTCACCAAAGATACCAAGCTTTGATTATAAGGAAACAAGTTTTGGTTCCTTATTTGCGTGCAGTAGATGCCTAAATCACGGTTATTTTTATGGTTCTCATTCTCTTATTTTGAGAACGTATCTTGACCCAAAAGACTAAATGTTATATAGAAGTCCCCAAAGAATCATTACTGAGGAAAATATATGCAACCTGTAGGACAGGGCTAAAACTAATAGCAGGACTGGGAAAAATTGGAACCTAGTTATAGGGAAGGGAAGCCCAGCCAAGCAAAGCATAGGATTTGGGAAATATGTTAATAGGTAAAAAGTTGTGCTTAGATAAGCAGTTGCCTTCAATAAAACTGAACAAATCCAAAAACCTATTCCAGTCCTATAGTCTGAGCCACCAGGCTAAAGTAATAGAGGAAAAAAAGGAAAACCTATGTAATACTTCCAACAATAAAGATCTCTTAAAATTTTTTAAAAATTAAGTAATAGAGGGAAACCTATAGTACAGAGATCAAGGTTATAAAAGTTGGTTATAGAAGGGGCTTTTTGCAATGGAACCCAGTGCGGACTAGAAGACATTCTTTTAACTAAAGACACTCTTTTAACATACAAAGACTTCGGAGAAGAGCTCCCTAAGAGAAGCTATCTTGTTAATGCTATAGCATCAGCTCTTTCATAAACATAATAAAGAAAGTAATGACAAGCCTTATTTCCAATAACAAAGGAATAACAGCCTTTCAGATTCCCCACTGTAACACAATGCCATCATGGAGGCTTCTGCTCCTCCTCCCTGTACTTTCAAGATCTGAAAACCCTCTCCATCACCCAGTGGAGTCTGACTGTGTTGGAATATGACATTTGAACTTAAGGAAGAAGACTAGACATTCTTCAGGATCCTGTGCATATATTTATCTAAGAGTAAGGTGGTTTTATTATGAATTTGACTACCCTCGTCTTCTATAAGGGAGCATAGATCTAGGACGACACATTCATTTGCAAAAGTTTATTGAAAACCTGATATATAAATATGCCAGGATCTATGTCAGCATCAGGAATATAAAATTAGTGCAATATATTCCTGGCATAAGATAGTGATAGGTTCTGTTACATTGGAATGAACAAAATTTCATGGAAACAAAGAAAGAGGGGATGAAACAGTACAGAGAGAGCCTGGAGATGTGTAACTGGAAATTAAAACATGGACCTTATCTTTTCAGAGCTGGGAAAACTTTAAATAAAGGACTCAGGCAATTAAAAATAAAACAAGAATTTGTTTAAAGTCTAAGAACAAAGCAGAAGGCCAGGTACTGGAACTAAGGAGCCAGGGTCAAATCAGAACTGACAAAAACACTGATTTGATCTTTTGTGCCCCAGGCATAGATCTGTATTCCTGATATCTCTTCCTTCATAAGATGGCATAGATCTTAAAACCCTCAGATGCAGAATGGACCCATATTCAGGAGAAATAAAGTTGCAGAGACAGTTACTAAGAAGTCTATTATTATTAGAGAGTGAATAGATAGCCATTCACTTGGGTTCTTTTTTGTTGATACTTTGTATTTAGGATATCGAAAAATTTTTAAATATTAGCCCTGGCAATCATAGGAATGAAACTACTCAATTCTTCATCAAATTCCTATTTTTCTTAGAATGTCATTTCAAAAGCATTTCAATGGGAAAACACAAATGGCAAAGAATATGAATATATACACGAATGGTCCAGCCCAGAGTGGCTGACCTTAGGCATGAGAATTTTGCATTCCCATTAGCACTTATCCATAGTGATATTGTTGTGTTGTTATTAAAAGGTTTACTCCAAACACTTTAGTAACAGACATTACAAGAAGATGTACACTGTTTATCAAACAGCTATGGGTACTACAGGAATCCTGCCATATGTCACCAAGGAAACAGACTCAATTTGAAAAGCGCAGTTTTAGAGCGAAAGAAAAATGTTTTGATCTTCAGGAGAAATGGTGCAATGGCTAAATTTGCATAAAATTACTCCATGAGGCTCCCTCTTTCCCTCCCCCACCACATGATACAAACACTCTTAATATTCTTTGGAAATCCATGTCATGTATAGTTGTACTGGATATTGACTGATTCCAGAATAGACTTAAATCTATTCTGATAATAAGAAAAATCTTTCCTGTTAGTCATTTGGCAAATTTAAAGCATAATCCAGTAAAACAAACAAACAAAACTATCATTTAATCTTGAAGGACACATGGTTTATGAAGACCATTTTTATGAGAAACGCTTTGAGGAAAAAATTTTCAAATGTGTTGCCAATCACTAATTTACAAAGCTGACTTCTATCTTGTATGTCAAACTACTGAAAGACTGTAATTGATACTCGGTAATCTCAAGGCACTTTGCCTCTAGCATCTAAATATACCATAATGTTTGGCGCTCAATGTCATGTTTATCATCAAGATTCCCAGAAGCCAAGAGAGGAGAACTATTTTGACAGATGCTGGGCTTTGTTTTAACAAATGTTCAATGGCATGCTCTCTCAAGGTGGTCCTACTGCTTGCAAAATTTCCCCTTCACCTTCTTGAGTCCACATATTGGAGGCTAAGAGATAACAACAGATCTCTTAAATAATACCCACAAATGTTAATTGCGAAAAATTGCAAAAATATGTTAAGCATGTAGCCATACTCTCATCAGCTTATTGGTTTTATTTATGAAACTTATCTCTCCAAGTAAAGATTCATAGATAGACTCCTTTAATAATACAATCATATTATTATGAGTCCTGGTCATGAAGAAAGTTAGGACATGGAATCCATAATCTGATGAACTTTTCCTCACAATTTGTCACATTTTTTCCCTTCCCCTATTTGCTTTAGAAATAAATACTCTTCTGTCATAGATTCACAAGAAACAAAGATTAGCATTATAATTGTCATCAGTATACTAGTATGATCAGTTTTCAGGTAGAATGAATGCCTTCAATTAAGAGATCTATGAGCTTCTAGTTCAAGATGGTGACATAAGAGGATTCTAACTTCCCCCTCCTCCCACAAACACATAAAATCTCTAGGTACATAGAGAATACATTCCTCTAAGAAAACCTAAAACTAGCTGAGCCACTTCCAGCATCTGCCAAACAAGAGAAGGTCCACATTGAAGTGGGTTGGAGAGGCTGGGACACAATCTCGCCATAAATCACTCCCCACCCGTGTGGAGACCCTGAAAGGGGAAAAAACTCAAAACCCGTGTCTTCCCCAATCTCATCAGTAGTCCTTGACTTCTTCATTGATGCCATGTTGCAGTCATTGTCCACTTCATTTTCAGAATCTGTATGGATTTTTGTCTTCTGGTATGGTAATTTTAAAATACAGTATTTGTTTTATAAAAGATCACTCTTTAAGATCTATGCACCTGGCTGGGTAGCTCTGTCGATTAGAGCATCATCCCAAAACCCCAAGGTTGTGGGTTTGATCCCCAGTCAGGGCACATACAAAAAATGCATAAGATCTATCCATAAGCTCTACCAAACACGACATTAGATTCTACATATATGTAATGAATAACTTTCTGAATATCAGAGGTTAACCTCATTGTGTTTCTTTTTTTCTCCTTAAATCTTTCATAAGCTGACTTTGCTAATCAGTGCCTGTCAAAAGAAATCTTTTCCATTCATCTTTTCCATTCATGCTTATTAAACTTCACAAATACAATTAGTGGTTACCCATGATATGTTATTAAGACAAAACAATTAACTTGTCAAATTATTTTTTTAAAAAAAACACCGATTTCTAACTTCAAAACTTCTGCATGCATTTACGATAACTATTTGAGGATCTTTTTAAAGCACCTTTTTAATCTTTTGATTAATTCTTTCTCTAATTTACCAAATATAGTATTAATAAACTTTTCAATATTTAAATTTAAACAAATTTGCTTAAATTTTAAAACAAGTTTCAATGTTTTATTTAAGAACTTTTGGAAATGTAAAATGATATTGGGCATACTTGAAAGTAAATTTTTTAAAAACTGACCTAATAAATTCTCTGATGCATGAACTTTGTATTAGTACTCATATAAATGCATAATACTATCTCTTCTATTACTGTAAGGCTTAATGATTATGGTCTTAGGGTGACATTAAAGATTTTCTTTAAGTAAGTACTACCCACATATTTTTGTGAATATTTAATTTTTCATTTTTTTTACTTGGAGGCAGAGTGAGGAATTGGTTACTCTGTGATCATTTACATCAGATTGGTTTAATGTGCATCCTTCCTTAAAGTAAATCAATTAAACTTATCATTAAGTCTTATTTTGTTTTTAATGCACTTTGTGGTCTTGACTATTTGAATTACACATATCCCATTATAGCACATTAGAAACCTCAAAAGAACAAAAATAATCTTCCATACTCCCACCAGCAATCTTTGACTTTTTCATTTATGCTATCCTTCAGTCTTTGTCCACATTAATTTTAAGTAGTTATAAAAGTGTGAGCATTTCAGGCTCTTATAGCAGAAATGTAAGGAACTTATATTCCATCTGATATCTTTGTGTCATTCTGCTCAAAGTTTATGAGTACATCACTTAATTATCTCTGTTTCCAATCTTGTTTTTACTTAGAGAAAATATATTCCCATTAATGAAGCTTACCCAGCACAGGTTTCACCATTGGTTAACATCTACCCATCCAATGGTGTCCTATTTTTCCTGGCCCTGCATTTGACATCCTATTTAGATTTTGACCAAGTTCCTCTATAACTCTATGCTATGCCAGCCTTAAAAATCATACAGCTGAAGAAACTACCCCATCAAAATTATTCAGACAAGATATAATCCTAAGAGTTGGTCACTGAAATACTTTCTTGGCATCTTCTTCCCCATTTATGAGGAATGGAAAGTTCAACCAGATGGGAAACAAAACAGAATATAATATTAAATACTAGTTTAATTATTTCTCACATATTTAAACTTTACTGATGTTCACAACAATCCAATGATATAGATACTCTGGCTCCAGAGTCTGTGGGTTTAATCATTGATATATTGCTTCTTAATGTGATTAACATTATCCACCTTATTCTTGATTTTTAACTTACACATCCACTGGATTTAACTGTATTTGAGAGTAGCTAAATATAGATAAGCAATTCCAACTTAGAATTTTCTAATAATCTTGAGCTCAAAAAAATTCAAAAATTACATTCTTGATATTTTCTATTTTAAAAAGAATTTCAGGCAATTGTGATTCAACCTCAAAAGTATTTGAGAAAAGATCAAGGATATTGTTGAAGTATAGAATAACAATTTTCACTTAAGTATAGACCTATATGATATGGTACAATAGAAAAAGAGCTAAACTAGGACCTAGAAGACCCAGCTCTAGTCTTGGCACTGCCTCTAGGTATGTTAGTTTAGATAAGTTACTTTCTTTTCAAATTAGTTTCTTCATCTGATTAAAAAAATCTTAAAACTATATGTTTTGCTCATCTCACTGAATTGTGTTAAATACAAATAGGATAATGGATTTGGGGTTTAGTGCAGACTCTAGTGTTTTTTCATATATACTCTCTAGCTATCTGGCCTTGGCCAAGTTCTTTAACCTCTCTAATATTCCATTTCCTTAACTATATACAGTGTTTATAAAGTGTGCAGTAATGTCCTAGGCTTTCACATTCACTCACCACTCAATCACTGGCCCACCAGAGCAACTTTCCAGTCCTGTAGGCTCCATTCTTGGTAAGTGCTTTATACGCGTATACCATTTTTTATCTTTTATGCTGTATGTTTAACCACTTTTTCTATATTTAGATATATTGAGGAACACAAATACATACCATTGTATTACAGCTGCCTACAGCATTCAGCACAGTGCTGTACAGATTTGTAACCTAAGAGCCATAGGCTTTATTATATAGCCTAAGTGTGTGGTAGGCTATGCCATCTAGGTTTGTGTAAGTTCACACAATGACAAAATCACCTAAAGACACATTTCTCAGAACGTATCTTCATTATTAAGTGGTGTATGATTGTATGTAATCTGACAGCACACTCCTGGTGCAAGGTTATAAATGTCTATTTTCATTCATCCCAAGTGAATGTGAAATTTTCTGATTATCTTTCTTGATTGGGTTTGAAAGGAACGCTCTTGTCAGATTAACAGTCTCATATGTGCTGGAAATTTTATTGATCTGTATAATAAATATATCACATCTGGCATAGCAGCTGCAATTGGGGCTACCACTTTGTTAAGTTTTTGGAAGAGTACCCATATCCACCATAGTCCATCTGGTTTTTGCCAGATGGCATATGCAGATGCAATATCTGCATTCTTTAGTTTTTTAAAGTGGCACTAATCTCTGCCATTCTACCTAGAATGCTCCTGATTCTACACCTATAGATGTTGAGCATTCTAGCACTCACTCCATTTCCCATATGATTGGCCACATTATTGATTCATACCACTAAGTTGTAGGGCCCTTAATCCACAGCTGCCTTCGCTTTGCCTATAGAAGAAGCAATGCCTGAAACTCTGTGGAGCCTCTTCTGAACTCCCCATGAGAATACCCATTTGCTATAACCAAGGGTGCATTATTGATACCTGTAGAGGCAGTGATAGTTAGAAAAGGAGAAGTTCTCAGCATTGTATTTGGGAAGCAACAGACAATGGTGAAATCCATCTCTTGTTTTTTGCTACCTTTCTGCTAACCAATATAACTAGTTATTAAAATTCTCCAGGTCCCACACCATGCTTGATATCTGAAAATGTGTTATATTGAGGAAATAAGTGTGTTAAACTGCTAATAATCCCATTCATTTCCATCACTACTGGTAGAGTATCTTTCAAATGAAATGTGAAGTGAAGACCCAGACTTTCTGTGGTTATTACAGATTTCATCGCTTTCTTTGAGATTGACATTGCTAATCCCAGTGCCTTGCTCAATTCAAATGAAAGTAATTATATTTTCTCTCAGTCACCTTTTTGAATTTGTAAATCTCACACATTGGGCTATGATTTTGTGCACTTTTAGAGAGTTACTAAGTTTGCCCATCACTTCAAATTTCATATAGAATTCTTGACTTAACCAAGAAAAGAGGGGGGAAAAAGATGGGGAACATTGCTTTAATGTTAGTGTTGCCAAATTACATCAACATATTCAGCACTGTGTTTTGTATGACTAGATGGATATTACAAGTCTCCGCATCACCATAGAAATAATCATCAATATACAATAAAGACAGCACATTTCACTGATACAGGAAAGTGGGAACATTAGGTCTGGCAGGTCCAGGACAGATTTTCCTCCAATCAAAACAAAATTAAATCTCTGAGACAAAGTAACATGGCTGGCAGAAGAAAGATAATTTTTAACCAACTACTTCATGACTTACCTCATAATTTTTAAGTCTGTCCAACTAGAAATGTCCTCTATTGAGAGGAAACTTCTTTCTGAGGAAGCAAAAGTCACTTTCGATATTACACATCAGATGATAATTTCGTTTTCTAATTTATGATATATGACATTCAAAGAAGAGATAAGTATGGAGATTGGATATAAAACACAGAAATTTTGCTTTCCTATGTCATTAAATTTACTTTTTATTTACATTATATTGAGAGGTCTTATTTTTTCTCTGTTTCCTGAAAACCTTCCTGAGTGCAGAACCGTTTAGGAACATAATTTGGTGATGGTTTTCTAAAAGTGGTTCTAGAGCTCTTGTAGAAGATATTGTAAATGTGCCTTACGTGAATCAACTTATTTTTCAAAAAGTTTGTAGTGAGAATGAGAGCATAGTAAAGGAGGATAATGAAAATGTATGATAAGCAACACAGCTTGGGCTCTGACCAATCAGAATGTAATCACTAAGAAGAACATTGGCCATAAATTAGTCCATCTATATCTATGCCTACCGCATTATTATACAATCTGAAGATAGGGGTTGCCAGCAGAAATTATAGGAATTCCTATAGAAATTCTATAGGAATATTATAGAAATTATAGGAAAATGTAGGAATAATAATGAAAGCATGTATGTATTTTTTTATAAAAGGTACAGTGAAAGATATCATCCTCATTCTCTTGCCAAAAAGAAAAAACAAAACAGTGAAGAAATTTTAAGATAATAAGCCCCCTGACTGATTGGAATGTAGAAAAATGTTTTGTAATTACTAACATGGAATAATGGTCACCATTTCTAGTTCTCTAAATTTATGTTAAAAATATTTTATTTTGTATGGAATGCATACACCAAATGAATTCATGTCCCATCAGTAGTCATTTCTCTGTCAGATAATGGGATTTACTTAGAGATGAGTTACAAGTGAAAACTGGTTTTGGTTTTTGCTGGCAATAGAGAATTTGGTGAAGTCTTCAACTGTGCAAAGGGCCTCCCACAATGAAAAGGACTCATTAATGCCCTCTGAACAGTGTGTAGGATGCTTAGTAATCCAATAAACTACCCACAGCTCAAAATGGGAAATACAGGGTGACTGTGGAAGAACAAGATATATTTTGAAGTTATTTCAAAAGAGTAAATGCCCTAAGTTTTATCTTGTGTGCTCAAAATAGAAAGAATCTAAAGAATTGTTTAAGCTTTACATTATATAAAACCAAGTCATGAAATTGCAAATCGAAAATGAATAAGAAATGAAAATGGTCACTCTGTGAATCCTCAAGCAGTTTAAATCCTTGTTTTAGAAAGTAACCACAATTTCTTATTTGACCTTCCATCACTCCCCATAACTCTCTAGACACCTACAAGGAGAGGATGTGTTTTGTCTAAAAAATAATTTCTCTTTGTGAGATCCCAAGAAACCCATACTGTATGTAATAGGCCTGTAGAAGACTATATTCTGAAATAACGGTGTATTTCCTTTTCTTCCCTTCCTGTTAACTTTTATAGCATCCTTTTGTGAACCAAACTCTTTACAAACAGGAAACTAATATTTACAACTATCTTGTGACTTAGGTGTGTGTCTATCCAGTTAAGATGACAATTTTCTTGAGTTGGTTGAATCATAAAACCTTTCTAAAGTATAACATTTAAGAAACATATTTTCACAGATCACTGTTTTTCAAGACTTTTTTCACCACACGTCAGTAAAAAACCATTTTTCACCATGATCTGGAAAACACATTTATATGCTTGCATACATATGTCATAGAAACAAAGATCCTTACTATACAGCGAAAGCTAATAGTCTCTATTCTGTTGTAGCTGAGTCACTCTTAAGCTGCTATGTAGTATGTTTTTATTGTTATTGCTTGTCTAGAGATCTACAAAATTGATACCACAATCCTTCTATCGTTTGTGTTTTTCAGTTTGGGAAATACTACTGTAAAGATCTCAAAAGATTGTCTAGACCTTTGTTACAAATGGGAAGAAGTCAAGAAAAGGGGCTCTATCCTAGAGATGATGAGTTCTCTAAAATAAAAAAGCACTCTTCTCTGAGATAACCTACAAAGCCAAGAGGGTAGGAATCTGTTTCAGGTACAAGGACTGGTCTAGCTCAATGCCTTTAAAGAATCTCTGAAGCTTGATGGCAAAAGTCCAGAACCGCACAACACAGTGGAAACGCCATAGTACTTGTGCTTGAATTCACCGTGCAGTCCCCCTTTATTTCGCCCAGAGATAAAGTTATACATTAGATGTAGAAGGATCAAAAGAACATGTGGCATCTTAGGGGCTGTAAAATGCCAATATGAACCTGATATTGTGACATGATTATCAACATTGTGCTGTCAACACGAGTGTCAAACAGGATGGGTGTTACAATAGTTAGCTGATGCAGACAGGAACCACACAAAATGATCTCATGGTTATATAAGCCTATCAGAACATACTTAGTACTATCTTTTTGATATGACAAAAATAGTACCTGAAGCATTTTCCTAGTGTTGAAAATTATTTAACATTTATTTCATTTGAATTTGCCTTTGCTTCTTTTCTAATGTTCCACTGTATTCTTATACCACAAGATCCCAGGCAAGCTTCCTGTGTGTGTGTGTGTGTGTGTGTGTGTATTCTTATTATGTTTTACAAAATGTATATGTTCTTTTTTGTTAAAATTAAAGTTTTATGCCCCTTGAAGCCCTCCAAAAAAAACCATACACAACCATGTTTTCCTTCTTTTCCTAAAGAGAAGGCAACAAAACAGCATGACTAAAAGATTTTCCCACATGTAATACATTTTTTCTGAGAAAAGGTATTATTTGTAGGGTCAGCAAAAGGGTTCAGTAGGATGAGTTACTCACTATGTCCATTATCTGGCATTACGCATTACCTGACTATGGACTATATTCTAGTAAAAAGAGAGTAAAAGGATCACTTTTTAGACCACATTATCTTATTTGTGCTATTGAAGTGTTGGTGCATATTAAAGAGAAAGCTTTGGATCCCCAAAGGTTTAATGCACCCACATTAAATAAAAAAGAGAGTGTCTTCCTAGTAGGCTTAATGTGGAGAGAAGAAAGACCAGGAGATAAGAAAATTCAATAATACAAACTACACTGCATTTAATAGGAAAATGCTCAGTCATTCCAAACAAATACATTTTGATACACCTTAACATTATAATGAACTGAAAATAGCTATGCGAACACTAGGACATTTTGTTGCACAACGTTTTATGTTCACTTGGACATAAAATAGAAAAGTATGAAAAAGAAGGCATGTATAGCGATATCCCTATATGAATGTACCCTCCTCTCTCAGCAAGATGCAAAAACAAACAGATAATTTTGCTGTGTTTTTTTAAAACTATTTTAGTAGATTATCTCAGAATTATGGTTGACTTGCAATTAAATTTTTATATTTAAATAGGCTATAATTTGTTCAAATCAACCCAAAGCACATTTTAAATAATTACTCATTCAACAAGTAACTTGCTCTTTATCTTATATCCTTTCACATCCAAATTTTTTTTATACATTTGAATAAAAGCTACTTGTTATTATAGTAATATTGGGATTTTTAGATGTATAATTACTGCTTCTAGAAACAAAGACATAAGTAAAATTAATCTGGATAATAAAAATATGTATTTGATGTGAATTTATACTTTAAATTTATATCCATGGTCGTGTGTGTATGTGTGTGTGTGTGCGTGCGTGCGTGCGCGCGCTTATAGAGGCACCATTAATTTCCTTTTTAGCATAAAATAGGCAATCTTTAGTTAAAGATAGCATTAGCAATTATTGCTGAAGTTAGATCTTCCCAATAGTAATATTGAGAGTCATAGAGTTAACTGGATATTGAAAACAAACTTAATTGCTTTAGTCTTAAAAGAGCCCCTGCATCATTTCTCATATAGACATTTCAAGTCATGTGTGACTTGGTTCCAAATACTACAGGTCTATATTATTAATCTTTGAATGCCAGAGCAAAAATTAGAATTAAAAACCTCCCAACTGCAAAACTTTGCCTTTAATCATTAGCAAATATTTATGATATAAGCTTGATAGGATACCTGAGTTTGCTACTTGTTAAAATGGCTGTTTTTAATTGTATAAGTTTTGGTCATTTTCCTAGTATCATGTAAAGGCATCCACTGAGAGGGCAGGAGGCATTAATATCCATGTGCCATTTGCCACAAATGATTCATGGTGAGCAGCTCTATTCAGACACTTTCACGTGAACTCTAAGAAGGCCTGTTAGAACCTAGGAAAGTCCAAGTCAGTAGGTATTAGAGTAAATTCTAAAGCCTTATTTTGTCCAGCAGGTGTGGCTCAGTATTTGAGCATGGACCTATGAACCAGGAGGTCAGGGTTTGATTCCCGGTCATGGCACATGCCCAGGTTACAGGCTCGATCCTCAGTAGTGGGCATGCAGAAGGCAGCCAATCAATGATTCTCTCTCTTCATTGATGTTTCTATCTCTCTGCCCCTCCTTTCCTCACTGAAAGCAATAAAAATATATTTTAAAAAAATAAAATTCTACTTTACCCAATTTGTCTTTTTTAGAGGCAGTAAGAGTGGCCATTCAGCACACCGGAGTGGTAAATTTTGGGAAGATGGAGGAAATGACTAAAATAGGACCCTTAGCCTGCTTTAGGTTGAAGCTATATGGCCAAAAGAATTAAGAAAAAGGACTCTTTCACACAGCACACCCAGAATTCTTGGATTTTTGAGACAAAAACCCAGTTGATATAAAATATTGCATTACCTAGTTTGTCTCCTTTGTGCATGGATTTCTTTGGGAGCCAAATGCAGACTAGGGGTATTTGAACTAAAAATACTATGTTTTGCATTTAGCCTGACCATTATGCATCTGACATCGGTTCAGCAAGCCAGCAAGTAAAGGCTTAGGAATGGACATTTGGAGAACAAGTTACAATGTGGACAGAGTCCTGTATCAAATGCGGGCTCTTCCTTTAAAACCTCAAAATGAAAGTGCACTTTGCTATTAATGGCACCAGGGATCCAGAAAATTCTGGATAATCGATATAATACTATTTAGAAACCTGCTGAATGAGAGTCCCCTGAAGGGAACAGGCATCTGGCCATGGCCAGAACTAAGATTTGTTTGGGTGAATAGAGAAGACGTATTCTTAGGCCTCAGACCAAAGGGAAAGACGGTCTTTCTTATGGCCTGAATCTCACAAGGAGTCAGCAGAGCTCTTGCTAAACCCTCAGTGGGTATCAAAGGCTGGAATTTGTTTCTATGACCAAGGAAGCCTCAATCCTAAATAGAGACATGGCCATCGACTGTCCCTATTTATTGGTATTTTTAAACCAAATCAGTAGTGAGAACTTTCATATCTATGCGTGGGAAGTCAGGCTGTGTTCCAATTAGAAGGAAAAAAAAGATGTAGTAGAAAAATAATATTGTGTTCTAATAAAAACGGCTTTTTATTTACTCAATAAATATTTATTGAGCACCTAGTATGTGCTAAAGTAGTAAAGTTCATTCACAGCCAGGAAATGAGAAGGTAGGAGCTTAGGAGATGCGAAGGAGTAGCGTTACAGCATGAGACCTGGGCAGAGGATACAATGCTTCTTATTTGCTCCTGAGGAGCCAGTCTCCTGAGGGCAGCATCAGCAAGCACCTCTTCTGGCAGCGGGCACTTGACAAGCTCCGTTAGGGTTCCAAAAGATAGTAGGGAATGGAAGACTACCGCACAATTAACCTCTTCTTGTGAGATTTCTCTCATATGTCTCTTCACATTTAGAAGATTGAGTGATCATCTGGAAAAGCTGAAACCATGAGACTTCATCTCCCTCTATATATATTTTTCCCTCTGTATTTCCCCTGTCTACTTGTTTCCTCAAATAATGCTAATGCTCATTAGCTAGCAACTTCATCTGGACCTAGATTTTAATAAGAAATTATTCGGAGAAATTGCTTTGTTTGGGAATTATTATTGTCTAAGAGAGTCAGTATTTTTAGTCTAAGTTGCTCCTTTTAGATTTGGGGGCCTTATTGGATTCTGGCAGTATTTTTATTTATAGTCCCATAAGTATTATTCCAACACTATAGTCTCGTGTTGTGTTGACATTCTGGAACCTCAAAAAGAATATATGAGAAACTGGTCACATTAGTTAACTATTGCTGCACAACCAACAAACCCCAAACAACTTCTATTTGCTCATGACTCTGGTTTGGCAGTCTAGGCAGGGCTCTCTGGGGCAGACAGCTTGTTTCTATTCCATGCAATGACAGCGGGGCTCATTCATGTGTTTGTAGCCAGTTAGCAGGTGGGCCAAGATCTAGGTGGTCCCAGCTGGCCTCACTCACGTGTACAGCGGTTGGCCCGGGCTTCCAGTAGAGGCTCCTCAATTCCTTCACACATGACCTTTTCTTGTGTCTAATTCAGATGTTCTCACCCAGGGGCTAGGTTTTAAGATGTTATGGCCCAATGCACAAATGCTCCTCAAATCTCTGCTTGAAGTGCATATGCTGGTACTTAATGGACAAAGTAAGTCCCAAAGACAACCCCAGAATCAATATGGAGAGGAGCACACAAGGGAGTGACTGGTTAAGAGGCATGACTCATCGGGGACCATCAACATAACAATACACCTCCTTTGTCTGAAGAATAATCCCTCTTTAGGAAAGAAAGCATATTAGTAGTTCTGTGCAAAATGACTTGGGCTAAACCCATAGTATGGGCACAAACACACACTCATTCACTTGAGTGAGAGAGACTCCTTTAGGCAGGGCCAAAAAGAATAAGAAGAAATGTTAAATGGTAGACCTTTGAATTATCATTCTGTTGTAAGAAAAAACACAATCCATTGGTGAGCAAATAATTTCACCTTAGCAGAAAAAAAGAAAGTTAATTTGCCCTTCTCTGTGGAAATAAGCATTTTTCTTGACCATTAAGGAAACTGATTGCATTATTAGACTTATATTATCCATATCACAATGTATAACACTGTCTGGTGAGTGTGACTGAACAACAAGAAATTAGTCAAGATAGGAAATAAAAGAGATGGCAAATTCTTGACTTGATGGGACCTTAGAGTCACATAGCATTGTATTTTGACTGATTGCAGAAACTTCTGGAGGGATTATCAAGGCATTGAGGGTATAGTGGTTTTAGAATATGTCTACAAATTCTTCAATAGCACTTCCTTCAAGTGGCAGAGTTTCATTTCCCTCTTCTTGAGTATGGTCTGAATTTAGCGACTCACTTCTGACAGTGTGTGTCTTTGTGATGTACAAGAGCAGGACATAAAAGGCAATTTGGCTTCCTCTTGGATCACACACTTGAAGGAAGTTTCATGTCATAAGGACAATCAGGAGCTCTATAGAAAGGTCCAACGGATGAGAATTGAGCATTCAGCCAACAACTATGTGAGTGACCATCATGGAAGCAGATTCTCCCAGCCCCCAGCAAGCCTTCAAATAACTATAGCCCCACCTGATACTTTGAGTGCAACCCTGGGAGAAACTCTGAACCAGAACCATCCAGTTTAGCCATTCCCAGATTCCGACTTCTCAGAAACTCTGAGATGATAAAAGTTTGTTGATTCGTGGTGCTAAATTTTGAAGTAGTTTGCTATACAAGAGAGTTCAGAGGAGCCGAACTACCTCCTCTATCATTAATCCCAGATGCACAAAACAGAGTCTGGAAAGTGCTCGGAAAAATCACCTTAGTGATGCAGGTGGGGTTACTGATGTTTGCTGTCCTTTCCCCCTCACCCTCAGCTGATCATAGACCTGACCTTTAACTCCAGGGGGTTAACAAAAGAACTAATACAAAGAAAGAAATGAAAACTTCTCCTCAACCCCTCTCCTCCTTACTATGCCTCAAGGATAGATAAGAATCAGGTGAAAACTACCAGCAAGAAAGAGCATTTGCTACACTGAATTTTGGGGGAAGGAGCCACTGGTTAACACATCTGGCACACAGAGTTGTGGCTCCATTTAGACTAGAGGATTCCATGACACCTAGGTGACAGAGTAAGGCCACACACACACTTCACTCATTCTTTCCATTCTTTTTCTCTTCTATCCAGAAGGATGAGAGAAGCCCAGAACTTAGTGTCCCTCAAAACAAAAAACAAAAATGCTAGCTTTCTCTTTTTCTCTCCTCCCTCTCTTCTCCTTCCAATACCTGGAAACTAGCACAGGTGTTGCCATCAGAGGTAAAATACTAGATTCTGACGAGGTCTTGAGGGGAAATAGCCTACTATATATAGGGAAAAGGAGCTTTTTCCATTGCCTTCCACAGTAAAAGCCCCAGCTAAGAATGAAACAACACTTTGCCTTCTTTGTGCTTCTTCATGCATATGTCTTTGAGGCTTTCAAGAAAGAAGGCAGGAGTAGGGTTCAGATGTTAGTTGGTTTAATTGACCACTGATTTTTTTTAAAAAAATTAATATACAATTATTAAGGAAAATGTGGGAATTGTTGGCTTGCATTAATTGGGGGATCAAGTTAAAAAAGGAATACAATGACATCAGCCTATCTGATTGTCAAATTGTCAGGAGAACGTTCTGAGGGATGTGAGGAAATGCAGAATTACTCCGAGCAGGAATCGAGCACTGTCATAGCAAGCAAAATTCCATAGTGTCAAGTTCACAGTAAGGCACATTGGAAATAGCAATTTAACATCCTTTGTCCTGGTTTTGTAGTTTCTGTACCCAACTCCCATTATTTCAGGAAGCAGTTTTGTCTGAGTATGAACTGTGGAACTGGATCACAGCTGATAAGCTGTGAAATAATTTAACCACTTGGAGAAGGAAGAATAAAAAAAAGACCCAAGAGTTATCACTGTTGTGACAGCTTAACAAAATCTTCTGTTTGGTGTGAAAAGAACTTTAAAAAGCAAAAACTCTAGTCAGGCTAGAGAAGTGAATATTATATATTAAAATTATGCATTGAGTGTCTGCTATATGCCAAATTAATTATATGATTATCTCATTTAATTTTCATTAAAAATGCCTGTGAGGGCAGTACTATTATCATTCCTATTTTACAGATAAGAAAACAGAGGCTTAAAGAATTTAAATGTGTTGGTGATGATCACAAAAAAAACGTGAGGAGGCAAATGTAGGTAGGCTAACACCAGAACGTTCAATCCCAACCACCTCACTATAGTATTTCTAACAGAAAAGAATCCTGAGAATAATGAAGTATTATTAAGTGCCACCAGCAAATTCTTTAGACCTGATGGCTACAAGGGAGAGAAATGAAGAATATTTACTTACTGTCTTTTCCTGGCTACCAGCCTGGTAATATTATAGTCTGTCTGTTTGTCTCTTATTTTAACATTGTGGATCATGAGAACTTCCGTTCTTTCTCTCTAATTCAAAGCTGAGTATACAGGAGAGATTCATTTTGTAGTTCAAAACTGCTACCTTCTTCACATTCAAAACACAGTACTGAGACCCAGTGTTCATTGCTCCAACAGCTCCGAGCATCCTAGAGAAACTCTATATGCTGCACCCATCGTAGTTGCCCAATGAAGCTATTCTGAAATGCTCTACTCCTACCTGCATCACTGAACAGATGATTTTCCTATTCACTTCAACTGTCCTGGAACTGAATTCGCAAGATAATATTGTTCCAAGCCCTCGGTTTTGTACAGGAATATCAGCGACATCTGCTGTTTGACCATCTACATCAGTGGTTCTCAACCTTCCTAATGCCGCAACCCTTTAATACAGTTCCTCATGTTGTGGTGACCCCCAACCATAAAATTATTTTCGTTGCTACTTCATAACTGTAATTTTGCTACTGTTATGAATCGTAATGTAAATATCTGATATGCAGGATGTATTTTCATTGTTACAAATTGAACATAATTAAAGCACAGTGATTAATCACAAAAACAATATGTAATTATATATGTGTGTTCCGATGGTCTTAGGCGACCCCTATGAAAGGGTCGTTCGACCCCCAAAGGGGTCGCGACCCACAGGTTGAGAACTGCTGATCTACATAATCTCTTCTTACTTTGGAACTCTGGCATTGAGCCTGAGGGAGCTAGCTAGACCATCTGAGTATCACTTCACCATGACGAAATGAAAGGGTGCTTTCCTCATGTCATAAAAAATGGTGTGAAAATATTTCCCAGGCCTTCTGAGAATCAGGGAGCGCTGATTGGGGCTGGCTGTCAGCCCCCAGAGTGGGCACTTGTTTTATCTCCACTGGGCTCCTTGGTTCCTCATGAGAATATCCTCTGGCTGGTCCACTAACCAACCCTCAGGACATACCCATATAAACTATGAAGCCGCGCGAAACAGAGTGTGTTATTCTAGCATCTGGACATGTCAGAAACTCATCATCAGTCAGCCACAGGATGGCCAGTATATTATAACCTATTCAAGTGTCCATTTTACAAACACATGTTCAAGCTTGGGATCAAATAGTGTGTGACAATACTGTTATGTATTTTATTTATGATTAACGGAAAAGCATAACAATTCTGTATAAATTATAATTTTTATGTTTAGTAAAACTTCCAATTTCGTTACTCTATAAAAATAGTATAAAAAATTATAATACTGCTAGAGGCCCGATGCATGAAATTCATGCAAGAGTAGGCCTTCCTTCCCCTGGCTGCCAGCACCGGCTTCCTTCTGGCACCCGGGACCTGGGCTTCCCTCACAGTGCCAGCTTTGTCCGAAAGGACATCCGGTCTAATTAGCATATTATGCTTTTATTTTTATAGATTATCAATGTATTTGTGTGTCAAAAAAAGCATACATATTATGCCAGTTGAGGCCATGTGTAATTAAACTGGCAGCATTGATATGATCATGATAAGATCTTGGTTCTGAAAGAAGCCACTAGAACAAACCTTTGTTATGCAAACAAAAGGTTATAATTAGGCATATATTTGCAGGGCAAGTTTCTGTGGAAAAGGTGTAAAATAAATTTTTTTTAATCAATCTAGGCTGTCTTTTCTGACGTCCCTGGTATACAAAACTCACCAATGCAAAAAATAAACAATAAACAGAAGAAATGAAAGAACCTGAGTGAGAATCTAACCTCTGCTCTCCAATAATCTAAATTAAGGAAACCTGGCAGAACAGCCTGAGGTGCTGTCTCTCAGGTCCACCTTCAGGAGTGAACTCCTAAGGTCCCACAAGGAATGAACCAAGTGGGAAAGTGCAGTTCGGTTTGTTGACAGGGAGCCTCATGTTTACCGGCAACAAACAAGGGCTGGTTATAGTCCAGTGAGTGAGTCTGGGACTGGAAGCACTTTGGGACCCGGCCAGCCTGCTTTGGGAAACAGTATCAATTATTCTGTTTGCTTGATACTGTGGTGACTATGGAGCTGGCAAGGGCATCTCTACAGAGTTGAGCTAGCATTCCTAGTCTTGCATGTAACCTATTTTCAACAGTGCCATTAGGTGAACCAAGAAGCAGCAACAAAACTGATGTATCCCCTGTTATCTCTCAGTAAAAATAAAACTGAAATTTCACTCTGTTATTACTGTGTAAATCCTGGGGTTTTTAAGGAAGATTTAAGGTAAAAGAATGCAAGAAACATCTAACAGACTTCCAGCAATTAAGAGCATTTGGAAGCATTATTTATTAATTCAATATATAATAAAATTATATATATTAATTGAAATATGTTGAGTTATTGACACAATGCCTAGCAGATTATTATCCTCATCCTCATCATCATCATCATTATCATTAAGCATCAACTCAACATACAAAGTTTCAAAATAGTCAAAGATAAAGCTAATATTTTTATTTTGTCAAAAAGAAGTACATTTTTTCAGAGCACTACCTCAGAATAGTAAAATGTAAAGTTATTCTTGCATATATCTTCTCCCAGAAAAACTTGAAGTCAAGTGTTATCATTCCAGTTGAGATTGATATAGATGTAATGACTTGCCTAAGGTCATACAGGCTGCAAGTTGCAGGACTCACATTTCAATCGTGATTTCTTAATGCCAGTGTCATGTCTTGATCCACTAACCAGATATGCCCCTAAGTACCAGCATGGCCATGTACAAAAGGATATGTGAAGAAATAAGTTTCCTTCATACAGTAGCCATTCATGAAGAGCCTACTCAATTACCAGGAAGTCTTCTTGACTTCATAGAGGACATTGTCTTATATATGTCATTAAATAAGACATTGTACCTGCTCTGAAGGTAATCACAGCAATGATTGGGATAGGGAAGTACTGAACATTACAGTTACTTGTGATATCTTGGTTAATTCTCTCAGCAACTCAGTTTCATTTTCCAAATTAAAAAAAATCTAGGGGCGAGAAATTAATCTACTTATCCATAGTCATTGCTAATTTTCTTCCTCAAAACTCCTTCTGTTCACTTACCCTTAGTATCAGAATCCAATTTTATTTGGGTGACAATGTTACTAACTAAAAAAATGACATTTTACACATTTTTTGTGAAAAGGTATAGCTCAAATCAATGAGATGCTAAGCAGAAGACGTGTGAGACTTCTAAAAAAGTGTAGTTTGACTGAAGACTCTAGGGATGGCAGAGAAGCAAGATAAAGGGGGGCTGGATCCTTGATAATCCTAGAGTCATCACAATAGCTATCTCTAGACTCCTTAATGAGTTAAGACTTTCCTTATATTTTAACCTCCTATGACTTTGGATTTTCCCATTTTATATGGCCAAATCTGATCCTAACCAATATAGTACTAATTAGATTTAGGTTGTTGTTAAATGTTAGATTATCTTAAAGTAAATGATATGTAAATAATTCCAGTAATTTGAAACTTAATGGAGTTTGTAGCTGAGTTTGGCCCATGAGCATTAAATATAATTATCTTAAAGCTGACCTAAGAGAAATGACTCAAAGTTAATAATAGAAAAAAATCACCTTTAATTTCTTCCACATTTCCAGTATTTCACACACAGAGCATAAGCAACAAGGACAATAAAGTGTTTGGGCTATTTCTATAAATAATTAATGTTCTTCTGATAAAAGGAAAATTATCAAATCAACAGAAATGCAGGAATTCATGTTAATCTCCAATATTCCCTTAAGTATCTATACTTTTCCATTAAATTATATTGTTGAAGAAAATGTGCTATTTTAAAAGGTAATATAATTCTTAAATATAAGTTAATGATAGTCCTATGTACATTACATTAATAGTAAAAAATATAGCAGATTGGAAGAGTCATAAATATGCTTGCTAAACTCTCTTCCCAATTTTTCACTAAAATTGGCTATGATTTTTCTGGTTCATCATCTTTTTAGAGTTCTTCACTTTAATCAGCCTAATTCCAGACTGAGAGAAGACATCAGGAGGTACTGATCACAGGATAGGGTACTTTCAGAAGGCAGGAGAAGAGGGAAAAGAAGACCACAGAATAATACTGAGGGGGACACCATACATACTTTAACACTTTTCTTGTTAACTGGGAGAATGAAAAAATAATAATTAATGAGAGAGAGGATGTAGACAATCAAGCCCAGTTTCTGTCGGGGAGTGAAGATGGGAACTGCACAAGCAGCCTCCTTTCTTCAAAAGGAACAGGTCCATGGAAAGTTTCACACTCATCAGAAAGTGTCACTTCCACCCTCATTTTATCTCGTTTTACATCTTATTCCATAGTAATTTCTCTCGCCGCAAGACCCCCATCATTGCTTATTTACAGATGAATCCCCAATGTTTATCTCAGGTCTCACTTCTGTCCTGAATTCCAGGTCTGAATACTGTCATTCTCATATGGACATCAAATAGTCATCAGTCACCCAAAGACATTGAAAACGAAAAATAACTATTTTTCCCTGCCTTGCCCCCAACTCACATGTTCTCCGCCTTGGTTAATACCATTTCCTTTACTACCCATTTTTACCTACACTCTCTCATCCCCAAAAGGACTTACTCTGCAAGTTTCCTTTTATTTATCTCCTCCTTGTTTTCTCTGCTAATGATCTAAACTAGCTACGAGTACCCACATCTTTCACTAGGACCACTGGACATCCTTCCAAGTGGTCTCCACCCTTCCTGTCCCTTTCCCCTTTAATTGAAGATGATTTATTTTCTAAAATTCATCTCTGAGGATACTTACGCTCTCCTTAAAAGCCTAACCACCTTTACAGTTTCACCTCCTGTCATTCATTTCCCTTGACCTTAGACTCCAGTGACATGAAGCAATTCACCTTTCTTCGAACATGACAGGCACTTGGGGCCTGTATGCCTTGCCTGGTGCTCTTTCCTCCGCCTGGGATGCCCTCTTTACCTTCCTTCTCTGCCTGTGCATGTCACCTGTATGTGTACATCGCTGGCACCTTCTTTGTGCTTCCCTGTCAAAATAAATTGTTCTCTCTTCTTTGTGCTCTTAAAACATTTAGTACACACTTCTATTAAAGCAATTATATTTTGTGTGGTACTTAATTTTTTTACTTCCCTTCCCACCACTAGGCTTTTGAGTTCTTTGAGAAGAGAGATGATAATTTATCCATTTTTTAAAAAATATTTTAATCAATTCTCTGTCTTTCTTCCCCCCATTGATCTTATCGAGAGAGGAAGGGAGGGGGAGAGAGAGAGAAACATTGCCTTCCGCATGCCACTGACCTGGGTTTAAAGCCACAATCTCAGTATGTGCCCTGACTGCAAATCAAACCCACCACCTTTTTGGTGTATGGGATGACACTCCAACCAACTGAGCCACACCTGCCAGGGTTATTTATCCATTTTTCTATCCTTAATATATAACACCCTATCTTGTACATAGTAAGTGTTTGGTTTTTCTGAATTGATATAAAATGTACTATCATGTTACCCAAATAAAGGTTGTTTTTGTTTTATACATTCATCTTTCTCCCTGAAAAAAAAATTATCCATTACTTTAGTTTTATTCTCAAAAGGTAATGACTTGTAATGTTCGGGGAATCAAACCAGGGAGGTACTGGTACTCTATTGCATGTACACAGCACATTGTAAGTGCACCATAGTGCTTAATAATCACCCTGATTGTTTATTAAAGTTTAACTCTCTCTTTCAGTTAATTAAATTTGCATTTGGTAAAGCTATCCAATCTTGGCAGAGAAGCAGCTTTGTCTATGTGTATGTATATGTGTTAAAGGCTGACTAGATCTGATTTTTAGAGCAGTAGAAGTTTTCAAATTTCTCTCCCTATTAAAATACATGGCAACATCACTTCTTTAATATCAGAAGGCTCTCCCAAAAAAACAACGAGACTCAATCTATTGCCTCCAAAGGGGTAAATCTTGAATAATTTAGAGAGTTATTTTTTTCCTTTACATGTCTACATGCTTACAGATTAAAAAGACCTCTTTTTAAAAGAAATAAATATTAGAAGAGTCTATAGCATGGTTTTTGGTCTTCCTAAATAATGTATCCTACAAGAGTAAATGATCTGCATTTGGTGCCAACAAAACAATGCAGAGCCCTGATTACATCAGACATGCTCATCCTAAAAGTGGACCAATGCCAACCCAGCATGTTCTCGTTCTAGGAGACATTGGCCCTCCTCTCTGTTTTGGATGCAGGTGCTATTTTTGGAGAACAGCAGCAGAAGCAGACACATTTTACAGATGTGCACCAGCTCTGGAACTGCGGATACGACTCTGGAGTTTCAATCACAAAAACTATCACACTCCACCGATGGGAGTCACACTGCTCCTGGTACCGCTCCCTCAGGGCTCCTCTTGGACATCCAAATTGGAATCACACCAAAACTCAAGTACAACTTGCTCAAAGGGAGGGCTGTAATTGTTTCCCTTTAAAAATATTTTTCAATGAATTAATTATCGAATATTTTAAACATACCAGAGAAATACAGAAGATGACTTAACAGCCTTCCATATACCCATCACCCGGATTTGACAAGTGTGAATATTTGTCACAATTTAGTTCTGGATTTTTTAAAGAAATAAAACTATATCAATATTTCCTAAGTCTCACTTCCATCTTTCCTCCCTCTCTCTCATCTAAATGATAATACAAAAAGTAGTAGATCTGATTTATGGGCGCACCTAAATATTACTAATAATATAAAGGGTTTCCTTTACCTAGGGACTTGACAATTACAAAATAAAGGATTCATTAAAATTTGTGAAACCAGACTTTAAAACCTAGAGCAGAAATTGGCAAATTTTTAGAAAAGGCAAGATAGTAAATATTTGTAACTATTCAACTCTGCTTTTGTAGTGCAAAAGTGGCCATCCACAATATACAGATGAGTGAGCACGGCTGTATTCCCATATAACTTTATTGACAAATACAGACGGCATACCAGATTTGGCCCACAGGTTGTTGTTTGCTGAACCCTGTACTACACAGTCTAGACTGAACTCTTTATTTTATTAAAGAATTACCTGAAACACAATTATATATAGAATAAGCTATAAAAAACTCATTGTGGTTCTTCTAAATAACTTTTCTAGAAAAGATCAAAATTGTCCATCCATCCTCCCCTTCTTTTATATTGATACAATTTTTAGCACATGCCAGGCTGGAATAAATATTGATTTTCCCATAATATTTTCACATACTCATTGTGCCAATGAGCTATAAGCACACTGGTCACTTGGCAGCTTCTGTGAACTTTCCTTAAAAGAAAGCTGGCATCAATCCTTTCATGCTTTATTCTTGCTTCCTGCATCCTGTTGTTTGAAATGTGGTTGCAGTCACTGGAACTCTGTCTTAGCTCACATGAGCCTCATTCTAGGAACGGAAGAGCAACAAGATGGAAGGAGCCCAGGTCTTTAGGGACTTAGTAGGAACATATCCTATTAGCCATATTATTCCTCAAATGCCCATCTCTATCTATTTCTTGACTAGAGACCTAAAGTTTAATATTATGAATCCACGGTTGTTAGGGTTCTTGCAGCCATACTTAATTCCTACTAATATAACTTGCAGGCCTACTCAGGAAGCAATAGGCAAAACCCTCAGGCCCACCTAGCATCAATAGTCTTGTCCAACAGAGTCTCCTCCTTCCTCATTCAGATTCCGCATTGCTCACTTCTCTTCATCATGGAACCTGCTGGGGGAGGATCATCTTTACACACCTACATTAGGAAGTTATACAGTATGTCAAGAAGTAGCAATTGCCTCTCTACAATTGTTCAAAGCATAGACTTAAAATGCTGTACATACACTTTATCCCTTTCATTTACCTAATTTTGATTTATACTAATGCCAAAGCAGGTGCATGCAAATGCTAAAAATTTCAATGTGCTTTGTTCTAAATATTTGTGCCTGTTTTTTAAAAATATATATATATTTTTATTGATTTCAGAGAGGAAGGGAGAGGGAGATAGAAACATCAGTGATCAGAGAGAAATACTGATTGGCTGCCTCCTGCACGCCCCACACGGGGACTGAGCCCGCAACCTGGTCGACACTCAACCACTGAGCCATGTTGGCTGCGATGTGCCTCTTACTCTGGCTAACGAACTATCTTTACTGCACTGACAAGCATGGTTTCTACACAGGCACCGCTGTGCCGGTGGTTGGTGTCATTTGTGCTGTTGTAGTTGTGCCTGGAAGAAAACAGATTCCAGGCTGGGTAAAAGCTGCAAAGAGTTTTCCTGATGCATGAAAATCATGCAACCTATACTTCGAAATTCTTATCATGTGCCCCCCTAAGTGTATATGCAACTTACCTTTTCTAGGTTCTAGATCAGCCGTGGGCAAACTACGGCCCGCGGGCCGGATCCGGCCAGTTTGAAATGAATAAAACTAAAAAAAAAAGACCGTACCCTTTTATGTAATGATGTTTACTGGGTAAAAGCTGCAAAGAGTTTTCCTGATGCATGAAAATCATGCAACCTAAACTTCGAAATTCTTATCATATGCCCCCCTAAGTGTATGTGCAACTTACCTTTTCTAGGTTCTAGATGATGACTGACAGAGGTAGGTTGCAAAGAAAATGATAATCTCAATTTAAATGTAATTTAAAATAAGAGAAAGATAAGAAGATACAATTAATATTTCTAACACGGCAAAACTGGGGAAGAAAAGAACCAGAATGTTAATGTTACTTATCTCTGACTGGTGAAGTCATAGGTGATTTATTTCTTCCTTTTTGATTTCTAAATATTCTACAACAAACTTTACTTTTGGAAACTGAAAAACATATAATTCGAGTTCCCAAAAATCTCTATTAAATAAAGAAAACACAGAGAATGGAAAATATGAGGAAAATCAACACGGCACAGACATTAAAAGCAAATAATAGATCAACAGTTCTCATTTGTTTAAATTAAAAGAAGACAGTGAAGATTTAGCTGCCCAAAACACAAATAACACACTATTCAATTTCACTTTGGTTGGTTTTAGATCACCTGTGCAATTAACCTTTTAGTCTCTTCCCTGAGCCATTGAACCTCTATCTCCTCCTCTGTGTAACTGTACCCATCCCACAGAGCTGCTGAGAGGACTGAAAATTGATGGGAAAGCACCTGGATTTCAATTTCTTGCAGATGAATAATCAATTCCTATCATTGTAATAGCAGATGTTCAATCAATTCATGAAATGCTATGTGAGTGCACACGGTGAGCATCAGTGCTGTGTGGGAAACAAAGATGAATGCGGAAGCCGCCCAGCACCCAAAGACATCACAATTGAGTTGGAGGGAAAAGACATACCCAGAGAGTTACAATGCAATGTTCCTTGTCTAAGAAGAACAACGTACAAGGAAGTTCAGAAGCAAGTTAAGAAAGGTTTTACAGGGCAGAGTATTCCAATGTAAAAATGTAAAGGAAGTGAAAATCCTGAATTCTAGAGCTGGCTGTCCCAGCAACTATGTGACACAGGACAGAGTTACAAAGCCTTATGAGTTTCAGATTTCATCATTTTTCCAATTAGGAGGATTTTCCCAGATGATCGCTAAGGTAACTTCTGCTTTTACGACAAATACTGATATAGTGTTTTGTGTAGGAACTGATTTAACGTCTTCGTGGCCACAAAAGATAAAGATTGTGTGTGTGTGTGTGTGTGTGTGTGTGTGAGAGAGAGAGAGAGAGAGAGAGAGAGAGAGAGAGAGAGAGAATAAAGGCATACATATAGTTAATCCTCACATAATCCTGAGAATACAATTATGATCACTCCCATTTTTCAGCTAAGGAACTGAAGTACAGAGAAAGAAAGTGAACTGCCTAACGTCACAAGACTAGGACTCAAATTCAGGCACTCCCCAGTCAATACCATTTGGGTAGAGCCTTGAAAGATTTTTAGGATTTTATAAGAAATAACAATTTTCAAAAAGATAACTTTCCAGAATGGAAACTCACCAAGAACAAAAGCAGAGAAGCAGCTGAGCAAGAGAGTTTGAGGGAGGCTACACATGATCCTGCAAAGAGCAGGTCTTTGAATATAAATACAAGAGTTGAAACATTTATTTATTTTGTGACAGTGATAATTAAGAATAATAACATGCTCCTTTCGGGGTTAAAGTGAGATTAAATAAGATAGTGCATGTAAAAGGCTGCACACTGTCTGGCACGTGGTGAGTCCCTAATACATCGAAGCTATTACTACCAATGGAAGAATAGCCTAGTTTGACACAAACATGTCATGCTCAGGTGATAACTGGACAATAATTGGCTACAAAGGTAGTTACAAGTTGGGAAGATCTTGAATATTTGGCCAGGAAGTTTGGATTTTTTTTTTTTACTTAAAGTTTTCAAAGAGGGAATTTTGTATGTCTACAGCCAATATTCAACTTGTTCACATTTTCTGATCACTCCCTTGGTGGACAGGAGGAGGATGGTACTGAAGGAAGATCCTGGATTAAAATATAAGAAAATGTATAGAAAATAACATATCCATTTATTAGAACACTGGCTCTGACCTCCCAGTTTATAGGATTGTTAAAGATATACTGTATGGAAAGATATATTGCTATATTCTAGAAGTTCAATTTCTAAAAAGTTAAAATTATAGAGAGGAATTTTTAAGTAGGATATGATTGAACTGACTTTATTCACTTACCATCCAAAGTTTAATGTCAAATCTATGGCTTCTCATTCTGAGCAAATAAGGATGAGTTCAGGAAAGAAAGACAGAAAGAAAGAAAACATAAACTAAATTAAAAAGTCTGCATTCAACTTAGCTGCACACTTTCAAGTTAAGAATGAATTGACATCCTGGTGAGGGACGTTGCTGATGGAGGAGGCTATGTATGTGTGCAGACAGGGAGTATATGGGAAATCTCTGAACCTTCCTCTCAATTTTGAATCTGAAAATGCTCTAAAAATGTAAAGACAATAAAAAAGCTTTAACAGTGAAATATAATTTTACCTCTAAAAAAAGGAATGAATTAAAATCAGTTTTACCAATAAATACTCAAACACATTTATTAAACAGCAGCTGTGTGCCTTACACTGTGCTAAGGGCTTCACATACTGTATTTCAATTAACCCTCACAGCATACTCATCGCTAAGTATTTTATTATCCCATTTTTCAAATGAGAAAACTGAGACTCAGAGACATTAAGGAATCTGCCCAAGTACACAGAGAGGTTAAATGGCTTGAACCAGGATCGAAAATCAATCTTGGCAGCACAAATTGCTAAAACTACCGTTACTGCCACCTTTATCCACATGTCGACCACCACCACGGTGCCACCAGAACAACTAGTGCAACCACCCTCACTGTTCTGACTACCACACCTACCTCCTCTGACACTATCATCACTGTCATAATTAGCACCACCACCAAATCACCCAGATACCAACACTACCGTCACCAGCATCACCCCTAACAACAAGCATTTCCACCACCGACACTCCCTTTGGCCTCAAAGGAAGACTAGTTTTCTTTAACCAACTATCCTTCCAGGAAAAATAACTGATGTGCATAAAATCCAAGAATAAAATTCTTTCCCAACTTCCTGCTACGCAAGGGGCATGTCTTCACGTCCCCATCAACAACAATTCCCCTCCCAGGACCACTGTCCTCAATATCTCCACCACGGACAATTGCTAAGATACTGTTGAGATCAAAAGGACCAGAATTCGTGGTCTTTCCCCTGGCCATGCAGTAATGCAGTTTATAGATAAAGACTATTTCTAAATTTTAAAAGAATAACCTTTATAAGATGAAGTACATATTTGAAGAAATGATTCTGCAAAATCATGCTCAAAAAGGAACTTGTTGGAAATGCAGAGTCCCAGGCCTTGCCCCTGATCTGATCCATCAGAATCTGCATTTAAATTTGATATTCAGGTGATCTGCAGCACTTTAAAATGTGAGAAGCAATGCCTTAAATCCTTTCATCAAATCTATCATTCTGCATAAACGCAGTGGGTGTTTGTTTGTCTACTTCTTTTTTTTGAAGAGCTCGACTCCGACGCATAAGAAACAACATTTCCTGTTAAATAATAGTATGGAGCTGTTTTCAGAAAGCTAAGAATCTAGCAGGTTCATCACTGAGCCACGGAAACAAAAACAGGTATTCTTTCCGAGAAAGCAGAAAGCAGGCTGCAATGGTAGGGGGAGCAATGCTGCGTAGATGGGAAAAGAATGTCAGAAAAAGGGTTAAAAATGAGGTGGAATATGAACAGACATTTGAAAGAAACAATAACAGAGTGAAAACATTCTTTAAATAGAACAGGAATAAAGAGGACATGGAAAAGTGCTGCCCCCCTTTGAGGTAGAGAGGGGAAAGCTGGTAAAAGCTGACGCTAAGTGGCAGAGGCTGTTAATGAAGTTCTAAAGATGTGTTTTCAGCCCCTCCCCTTCATATAGTAATCTGTAATCAATTTAGTCCTCTGCAGTCAATTTTGAAGAACCACAGTGACAAGAGTAATTTAAGCATCACCCCAGGGAGGAAACACCGGTCCCTCCTAGCCCCTTGCCCTCTTTCAATCCTCACCCCTACTCATGCTCTTTCCCTGTATGCAGGGAGTCTCCTGTCCCTTGTCAGTGTCCCCTTAGAAACACATGTGCATCATCACCTTCCTCTTTGATGAACATACGCAATTAAAATCAATTTCTGAAGTACTGACAGATGCCCACCACGGGCCTGCCGTGTCACGGAGACTCGCAGGATGTTAAGGAATTGGAGAAGCCTACCTTGAGAGCAGTCCGTGTAAACTGGAGTCTCTGCTCGCTCCTTCTGTCTCCTCCCGACAGCCAAGATTAGTGCTGGTTGATTCCAAAGGCTACAAAAACATTTTCATATGTGTAAGTCCTCGGTTTTAGCGTTGGGGTCAATTGCTTCTCTTCCTGTTTTTATTTTGCCTTTCAAATGTGTTTTTTTTTCTTTGTGTTTTCTACTTATTCCATTTTATTTCCCATCCTTTAAAGGCCCTGCCCATGAAACATTACCATCCAAATCATTTTTTTTCTTTTTGCTTAAACTATGAACTGGAAACAATGTTATAAAGTGTTTAAAACACAATATCCAAAGGAAAGTTGTGTGGACAATATATTCTACTGTTATACGATTTCATTCATGGTATATTTACCATGTAATTGAAAATGTCACCTCTTATTTTATGCTAAAAAAGGATAATTCTATTTCTGGGGCACGTAAAGCTCCACGTTTGTAACACTCGCCCACCCACACCAGAGTCTGTTAGTGCCAAAGTATTAGATTTCAGAGAGACGATAACTAGTAAAAACAAATCTCTTCCCAGGCAGAATTAATCCCCTCTCTTCTGAGCTCCCAGGGCACTGTAACACACTTCTGCTGTAGTTCTTTGAATTGTTATTAATTGTTTAAATGGTTTGACTCCTCCATTAGACTATTCTATGCCTGGCAGGTAAAAATTCACTGCAATTCGGATGACGAGGAGTTCAGTTTTTGGTTGGCTGAAACAGAAATTATTTTTTGAAAGATTTCTTTGGCTGTCATTTAAACATCCGTGAAACTGTACAGAAGTGCCAATGAAAATAATCTTACGCCTCACTATTTTTTGTCTATAATACATATATACATATACATATTTGTGCTGAGTAATTCCTGAATCAAGGTTCTTTATATATTTATACACACCGAGATTCTAAGAGGCAGTCTAATAATCTGGGCTTCTTTTCTGGTCATTTAACTCATTGAGCACCAGTCGCTGCCTCTTTGCAATAATAACTGTACCTACTTCATAGACTTAAAATGAGATAATACATTAAAGTGCCTAGTATAATGCATAACATAGAGTAGGTGATCGGAGTTCAATAAAGGCATTGATTTTTCATCAGAAAAGGGAAAACTGAGAGTCCTAAGGTATTAAAGACAAGTTTTACATTAGTTCTGAGTAATGCTGTAAATTGTCTTGCATTTCAGCACTCTGCCATCATAGTCCGAGATAACCCAAGCCGAAAAGCTAATGCGATGTGAGCGTTCTCTCCTAATTTAACTGCACATGGACCAGAGTCCTTACAATTACCACTACCTGTCTCGCTTACTGCAAACCAAATACCTCCCCTCTCCCTGATTCCTGAGCACAGACTAAAGTGCAGAAAGCCTTGCACAAATACACACAATCACAAAAAAGAGTAGGTACCTGAGCCAAGTGACATTTGTTTTCATTTAACGGTGGGTGAAGTGGCCCGGTAGGAGATTTTTATGAGGGAGCTCAGAACGGCTGGCTCCTTCTCATTCCCATCTCAGCTCCAGGGGGACCTTCCCCGAGCATCCTAGCACGGCACTACCCATGCCTGCCTCTCCGTCCTCTGTCCATGGTTGCATGTCATTGTCATTATCCGAGATTAACACCTTATTTTCTTATTATATTATCTGTTTCCATCCTCCCAGTAGAATGCAAACTTTGAAAACTCAGTCGTTATTTATTTCATGAATTAATAAATGAATGCATGCATCAATTTGCTCCTGCGTTTTTCTCCCGGCTCCTGGATTTTCACCTAGAATTCTCTCTAGGAGCTCAGGAAAATATCTGGATATTTCCCAATTTTATCAGAGAGGGAGCAATTAGTTTCCACTGCTACTTACCGGCGTATGCCTCTGCTATCGCCCCCTGCCCGGAGTTATTTTATTTATAAAGTTAGCAGTTAACCCAAGTGTCGTGTATGGACGTATAATCTGGAAGGACACTTGCTTGCTAGTTTAAGTGGAGTTTGGTTTTTTTTCCCCTGCTAGGAGATATTCTGTAGAGAAACACAACTGTGTTACACGCTTTGAAAGATGATGAGAGAAGAGAGACCTACAAGTGCACCGGCCCCTATTTCTGTAAAAGAGGTGGAAAGGAGAAGCCGGAGACTACCCTCAGGAGAGCTTGATCTATCAGGTGGAAGTTCAAATTGTTTCAAGATGAAAATATTCATTTTTCACCACGGTGGATTATTATTCTCTCTGTCATGATGAGGTCTGTAAATCTGTGAAGGGTAATTATATACAGGATAATCACCAGCTGTTGTCTATTTGGAAGGAGGTTACAATAGGAAAAAAACTAATGTCCTCAAATAGATGGTGGGCTTCTTGCGGGTAGGGGCTGCATTTTAAATGTTTGAGTCCCCTTTGTGGGGCTAGGACAGCTCAGGGTGACATAACGCAATGTTAAATATGCATTAAATTGCTAACAGATACGTACGAAGGACTGAGCTGAATTTCAATGTAAGGGAAACTTTGCTGATCGGGGAGTTAACTTAAAGGTGGATATTGGCTTTTCTCTAAAATTGCTTTCCAAGGAAAGCAAGGTAACTCATTAAACCTGATAAATGATATTGTTTCTAAATAGAATTAAATGACTTTTTTAAGTCCCTCCAAAAGGTGACCTTCTTTTATATTATCATATATAACAAGCACAAGTTTTAGCAGAGTTCATTTTTAATAGCAGACAATTTTCCTTCCACTCACTGCAATTCAAAAAGTCACTGGATTCTAGCATCATAAATGGCGCTAAAGTGAGATGGTCTAAATCCTGGTTTTGCAGATGTAAACCTTGCTCTGGAGAGTCGGGGCTGGGAGGTCACTCAACCTTCCCATTGTTAGTGGCAGAACTTCACATTCTCTTCCTCGGCCACGGGAAGGGGTTTGAGCGTCGCAGTGGAGTTTGCATCAGAAGGCTGTGTTTTAGTAGCCAAATGTGGAAGACAAGATATACAATTCTCTCTAAACTAATATCTGCCCCAAGGCAACATTTTTAAAGATGAAAAGGGGCATAGTCTCCTAAAGACGGGGAATTTTTTCAGTCTCACAAGAAACCTGAAAATAACACAAATGTGTGATTGCCACATGTTAAGATGCTTATTTTCTAAGGACCCCTTTGACCAACTAATTTCATTCAAAGATTTATTTGCAAATACAAGGTATTTTATTGGAAGCGTGGCTTGTTATAACCGAGCTGTGTCGAGATACTTTTGATTGAGTCACAGAAAGAAATATACTGTACTGTTCATCTCGGTGCACATCTATACCTACACCGCAGAAACACAAGTTCCAAGAAACCGGGCTCACAACTGTCACAAAAAATGAACTTTGCTATTTTCTATTCTACTCCACTTCACTTTTTTTTTTTTTGTAAGCGTAACCCGTATCCACCGAATTGATTGCAGAGCCCACGGCTGGGTCTTCTGCGTTTCCAAACACGCTGCCGATTCCTCTTCCCAGACCATCCCCGAGGTCACTGCCCACGCTCCCGGGAGCCACCTGCAAGGCCGTTTCTACATAGACACTATTTTGACCATGTTCAGACAGCAAGAGTTAAATGTCTGCAAACGCCAAGTGCTTCTAACAGGTGCAAACCTCTTTCGTGTGCAATAAACCTCGGCTGCTGACAAAGTTCATCGAGAGACCAGGGAGCCGGTCCTCCATCCCAGGGCCAGGATGTCACCTTCCCCGAAGCCTTTTGCCTCCAGAGATTTCCCTCCGATGTCTCTCACACAATTAGCACTTTCATCAGCCTGGGTCTCTCCTGCTTATACACACACATTTAAGGGTTATCATACCCCCATGCCTGTGTGCTCCCTGATTTTGAAACTTTGTCTACGTTAAGGTCAAGGGCTGCGTCCTCACACACCTTTAGTAGCTTTATGGAACCAAGTCCATCCTGCTCTCAGGTAACTGCTGGCCGGTCGGGGATGTAGGGTGCCCTAGGATTAACCTCCAACCAAAAAATCTCCCCCGGTGCTAGTTCTACCACACGGTGCAGAGCACAGCAGCAACCTCCACCCGGCAAAAATCTCCCGGCTCAATGTTATGTCCATGATTTGGGGCTACAACCGGGAAATTCTCGATGTTTGACCCCCAGCAATTGACCCTAGGGAGGTACTCAAAGGACTTTAATAATTCTCTGCTTGTTTAGCCCCCAAAAGGGTAATTAATGTTCTGAAAGAGAATTCTTAAAAGAGAGCATGGTCAGGTGTCGGCTGGTCAGCAGCAGCTGAGAAGCCGGGAGCTATCGAACCCGGGACGGATGTCAAAGCCGAGTGAATATTCATATCTAAATCTTAGATGCTCCTAGAGGTTTCTCCTATAGATTGTGTGTGTGTGTGCCTTTGCAAGACCCCTTTCCTCCTTGCCCAGATTCCTTTCCTCGTCCCATTTTTTGCTGCTAATAACTACATTCCCGGGAATAACGGGGCTGGAGAATATTCCCCTGCAGTGGGGTAATGCTGTAGGGGTTGAATGCAGGGTGAGCCAATGCAGCCCTGTAAGTCACCAGACTGCAGGTGGCAGGGAAGGGGCAGGGGCTATGGAGGGGAGACAGAGCCTGAAAAACAAAACCCCTGCTTTGCCCCTTGTCTGTCCTCTATTGGGTCTCCTGAAAGCCCCCAATCACACAAATTAGGGGGTCCCTGAGATCCCCCTGGGGTGGGGAGTGGGGAACTCCCCTTTGGGAAGACACACATGCACCTTTTGCCTCTACCAGTAATGTATCCCTCCAGGAAAGCAGCAGAGACCTGATGGGTGCAAGTTGCAGTCCCATTCACCGGGCACCTCTGTCTCCTGAGTGCCTAGGAGACACTCAGCCTGCCCGGGGAAGTGTGCTGTGCTGCCGTCTGCCTTTCTTCTCTCCCTATTATATTGTTATTATTAGTTCTCTTAACCCGCACACCATCAATCAAACAGCAGTTTTGATCATCTGGACGGTGGATAGCCACCTGGCAGTCCCGGGACGCGCGGGATGCTGCAATCTTAGCCCAACAGCTCTGGTACAGAGTTAGGGGAAAAGTGCCCACGGCTGCCTTGCTCTACCCAGCGGTGGGCTTCAGGATGCTAAGGGCTGCGGGTCCTTGGAACCAACGTGCCCCCCTCCCAAGGTGCCGCTAGCCCGGGCTGCACCTGGTCCGGATTCGGATCGTCCGGGATGCACCAGGCATCCACGGAATTTAGGAGGAAACAGGGAGATGTCTCGGTCCCCAACACAATTCTGGCACCCCAGACCCCCATCTTCCCAGCCGCCCGCACTGCAATCGCCCACCCTAAGCTCCCGTGCCCACCACCAGACCCCCTATGTGGAGCGCGCGCCGTTCCCCCCAAATCCAGCCTGCGCCCCCAGCTCGGGACAGCTTGCTTAACTCCGGACACTCGCCCAGGGCTTGCTGGACCACCGTGGCCGCTCTTCTTACCTCCAGCCTCCGGGATCCCTTTCTTGCCTCCTCTCAGCACCCAGCTCCTAGCCAAGCGCGCTCCCACCCATGCCCATCCCACTTTCTCTACCTTGCCCGCTCTTCAGAGGCTCCCAGGTGGTGCCGTCCCCGGAGTAGTGACTGAAGGAGCCAAGGTGGCTCGGTCTCCCGGGGTGGGTTCTTTTGGAAACTCCCCTCCCTCTGGAATTGGCGTCCTCCGGAGAGGGGACAGGGCTCCCACAAAGCTGTTTCCGGGGACGGTACGAATCTCCCAGACCCCCGCCCACCCTTCGCGCTCTTACCCAAGCTCTAACTCGGGTCCCTCTCCTGCTTCCTGTGTTTTCGCTGCCTTTGGGTCTCCCGGACTGGTAGGGTGAGTCCCAGCCCGGACTGGAGCGAGACAGCCGTGGGTGCAGCCCCACTCGCGGGTCGGGGGGGGGGAGGGGCTGGCGCGGAGGCGCACAGAGCTCTCCTACTCGCCCCTCCCTCTCCTGGGACCGGAAAGGGCTGACGGGGGCGGAGGGGCTGGGGGGTGGGGGGGGCTGGCGCTCATCAATTCCGCATCCACCTCCTCTGCAGCAAGGGGGGGGAAGGGGGTGGAGGGAGGAGGCGGGAGGGGTGGGGCAAGAGTGCGGGCGAGGATTTAAAGACTCCTAAGTCTGGAGAACTTTGCGCACTGCTCACAGCGGAGCCAGGAGAGCTAGGCGCCTGGAAGGTGAGCCTTCAGGACTTTGGGGAGATAGAAAGACAGCACAGGGGGAAAGCAGTTGCCTTTTAGCTTCTAAGACCAGCTGGGACTCGGGGTAAAGTATCCCTTAAGGTAGAATTAACGTGTCAGGGAATCGAGAGGGGGCCAGGAGAAGGGCCGGAGACTAACGCAGTTTGCTTTCATCTCCAACTAGGACAGGCAGCCCCCCACATTCTGGGTGGGCTGCGCCGCTGGGCCGGCGGACCTGCCTGGGTTGGAGAGGTGCGCACCGTCTGCGCCTCGCCCAGCACCTGGCCTCCCCGGCAGCCGCTGAGCGCTGGAGTTCCAGAGTCTGGAGGCACTACCTGAGAATCCCCTGCCCTTCTGCCCAGCTGAGTCCAGCTGCCCAGCGAAAGCATGAAAGGTAAGGAGGGTCTGGGAAGGGGCTTGGGGATGTTCCCAGGGACGGTTAACAGCGGTGGGGTCCGAGATACCTTGTTTTGTTTTTTTGCTGCAAAACTGCTGTTGGATGGTGGTGTTTGAGGTTCTGATGATGTAGGGTCAGCTTGGTTTTCATCTGCGTCACTTCTTCACCTTGGTTAAAGAAAAGATGGTGGTCCTGGGAAACTTACGGTTTCCTATGGATGGTTTGTGACTTCTATTATGTGGTGAATAGGAGATTTTCCTCAAAAGTTTTGATCTCCAATTTATTGGGTATGAACATTTTGAAGCTGAAAGTGATGGTGTTTATGAACTAACAGACAGTGTCGGCATCGATGTGATGTGTCATGGTTGTTCTGGATATTGGGAATGAGTACGGTGGTGAATGGAGTTGCTTGTTAAGTCATGTTTTACAGAGAATTATTTTCCAACAATCATTTATGCATAGCAGCCATTCTTCACACCTATTAGGAAAAATATGTTGTGTGCATAGTTTCCAAAAGGGTACTCTTTTTTTTCTCTCTCTCTCTTCATGATGCTCTTTCCAAGCTGGGGTGAGAGACATCAAGAAAAGCTCTAACAAATTAATTCTTCCAAAAATATACATTTTGCTTGAAGTCTAAGAAAATCCAATCAGAGTCAAAAATCAACAATGCCATTCAATTTTAGCCTGTTACTCGGGCTTTATTTTGAAAATCTACTAAGTCCCATGTGAAAGCTTTAACCTGATATTATGCGGTATAGGGAAGGCAGGGGTCCACAATGGATCTTCAGGAGACCCTCACGATATCATGGCTGTTGTTAACCTGAACCAAGTCATCTATGCAAGGCTATTTCTTGAATTTATTGGGTGATTGAAAGTAAAATGTTCAAAATAAACCCAAGTGTGACCTTGTAGTGCCTGAAACTAATCTTTAAATAGCCGAATGTCCGAGTTTGAGTCTGTCTTAGGTGATAAGAGTAAGCAAATATTTTATGTACTTGGACCACTTTGGCTTACCAGTAAAGACAAAGTAGGACTGAATGCAATTAGTGGTGTGGAATTTATAAAGTATAATTTGAATAGCATTTTGCTAGCCTACTATGTGCTTGGCTAAAGAACTCAGCTTTAAAAATTCAAAATTGCTGGTTTTCTTCCCTGGCCTTATGAGAGGAACCAAGGTGATTAGATTTGCAAAACATCTTTGCAGTTTCAGTGCTCTCGGGGGGCACTCATTCCTACTCAATATTTTAACATGGCTCAAAACATCCATTAGCCTGGATTTGCTTGAGTTCTATGCCTCTAATCTACTGTTAATTTTAGGAACTCTGGCTGCAAGAATAATACTGAGTCACATTGTAAAATGTTCTAAGATTATTTATTGACCACACCAGCATACTGAGCATAGTAAACATGAGACCCTTATTATAATTTACTCATAAGAACACATAAATAATCTCAGAGTTGTATTGTTTTATGATAACTAGAGTTGAAGAAAATTAGCCTATATAAATTTGACTTCTGTTTCCCATTTTCCTGTGTTTTTTGGAACTCTAGATAATGAATAGTGATGGGTAGATAAAGACAGAATTTGCTGCAGTCGGTTACAGAAATGGAGGTATGACTTAGCATCGGAGTGCCGGGGCAACTCAGTTCTTGGTGAATGTCTCAGACTCTTTTCAATGTTGACATGAATGAAGATATTATCTATTGTTGGTTTTTATCAGAGGAAAAACAAAATGGAAATAGGAGACCGGTGATATTTTAAATGATAGCCTAAACCAGGGTTCTCAACTCAGGCTGCAAATTGGAATCAATGAAGAACTCAAAAAAAAAAAAAAAGGTGCCCAGACCCTACCTGATACCAATTAAATCAGAATATCTGAGGAAGGGGTCTATATTTTGATATTTTTGAAAATATGATTGTAATGTGCAGCCATGATTGGGAACCACTGGCTAATATGGTTCCTATGGGATTTGAATCTGTTAATGTCGGAGGGTCTTAGAGAAAATAAATGCAATATGTTCTATTGCCGGTCTAATCTTTTCTTCTTTAAAAAAAAATGTACAACTTGATTTCCCAATTAGAAGAAAGAGTTTTTTTTCTTTTCCTTTTTTTGGTAGATATTTAAACCATAATAGCTTCTGGGGAAAAATTTGTTTTTTTCTCCAGAAAACAATCTATTGAGTTTGAATCTTATTTGTCTAGAAAATGCTTTAGTAAATTAAGTCTACCTATAGCAGATATTGGAATTAATGCTTTATGAAACATAGAACCTGACCTCATTTTGCTAAGGTCATGGTATGTAATGTGTAAATATGTACCCTTTTGAAAGGGGAGGAGGAGAAAAACAATACTATTCTCCTTGGCATACCAACTAACAGATCCCGGGTGCTGCGTATGTTCTAGAATGTTCACATAAATTATTTATTTAAAGCTTACAATAGCTTTATGAGGTACCAGCTATTATTCTGATTTATGTATGAGGAAATTAAGGACCCATTCGGTTAATAGATTTGCTCAAAGCCACAAACCAAGTAAATTTAATATGTGTTTGAACCCAGTTCTTGTTCTGAGTTCAATACTGTAATAAAATATATATTTACATACATAATTTATATATTTAAATTTAAGGACAGGAAAAAAAAAGCAGTTTTGGTTAAGAGCACAGATTCTGACATGGCTCTGCTTGGGTTTTATGCCCGGCTCCATCACTTTCTAAGAAGCTGTGGGATTTTGGGCAAATAATTTAACCTTTTCATGCCTTCATTTCCTTTGCAAAAAGAATTTTTCTAATGAGAATTATATGAGTTAATATTTGTGAGTCACTTTGGGTAGGTGCCTGGTGCATAGTAGGTTCTATGTAAGTGTTATATTTTTTTAAATGTCATTTATTCAGAAATATTTTTGATTGTTTATTATATGCCAAGAATTGCATCATGCCTGATGTTACATAAAAAAATAAGACATGTCCCAACCTTCAAGGATTTTGAGTCTAATAAAGAATGACCAATACATAAAAAGTCATTCCACTCAGGAATGATTATTTTCTTCCATTTTAATTTTAATTAAAAGCATTATTTTGTGTGACAACTGTGTGCTCTTCAATACTAATATGATCTTACAGAGGTCCATAAAATGAGGATTATAAAACCAATGATAATAACATGTTGTCACAATGGCATTAACTTGTTTTCAATTCTATTATCAATACACACATAATAACATTCAAATATATTTCAGGCTTTACTTTATGGGTTTAGAAAACTGATAATATGAAAAGGTTTCAGGTCTTTAAAATGGTATTTTCAGGGTGAAGAATTTAGGGGAGGGGGAAGAGAATTGGTAGAAAATGTCATCGGAATCTATTCCCAAATGCAATTTTCTTGAATTGTTTTTCGAAAAGAGTATTGTCTACAACATATTTTTGTAAAATAAAAAGCAAAATAATTTTAGGGTAAGAAGTGCCCATCAAGGAGTACAATTAAAGGTCTCTATTCAAGACTGGCTCGGCAAAACTCCATCTCATAGGAGCTGGCTACGCTTCTTCCCCGAGCTGAGCTGCTGCCCGGCATTGCATCAGACCTCCAGGGTACCTGTGACACCTGAGGTACAAGATTCTGTCTTTGTTCAAATGAAAGCCTCTCATTATTAAAAATAGCAGAGGAATTGCTATCCTTTGTCAAAGAATAACACAGACACTCTAAACCTATGGAGCTGTGTTTTCAAAGAAATAAAGTACTTGGCTCGGTGAAATAGGTTCTGGTTTTGTAATCAATATTTAACCATTTTATTTCCTTAAAATTTCTGTTTGCAAATGGATGTCTCTCTTTTCTCTTAGCAAGTCTCAAGGCTACTCCCAATTTTTCCCAAGGATGCTGCATTTTTCTTCCTCATCCTCCCATTGCCACCCCTCAAAAAAAAATACTTAAGTATTCTCCAAATATTCGGTCACCTTCAGACTCCCTGTGCTGCATTGAGTGTTACATAACATGGTCAGACTTGTTTACCAAGCTCCCATTTTGTTCACCATTCCTCGGTGATTCCTGGGGAACAGAAGACGAAAGCCACTCCTCAGCCTGGCATTAAAGATGCCTCATGATATAATTCCCATGTTATCTTTCTTATCTAAGTCAATGACAGACTTCAACAGCTACCTAATTCCAGTTCTGCAGCCTCAGTGAAGCCACTAAAATGGACTCCAGGTTCGGAGTCCATCCTTCACTTTTAACCCTTATGCCCTTGCCTGTCAGCCTCAGTTTGTGTTCTATTGCCTCAAAATGGAGGTCTGAGTGACAGGGGAGAGGGCTTAGCATCGGTTTCTTCCCGAAACCCTAATCCCAGCCCCTCCCTCTTATATGTCTGGGAGTTCAGAATTCAGCATTTCAAATCTTGCCTTCCTTTATCCCTCAAAATGTATTCATCATTCACCCATAACACATCCAACACATATCCATTCTGAGAGTTTTGCTCATATTTTAAAACTCAGTATTTACTAAATGCCGATCATGTCCTAGTCAGGGGGTAATGTGACGAATGACAGCTCCTGGCTTTATGAGGACGGGAGGAGAAGACAGACCACAGACAATTACACACCCGTGTGGTAAGTACTGCAGTAGAGAAACACCACGAATGCTCTGGAAGCAGGAACAGCACCTAGCCGGGCATGGGGGGAGCTTTTCAGTGAAGGTGACCCTGAACGGAACGTGACTCAGCATTGCACCACAAGACAGAAAGAGGAGGGGAAGAGATGACGTGTGTTCAGACCGGATACCAGTCTATCAGAAGCCCTGGGGGCTTGAAACAACAGACTGATTTAGGGAAATAACAGATATTTTAGTTAGTCCCGGGGTCTACAAGGCACACATTACAATGGGGTTTTCGTGCCTGCAGGGTTGAAGGGTTTGCATGTTATCAAGAAGACAACAGCGGTCCTAGAAGGAGTTAAAAGACGGGACTGATGCAGTCAGGTCTGCCATCCTGGTAGATCACTGAAGGAAAATTGGGGGAAATCATAGTCTGAAAAAAGGATAGATACAAATGAATTGGAAGCCTGGAACCTTTTGCAGTAACGGGGGGAAATAATTAGGATCACCTTGTTGGAGATGGAAAAAGAAGAAAACATTATTGTTGGGAAATGGCTGATGCTGTGACCAATTCCAGGTTTCTTTTACAGATAATAGGAGAGATGGGTACCATTCAGATAATCCAGACAAGGAATATTTTAGGGAAGGAAGATAAAGAATTTAAATTTGTAACATGATGCATTTGACTTATTTATGTGAGGATGCCCGGAAGAAGTTGATACAGAAAAGGTATGGCTCAGAGAAAGAATTCTGTACCAGAGATACAGATTTGGGAGACGTAAGTGTGTAGGAATGGAGGATTTCACCTTTGAAGAAATAAAAAAAAGAAAAGAAAACAAAGGCAGAATATTAAAAAGAAAAGAAAAACACCAATTTTTTTTAAAAGGGACAATTAGAAAACAAGCCTGCAAAAAAGGCAGTGATGAAAAGCTAGATGAAAGGAAGAAACACAAGAGAAAGCAGTTTTATGGAGAAGAAAGTAGGCAACTAAAAAGGACATTACAAGTAAATAAAGTAGGATAAGGAATAAACAATTCCAGTAGTGGGTTAGGTGTGGATTAAGGAATAAATAAGTGAAGAAATAGAGACACTGAATGTACACAATCATTTAAATCTCTTTGACAGGCACCCCTTATATTATGTCCTCTTTTTGAAATCATACAATCCACTCAAGTTTAACGAACATGCTGCGTCCGTCTTTTAGCTTTACCTGCATAGCCAATGACCCCCCGAGCAAGAGGTAATACCACATCCTGATACCTCTTTCCTTAGAGCTTTCAGAAATCCATGCGTGCACACCTGTGTGTGTATAAAGCATTCGTCCCTTTTATTGTTCATTGAATTAGATTCTTAATCTCTTTAATAATAATATGGATTGGGGGGAAATATGTGTTTTATAAACCCCTACCTTCAAGGATTGCAATCTAGAAATCATTGTATTACAGCATCCAAATATTTCTCAAAATGTTTGTGCACTCAAAAGTTGCACGGCTGAATTGCAGGGAAACATGCCAGTTTGGGGTCATAAGTTATGCCATTGTCTACTTATCTTATGACACTATCTCCCCTTTTTGTTGTGGATATCTGTTAATTTTTATTTCCCTGCTAGAATAAAAAGGACAAAGTTATCCTTTTATTCCGTATTCCCCATCACACACAAGAGACCTGCTTAGTGAAATGAGTTAAACTTCCTTAAATGTGGCCATACATATGACGCTTTTATTTTCCTTAAATTATTTTTGTCACATTCCGGCTTACATTTTCCCTCTTTTAAGATATCAACTAGCCGTGGCCCCAGAGATTTCAGCCCCTCCTCTCTGCTACTTCCTCTAAATCAATAATTCATTCACATTTCTTATTTCCAGTTTGAGTCGGTGTTGGCTTGAGGAGCCAACTCTGTTTTCTTTAGCAAGCATTTAAAACATAGCTTACATATTCAGAACATAGCGCTCAGTTTAAGCACGCAGAACGATTCCATCAGCCCCTTGACACTTTCTTAATCACAAAGTATAGACCTCTCCTTCTCCCCCCTGCCTCTTGCACGAGGCTGAAGCTTCCTAGTGGAATTTATAGGCAGGAAAAAAAACAAACAAACAGGATATTCCTTCTCATATCCTCAATATGGACCAGAGCCCTGAAAGCAGTTAATCCTAAATTGTTTGAATTAACAATAATCAGCAAGTTAATACTTCCTAGACTTTAGGAATGTAACGAAAATAATAACAAAAACCACTACAATTTGCCCTGGCCAGGTGGTTCAGTTGGTTGGCGTGTTTTCCCACACACCAAAAGGTTGTGGGTTTGATTTCTAGTCAGGGCACATACCTAGGTTGCAGGTTTGCTCCCTAGTCGGGGGGTGCATACGGGAGGCAACTGATGGATGTTTTTCTCTCACATCACTGTTCCTCTCTATAAAAATAATAAACATGTCCTCTGGTGAAGATTTGGTATCTATATATGTACACAGATACATACAAACAGCTACAGTTCATTGAGCCCCTACTCTGTCCTGGATACAACAATGCTTAGTCACTTCTCATGACACTCCTGTGGACTGTTATCAAGCCCATTCCACAGATGAAGAAACAGAGGCTCAGAAAGTTTATGTCACTCTCCAGGGTGCACACTGTCTCTGAAGCAATGAGCTAGAACTCAAATCTAATTTTTTCTGATGCCAAAGGGCTATGCTCATACCACCACTGCCGTCAAGTGACATTTCGGTAGTGACTTAGAGAAATTTTTATTGTAATTAATACATATTGTCTTGAATGATTTGAGCCTTTATTCACAGATGGAATTAGGAGCCCCTTTGCATTGATATTTCTGGAGGCTTTAAGCTCAGCTTTTCAACTCAGCTATATGTCAAATCGACATTCTAGGTAGCTATGTACAAAGCAGGAACTTTCTGCACAGCAATACAGAGGTAAAATGTGATAGAGTTCTAGGCTTTCACATCTGACCCAAACCTATTTTTATTAAATCAATATAAAATGTATTTATTATAAACAGATATGAATTTGGGGTCAGCCTAATATGAAAACTATATTTATTCTTTCCTGGGACCTAAAAGTAACAGCACTTATCCCAGGACTATAGGATGAAATAAAAAAAATCTCTATTTTATAACAATAATTTTCCAAGGAAAGCTCTGCCATTTGAGGAAATTTCCTCTCTTGCAGGGTATTCACGAGTCAACTTGGGCAACAGGGGAAAAAGAAAGGCAAAGTGCACTAAAGCCAAATTTAAATTTCAAATTGACTTGGCTCATACATTAATTAACCCAGGCTTTGGCATAATTATTTGTTTCCAGCCTTCCGTCTTACAGACAGAATTATTACAAGCATGAAGGCATATTGTAGGAAATCTCGGTGTCTACAGACATTGATATGGATCGAATCTCTTTAGCCCAAGATTCAAAGACGTTCCTGGCACAGAGAGTGCAATAATGCAAATTGCTTTAGCACCTCGTTCCTTGAACCCACCACAGGGCTAAAAGGTCAAGACAATATTAGAACACTTTTTCATTTCTAACATCATATAGACCTTTAAAGGTGGCATCAGGCAAAACCCCAGCAAAGTGGAGAGCGATAGTTGTTGCTCGGGGGCCAATTCAGGAAAAAACAAGCATTAACTGAGTTGCTTTGTTTCCCACTCAAAATGACAATAATTTTATTGTCTCCAATGATAAAATATATATCCTTGAAATGAGATATATTAATTTAGTGAATAGAAAGTTAATGAGAAAATTGGATTTTATTTTCTAGCTACTAAAATTTTAATAATCTGGGCAAATTTGGGAAGTAACAGCTTGGAGTCGGCAGATATCAAACTAGAAGTTATAGTCTCATGGAGCTGCACTTTAACTTGTTAAAGAGGCCTTCCTAGTATTTGAGATGGTGCCAGACATTTTCTAATATTTTACCCTGATTATTGATCAGGAGCCCTGTGCTTTCATTGAAGAGATTGAAGCACAGACAACATATGTCGCTACCAGCAGGTGACAGTGCTGCCCTAAGAATCCCAGCCTTCTGACTCCACGTCCAGTGCTCTCCCCTAAGACGGCAGAGTCGCAGGGAATCATGAGCATTTGCAGAGAAAGGCCTGCATGAATGTACTTGCAGATGACCCTGAGGAGAGTGAAACACGTAAATCAGAGTGGCCCTGAACTACATTGCATAAGAGGCGGGGCCTATCTCCAGTGCCTCTTCTTTTCTCTTAGCTTCCCTGCCACTCACAGTATTCCCATGTATTCCAGAACCCTGCTTTCCTGGGGAAAAGCCCCTTTGCTTGAGTCTTTCCATAATCTCCACCCCAACTCCCTTTGCCCACCAAAATCAACTGGGTTTTTTGTTTGTTTGTTTTTCCAACTCTATTGCTACAAACCCTGCTGTCTGCAAATAATGTGGTAGGGGGATGAGCCCTTATTCCCACCAGGGAAAAAATGTTTGCATTATCAGTGATTCAGGAGGTAATTCAACTACCTATGCCACTCACTCCACCACACTAATGAGGCTCCATTCACTGAAACACACCACCTCACACCCTCACAGAGCTCTTCCCTCTGTCATTTAATCTTGTCCTAACCACAGCGCTTCTCAGTGCATGTGACCATAAGACCCTTTTATGCTACCCCAACTCTTACTATCCTACTGAAAATCTTTGGGAAATAGGCCTTTTCTGAAATAAAGTTAAGTAACAACAGGAATTTTAAGTGCTGATGCAAGCGTGCCTTGCTGATAAATTGAAATATTCCCTGAGATGTAAGTTCACGGTGGGATTGACCTTCTGGTGTCATATCCACGAGTCTAAATAGGTCTAGTACCTGCTAAGGCAAAACTGCACCCAAGTTTACAACATCCTTATCATCCTTGAAGGATATGGGTTTTTAAAAAAATCTAATTAAAAGTGGATAACTGTATCCACTGCTCATGGCCTCTGTTGAATCTGCGATGTTTACCAACCACAGTCGTCACTCAGTTGCCTTATTATCTATTCATGGAGGCGGGCATTTCTAAGATAAATGCTAAAGAACTTTCCACAAACTACTTTGCTCATGGGACTTTTTAATAGGTATGTCAAGTTGCAATATGCAAAACTAACTGAAATAAGAAACACACCCCATCCTTACAACCAACTGGTACATAGTAGGTCCCTAGAAATTAAGTTGCAATGTTGGGAGTGACGGGACCCTAATCAAAATAGAGCCCATTGTGAAACTTGGATCAATAGCTGTTCTCCAGCAAAGTGTCATGTCCAGTTTTTAAGAAAAGTATGTTTTCAAAACTTTTAAGGAAACTTGAATATAAAACAGATTCATTGAAGTATTTCAATAATGATGATAATGGTAACAATGGTAATAGTTGCAAACACTTACATAGAACTTACCATGAACCAGTAATGTCCTAAGCCTTGTATAGATTTTAATATATTTAATCCTCACAGCGACCTTCTCAGGTAGGTGCTATTATTATCCACTTTACACAAGGAGGAAACGGAAGCACAGAGAGGTAAGTGACCTACGGAAGAGCACACAGCTAATCCACAGCGGATTCGGGAATGAAACCAAGAAGGTCTGGCTCCAAAGAGTGAGTAAATTCTAAAAGGGAAATGTACTTATTATACATTTATGTTCAAATTCCAACAGCATTTATGATGATGTAAAATATTTTTCAGTTTTGCATTTTTGCAGGTCTCTCAACAGCAGATCCACAGATTTCTCTCTTTTTCTTAGAAAATAAGAGGAATTAACCAGCAGTTTTCCTTATTGTTCTAAATGTTAATCTCTACAGCTGTCATGGGATGCACCCGTGCTAATAGTATTCCACTCTGCTCTGTGGTTTACCAGAAGCGGAAATTGTGCTCCACCAAGCTGACACCCCATTCATAAAAAGCAGAGTCAAATACAAAATCTTAACCTGTTTCATTATTTTAAAGGTTGCACCTTCTACCTAAAAAAAAAAAGCAAAACACGGTGCTTTTCGAAACATGGTTTTAATTAAATTTTAAAACTATATTTTGAATATTTACATGCAAATTAGTCAGAAACCCATGATATACATGGTTTTAATGACAAGAAAGAAAAAAAAAGTGGTCTAAAAATGGCAAGTACAAATACATTGAATTTTAATTAGGCTAAAAATGGTCAAGTTTCCTATTTACTCACTTGGAGATGATAAACTTTCCAAGATCTATTTTGGAGCGTGGCAACTCTTTTCCATGGATTCTAAATGGTCTCATTTCCCTGTGTGGTGACTCGGTCAGTACTCTGTGTACTGTGCACCGGAGGGACCTGCTCACATACCCCAAGGAAAGTCTGTATGTACTTCCACATTCAAGCGCCTCAGCCTTTTTTTGCAAGTGATTTTTATTTACCATCTCTGGTACATTTTTAATTTATTTACTATTTCTATGGTTCTTTTCTGATGTTAATTTTAGATCTTTTGTTACTGTTTTAAATTTTTCATGCATTGTATTATATTATACTAGAGGCCCGGCGCACGAAATTTGTGTACAGGGGGAGGGGGTGTCCCTCAGCCTGGCCTGCACCCTCTCCAATCTGGGACCCCTTAGGGGATGTCCATCCCTCTCACAATCTGGGACAGCGGACTCCTAACCACTCACCTGCCTGCCTGCCTGATTGCCCCTAACCACTTCTGCCTGCCAGCCTGATCACCCCCTAACTGCTCCCCTGCAGGCCTGATTGATGTCTAACTGCTCCCCTGCTGGCCTGGTCATCCCCAACTGCCCTCCTCTGCCAGCCCAATTGCCCACAGCTGCCCTCCCCTGCCAGCCTGATCACCCCTAACTGCTCTCCCCTGCTGGCCTGATCGCACCCAACTGCCCTGCCCTGCAGTTCTGGTCACCCCCAACTGACCTCCCCTGCAGGCCTGGTCACCCCTAACTGCTCTCCCCTGCAGACCTGGTTGCCCACAACTGCCCTCCCCTGCTGGCCATCTTGTGGTGACCATCTTATGGCGGCCATCTTTATGGTGGCCATCTTGTGATGATGTGAGGGCGGCCATCTTGTGGCAATGCCACGGCGGCCATCTTGTGATGATGTCGCACGACACCACCTAGGCTTTTATTATATAGGATGTCTTAAACTAAAGCCTTCATTTTTCCCCTCCACCATTATAGCTCACTTTATGAATAATGCAAAAAATAATGGACATTTCATAGACTATTGACCTAGAACCTGGCTGTTTTACAGTAGATTCTCCAATTTCTCTGTGAATCAGGTGATGTTTCCAGCTGCAGGTTATCATTTTAGAGACAAGGAAGTGGATGCATCATAAAGTGAAAGGATTTTATCCTCCAAAGTTGTATGAAAGTTTAATCAAATTCATGGATAAAAAGAATGGAGGAAAAAATGTGTATACCATGCAAGGAAAAACTTTTATTTCAATCTAGCTGGAAAAGAAAATCTACTCTTACCATTTCTTCTGTCCACCTGGCATGATGCATATTCTAAGTACTCAAGAATAAAGTAGTTCAGGATAATCTCTGCCCTTTGTCAGTCTGAAGATATTACAGAATAATAACTATATTACCCTCGGTAATGCAAAATATTCATTTAGGACAGAAAAAAAAGCACTTGAACTTTAACAGAAACTCATCTTGAATGCTTTTTTTTAAAGATTAATCAGTGTTATTAACCGAAGAGGAGCAACAGTCATTCTATTCAGTTTAGGTAACTATTAAATAGGTAAATTAGTCAAATCAATTTAGCAGAAGCCCAAAGTTTTAAAAACATTGTGTTATCCAATTCATTGAGACCCTATCTACATTTTTCTCTGCCAGAAAGCCAAAGAACAATGCTTTACTAACTTTGGAGGGATATGACTGTAAGCAGTCTGCCTCTGGGATAACATGTTGAAAGATGTTAGAGCCTACTGTCTTTGATACTTCTTTTTCATTTAAGAGGCAGGAATTTTTTAAGCAGTCTTTTGTTATTTGATAGGTACCACCTCTTAGAGTAACAAGAAACACACATTTAAGCTCCTCTTCATATTTATTATAAATCCCCACCTGAATGATTCAGGATAAAACCCCTAGTTTTAATACACCAGGTTTTGTCAACAAAAGTTACCCCTCACCATCAGTTTTACATATGCATATCCACTCCCAGCCTTCATTCAGGTTCTTAAGTCCTAATATTAGTTTATGTTAGTCCATGATCTGCTTATATATTTGAGGAATTTCAAAAGAATGTAGCATCTCCCTATCATGTTCCCTCTCCTCTCAGTCACTTGTAAATCTTCTAGAACAACCTTTTACCTTTCTCCACTGCTTAATGCATACATTCTTTTTTTTCTTTCCTCTTCACAATACTTTTAAGCAAAGCTCCAAAATAGATATTGCTGAGTTTTTAAGTGGTAAACATGCATGTGTTTTGCTTTTAAGATTTCTCAGTGTGCTTGATGAAATAACATATAAAACTTTCTCAAGGTAACGTGTTGATGGAATTGCCTTCAGATGCATTTACACGGGACAGGTAAGTTTTCAGGACCATGAAAGAGGGATTGGCTGGAGCCTGGAACTGAGTTCGAAGTCGGGCATCAAATGAGATTATTTTCTTCCTTTTCCGGTTTGGGGAAACCAAGAGCACCTGACAACTGTGAATGCACGAGGGGAGCGGGGATGGGAAGTGTCACACAAAAATAATGATGACTATTTTTAATTGGGCTTATATATGCCAAATTATGTACAAACATGCATTATTTCACTTATGCTCCAAAACAACCCCGAAAGTTGGCTATTTTTATCTTCATTTTACAGATGGGAAAACTGAAAATCAAAGCTAAATAAATTAAAAAGAAGAAGAAATAGGGATAAAATAATTATAGTTATTAGTATGTTTTGTTAATTTACAAACTAACATTTTTGAGGGCTTATGTTGGTTCTTGGACAAAATATTTCATTTAATTCTCATAATAAGCACGGACATTATTTCTATACCCATTTTAGCCCCAAGGAATGGTGAGGCTTAGAGACTTAAAGGAAGATGATATAACGAACAGCAGAGGCAGGATTGAAATGGAAACAGCCTAACTACAGAGCCCATGGTGTGAATTGCTGCCCTGTACTACTAAGAGCAGAGCATGCATTCTCACCCTGGTCTGTTTGCTGCTCAGTTCATGATTTTCCAGGGTCCCCCATGAATTTAAAGTAGTAGTTCTCAAATTCGGTCTGATGACCCATGTTGATACACAATAGACATCGTCCTCTAAAACGCACATATAGAGAAGGATGGAGGCACGGTTAAATGGAGTTGCCCTGTCTGTCCACAAAGATCAAAGACAATGTCAGCAGGTTCTCCTGCCCCTAATTTAAAGGCGTGTTCCATTGAAAAGATTGCACTTTGTATTCTTAAATATTTAAAACTTATAAATATATCAACCCTATGCCCCCTACCTCACATTGGGGAGAATGAAAGAAGAATTGTATTTATTCATAAAGTTAAAAACATCTGCGCTCTTTAAAAAAAAGAGAGAGCGAGAGAGAGAAGAATGCTTTTAGGGAATGAGGGGTGGTACACAGGGCAAACTCGGCAAATTTGCCCAAGATTAACCTTTATGCCAGCAAGTACCACTTTGTAGTTTTTAAAAAATCTGCAAGGAAGCAGATTAAATTTGAAAGAAAAAGTTATCAGTGTATAAATATATTTTTACAGAGCAGCATTCTCCATTCACAAAACACCTACGCTTTGTAGCCTATGGGCACACAGTCTAGAAAGTTCTTCCACTTCTAGTATTTCATGTGACCTGCACCCCATACTCCCTGATGCCCTGCTGCTGTGGCCGGAAGGGGGTTGCCTTTCAAGTGCACAACAGGATATACCACTCATTAGTATTGTGTGACCACTCTTGGCTTCAGTTTCCTTTAAGGAAGGAATTACTCTAATTTAAAATATTTTTTAAATTTTATTTTTCAATTACAGTTTACATTCAGTATTATATTGTGTTAGTTCCAGGTGTCCAGCATTGTGGTTAGGCAATCATGTCCTTTACACAGTCCTTCCCCTGATATTTCTAGTTCCCATCTGGCACATACATAGTTATCACAATATTACGGACTTTATATCCCTGCTTGTAACTGCCAATCTGTACTTCTTAATCCCTTCACCTTTCTCATGCAGCCTCCTCCCAAACTCCTCCCCCCGGCAACCATCAGGCTGTTCTCTGTATCTATGAGTCTGTTTTAAATAAAGGAAGAGAAGTGCTGAGCATGGTACAAGGCAGATAGCAGTCGATAACTGCTATCTGTTATAATAATGAGTATAATCCTCATTTTACAGCTCATAAAACTGTAACTCAGATTAAATCATGAGCTAAAGTAGCTCATCTAGTTAAGTGATGGAGTTGGGGCTTGAACCCCACTCTGTCATACTCAAAGCTTCTTTTGGCTGCCTCATCACCCACAATTCTGTGTGAATCCCAGACTTCCTTTTCACTGTCCATACTACAGGTTCAGTAAAGGTAAACACCTGAGCAATCCCATTGATTTAAATGTGCCTCCATCATTCTGTAGATGTGTGTTTTAGATGATGCTGGCCATATGAGCACAGCACTTAAATTTCTCTGTAGGAAAATTAGATGGGGTTTTAAATAATTTATTTTGTATATATATCAGTCCAGTCAAAATAACATTAAAGCAAATAAAAATAGGAATGGAAGTTGTAAAGATCACCAGATGATATGGAAAGTAAGATTCTTCAGTGTATTAAGGGGTCAGTAGCTTAAGATCCTCAGTTTAATGAGAAGATAAAAGTTGAAAGTGGACCCATAATTTTCATATCTATTAAAGAGACCTGGTTGAGTGACTAGTGCATGCTAGCAGATATATTTACCTAAATTAAAGACACTGATAGTTTCTTCTTTGTTTTGTTTTTTTATTTAAATTTCTTGAATAGTGACTTCATCTCCTTAGGATGGAGGATTATAAGTGGAAGATTAGAAAAAGTGGGTATATCACTGAATCCTTAGCCAAAGCTTTATTTTCATCATTATCCTGAAGAATAAGAAGTTTCTGTCTTTTTAAAGAGAAAAGAGAAGTATGACTATATTAGTCCTTACAGCGAGCAAATGAGGAAGGAAAGCCAATTTCTTTTCTTCCAGAGGGGTTTTCTCTAGATGGAGCACTCTAATTTAGAGCTCCATCTTTTGAGTTCATCAGAGATCTGGAGCTTAAATAGCTACTTATAACGTATTCAGAGACAAGTGTATACTCAGTGTTCGCTGTGCTGTGAGAATGATTATCTTGAACTTCAAGAACTTAACAGTTAAGTTTCCTATCTTCTTATGACTTAGGATGCAAGAGCTTGTTACATGGTGTGTCAGCCACCAGACGAAGGTAACAAGGCAGGGCCTCCCGAGGGAGGTTAAGAGTTAGGAAGGTAACTTATACACATTAATAGTTAGGCAGGGACAACGGTGGGAGTACTCAAGAGCGGGAGATACTGTTTGAGAATCTCACTTGCAATTTGTAAAAATGGCCTGAAAAATATTTATGTCCAAAAACCAACATATTTCTTCAAAGATTAACTTTGACCCATGAAAAATAGTGAGTAGAACTTTTCAAAATAGTTTTTGTCAAGTACCTAAGTGTCTTGGCAGCAACTCACCGCCACTCCTAAAAGTGAGGCGGGGAGAGAGTCACAGCATTTAGCTTTGGATTTATTTCAGGTAATGGTAATATTAGGTGAAATAATCAACTGGACTTATAATACTTATAAATCATTTTGCTAAGCCACAAAAGGGCAAAGGCCTCGCTACATAACTCATGAGAGTGTGGAAGCTACTCCTTTCTTTGATTGATCCTATGCTCATCACTTATTTTAAACCATTGTTTTCTGTAGTGAGAATGCTGAAGTTCCACTTAGCAAATTTCAAGTGTACAATGCAGTATTATTCACTATAGTCACCATGCTGTATATGGAAGGCACTTCTTAATAGGCGAGCTATAGAAAACCAGATCAGCCCAGTTTTGCTGGACAGCAGTCATGGGGACTGAGGGTAGAGATCAAAAAAGTCTTTGCTTACTAGTATCCAGTTAAGCAGGACTGCCCTGTGGACTGTGTGTGTGTGTGTGTGTGTGTGTGTGTGTGTGTGCATGTTGCTAAAAAAGAAGCAGAAACTTACCTACCACTTTTTAAAGTTTCTAGTCTTTCAATATTTTCTCAACTTCTCTTCTGTCCTTGTGACATGGAAGTTGATAGGGACAATGGTTTTATCAGATGTCAGATTTTTTAACCTCCCACCTCCTCTCCTTACTGCAATGAAGCAGTTCTCAAACCTCAGCCAGCAATGGGATTACTTGGAGGGCTTGTCAAAACACATTGCTGCCTCCCCCTCCCAGAGTTTCTGATTCAGTCTATGGTGGAGCTCCAAAATTGCATTTTTAGTAAGTTCCAAGATGGTCCTAATGCTTTTGGTCAATTATGAAGCTCAAAAATACCTTCCAACACACTCCCTTCCCCATCCCTACCATAGCTCTCTTTATTTCAAATGGGATTCTTCTAGCTCACTGAAGGTGAAAATCCCAAGATATAGCTATTTTTTCTTCCTGAAACAAATGACAATGTAAATATGTCCTTTTAAAAAGTACAAATAAATTTCATATTACTTGTCAAAATTACAAATGCTCATATGCTTTGGCACAGCATTTCTATTTATTATCTACCCTAAAGAAATGAGGGTGTTTTTGTACTTGCAGTATTATTTGTAATACTTGAGAGATGGACATCCCCTAAACACCAATCAACAGGGGAATATTTAAATGTATTATGGCATATCCACATTGTGAAGTACTATACAGCCAGGAAAAAGGAATGAAGTATATGTACTACATGGAAAAATGTTCATCACATATTAAGAAAAAGAAAGTTTCATATATAAAGTTGAATATATCTAGCTATCTGAATAGGTCCTGTTTGGTAAAATTATACATTCTATACACAACTATGTGCACAGAAAAATATAGAAACTGGTAAGCCTCATTGGTAATGGTTTCTATTTCTGAGCAGTTATATTGAAGAAGATGGATATGAGGAATAATTTTAATATATAATTGTTTATAAAATAAATTATAAAATTCTCACCCGTTTAGATTTTATAATAAAAAATATGTATTTTGTTAAAGGCAACAAGAAAAAATGCAATGGGAAATATTTTTAAAATAAATTTTAATTAAAAAAGTAAAGATCAAAAACATCTCAAATAAAACAGCTTGGACTGTTTTTTCTTGACTAGGATCTCTGAACACAAGAAAAATACTTCCCATTTATATCTGACTGAGGGATATCAATGCCCATGAGTGCCCAGATCTGCTTTTATACTTTCCCAGTCCATTGACAATAAACGCCATCCAAATCCCACTTCTGTTTTCATCCCCCATTGCTGCTCTGCCATTTTAAAGCAAGACCTTGCCCTGGAAAAACAAATTCTAGTATCCCCACAAGTCTTGGACAACCTTACTGGATTCAGGAGGGATCACATACCCATGTTCATTTTTGAACTGCAGGACATAGTATTTGGTAAGTTAAGCCATGCAGTGTGAAATATCTGCTCCATTCATTTGGCCATCTGTCTTACCTCTGTATTACAGGTTAATTTAAATATTTTCACATAGTTGGTGAAAAGGACCTCGGTGGATATAGGACACTTTAATATGATTAAAGATTGAGCAAAAATACTTGTTCATTCATAAATGAGATAAACCTCATCTGCCTACCAATCAGCTTCTAGTCTTATCTCTTTGCTGTCAAGTTTTTGATTATCAAGACCTGTTTTTAAAGGTATGGTTTCAGGTTAGGTGTTAGTTTGATGTTTTCACCTGTTTTAATAAACCTTTGATCAGCTCATTGCTGTGCTTAATCTGAGCCATTTAGATATAGTCATTAACCTGCATCAATAACCTATTAACAAGTTTGGAATTCAATGTCTCCCCTTTGATAAATGTCTGTCCCTTCAAAACAACTTGAAGGGAGGCAGCATTGTAAACGCTTGCATTTAATCTGCCCCACCAGTGACTTTTTGCGGTTTAAATCATTATCCAGTTTACTTGGGGTTATCAGCTCTGGTCCCATCGGATGTTCCAAATGACCCCAGGAGCATGCAGACCTGCCATTTTCACAGCCAGTTTGAGGATAACGAGGCAGTCTTCCTCCAGCCCACCCTCCGTCCTAAGGCTCAGAGTTAACTGAGCCTGCACTGCTTTGGAGCACGGATGGGGTACCCCTGGACATGATCCGATCAAAACCCCCTCTATCACGCTCCCAATCTTCTATTCACCCGGAAGTTTCTCCACCCCATGCAGCATATTGACACCTGAGTATTAGCTCTGTTTGATGTTCTCTGTCATTTGCCTACCTAGGAGTCCCCACTGGCCATTGAGCCCTGGGAGATGGCATCTGACAGTTACCCAGCACCACAAGTACCCTCAGTAGATAGTTAACTACACACTCCGAAGTCAGAGATCCTAAGATGATCTTGACTTTGCCAGTTACTGGCAACTTGGCCTGGGGCAAACAATTTAATCTCCCTACGCCTCTGTTTTCTTATTCATTCAAAACGGATATTAGTTGCTACCTCTCAGAGTTAGTGTGTCAATAAAGATTAGTTGCTACCTTTCAGAGTTACTGTGTAAGTCTCTTGGCACAGTGCCGGGTGCAGAATAACTGCTCAAATATTAATGATATTTTGTAAAATATAAAATGGCATATACTATTCTATTCTATTATTCTATTTCATGATCTGTTCTATTCTATGTAGCCTGGCAATGGGATGGTTCGCTATCTCTGCCTTTAGAATCCTGCACGTGTCCGCTCCCTGCAGCTGAGGCTCCCCTTTGGAACAGTGTTTAGCTCAGACTAAAAACAACCTCCAGCTACTTGGTCTTAAACTTTCTGTGCTTCCCAATGAACTGTTGCTGAACTCTGTATCCTCACAGTTCTCTCACCTCCCTTATTCCCCTAGGTTTCACTATCTTGTTATTAAAAAGGGTTGATGAGGAATATCAGCCCTTTGGGGAAAGAAGTTATAACAGGGTCATCTTTAATAATTTAGGTCACTTGTGCTAACTTCTGTCTCCTTTATCTCTTTGCATGTAGATGTCCTTTCTTTGAGGAAAGTTTGCATTTATAAGATGGCTTTTAATGTATAATCTAAACCCAACACTATACACTTCAAAATGAGAAGAAGGTTGTTAGGGTTTACATTTCTCTTCAGCAGCTAAAAAAGATGGCTACTTTTGCCATTACCATAGAAACAGATTCTCTGTTTAGCCTACTCAATGGGTAAGAACTTCCCAAAGCTTGTCAGACATACTCCACTGACTGTGGTCCACCAGGTGCAGCTGGACACAGTAATCACTGATTTTAGTGGTGGGGGTGCTCCAGAGGGAGGGAGGGAGCTCTACCTGACCCTCTTCTTATGAAGACCCTCAATTGCTTGTTGTTTGAGATTCACAGATAACAATCTATTAATGTTCTGTTCTTCATGTATGAAGATAATGCTAATTACCAAAGATGAATTTTTAAAAAGAATCTAGTTATGTCCTCCAGAGAGGATGGAAATGGGCCAAAGAGAGATTATTACAGAGATATGGTTGCATATAAAGGTTTAATATCAAACCTGATTCACCCATACTTCAGGCCACAGAACTGACTTTCTAAAGATTGATTGAATAAAATATGGCCAATCAATTGATTCACCAAGGTCAGGCCTTGACTTTGGTGTAGTTGAAGTCATACGCATATGCCCATTCATGTGCATGCATACCCATGGAGCGGAATCGTAGTTTTAAAATTACTTAAATGCAAGCCCTGAAACAACGCCGCCTTAGAAAGCCCATCACATCCACAGCCTGACACCAGGGTGCCACGCCCAGCTGTGCCAACAGGTCTTGTGACTTTGAGGAAGATCAGAATATTTATTGAGCACCTGTTAGACTCTGAGAAACCAAGCTGAGTATTTTGTCTTATTTAAACCCCATCACCACTTTTCAAGTTATATAATACAGACGAGGACGTTAAAATTCTAAGAGGCTAATTAACAATGGCCAAGATCACTCGGCTAGTAAATGACAAAGCAGGGGTTTGACACAAACTTTACTCTGCTTTAAACCATTTCCATCACGTAACCCCCGGGTCTTACTTTACTTCTTTGTAGAAGTGAGGTCTACATGCTCTTTACCTTTGTAACTTTTACATTCTCTGAAGTCAGTGTAAATATGTAAATTCATTGTCCCGTTCTATTATTAGTAGTATTAGTAGTAGTAGCATCCATTATCCATTTCACTGACTGCTGGCAGACCTTTTTCTCAATGTGTGTTATCCATATCAAAGATTTATCTCAGTCAGATTTACTGAGTAATGAAACCTCAACTTGCGTTGGCTTAACGTACCATATCACTGTGATTTAATTTTAGATTCGATATATATGTAAAATAAAGTTAAATATCACAGAATCTGACTCCTGCCGTCTACAGCTACAGGTGTCCTCTGCTAAAAGTAGAGGTGCCAGCACCTCGTGTCCCTTCCATCTGGCGGATGCCACTCACAGGATGGTTTTCCCAAAGGGTAGGGGGATAGGAGTACCTGCACCCTTTTCATTTTTGCTGTCCCTTTTGGCCTAGTGCCTGCAATAAAGTTGTTATTTCATATGTGAAAATGGACTCTAAACTACCTGGCACTAAAAACAAAACAAAACACTGAAGGACATTGTTGCTGGTGTTGTGTTATTGTTTGAACATTATAGGATTGATTCTCAGCCTATGAATCATGTTAGCAAAAAGCCTTCCATAATAAATGGGGAAATAGCTTGTTGTCAAGTAAGTTGGAAAAGTTTGCCTGTATATATCCCAGAGCCTTATTCAAACTACCAAAGGCTCTTAGAAGCCTCGCTGTTGAAAACACTTTTCAAGCTCTTGAGCGCATTTCTCGGTAGTTGATGAGTTGTCCAGTAGGTGGCAGAGTGTTAACACTCTGTTAATGGCTTTTCCTGTTACGAGGAATTTTCTTAAACTTGGTTGGAAAAGAACCTGAAGGACTTGCTTTATATGGGCAGTGTTAAAACACACATGCAGCATATTTCATTTTTAGAAATATATGTTGAGATTAAATAATTGTTGAGCTTTTATATCTCATTTGGGGTTTGTTAACTTTATACACATTCATTACGCCTTCTTCCTTCAAATATTTCTATGAGACACTTCTAATTTTTTTTCTTAGAAATAAGTAGAAGCAGATACAGATTGAAAGTGGACTTTTCAGAATTACAAATATTTATTGGAAAGCTTCTTGAAAGTGAAAATTTGTAGAATCGAATTAATGATTTAGGAATTGCTGGAAGCTGATACTTTGCAACTGAACTTAGTAGTGGCTGAGCAAGAAACAGGAAGGACATATCTACAAATTATGCAGATAATTCAGGCAAAGCATCAATGCATTCCAGTTATTTGAATACATCAAGTAGGTGTTTTGTCATCTTTAATCTATCCAGATATTGTAGTTGCAGATATTGTAGTTGCCTAATACCCTTTTCCAATTGTCCCAGTTTCCCCGTGGTGTCATTTTTCTCTCTCTCTCGTGTGTGTGTGTGTGTGTGTGTGTGTGTGTGTGTGTGTTTCACCTGATGGAAATTCTTGGTTACAATAAGTTAAATTATAAAGATACTAAAATCTGCCAACTTTGATCAAATTGACAAATGTCTCCACTAATTTCTCTTTAAGGGGAAAATAAAACCACCTCGCACACTACATAGTAAATGCTGTCTCACCAAGTCATTATTTTGAGAAGCAAAGCTGCTTAAGTGTTCTGTACTGGGGAAAATAAAAAAAAAGAAAGATTCCACCTCACATTTTGACATATTGTTGTATTTAAATAAAGTGCAATAAATGATGAACTCTGTCACTGTGTTGTGAAGCAAATCATTGCATTTCATTATGTTGCCAGTCTGAACTCTCCAGAAGATAAGATTTTCAGTGATTTACACTGAATTGCCTCATTGCACTGTTTAAAGCACTGCTCCATCAGCACACCTGGTAGTTGGGGATAGATAAGCTCCTGGATAGCCCCTCTTGAATGTACTTGCCATTGTAACAATATTTAAACACTGCTTGTTATCTTTACGTCTCAGGTGAGTTACTAAGATACAGAACTGCATTCGCTTCGCATCCCTCTACTTAATAAGGTCTTTGGCAAACCTTCAGTCTGCAGAGGTCAGATGGTCTGAATGAATTCTAAGGCCAACCTCTTCTTTTTTTTAATACGTTAATCTTTTCATCTTGATACCCTATCCACAAATCTTAACCTAAAATTATTTTCCTGGGAACCTTTCTAAGAAAAATGAATACCTTCAGCCTCCAGAGTAATTGCTTTTATATTCTCTAATGTCAGCCCCCTAAGCTGGGTGTTTCAGGTGGTCCACAATCTGAGGATGCTCGGGAAACAAGCTGGGAAATTCCATAGCTGAGAAGACCTCGTTCTATCCATTCTACCAGATTTCCCCTTCTCCCTCTCCACTTTCCTAGTTAAAAGGGCATAATTGAGAATTTTGAGAATCACCTGAAAAATGTTATTGCCCTTCAATATTAAAAAAAAAAAATCAGGATGCCTAAGAGTGCTTTATGATCATTTCATCTGTAACACTGACATAAACCTCCAGGCAAATCACGTGCCCACATGGTGTGTGGTCTTGTCTCATTGTACGCTGGAGATGGAGAGAGCAGCATGCCTAGTGTGCCGCCTGGCACCTTGTTAGAACGAGTTATTAATATCCTCTTAATATTTCCTGAGGGTTTCTGCTCAACATTTTTCTGAAAATATGCCATTCTCCTTCATGTTAGTGTTTTCAGAGTTTGTAAATTTGTGGCAGGTTTTTTTTTTAATAAGGGGGAAGGCAAGGGTGTTCAGATGTTTCACTCATTTAGCCCTTTTATGCAAGGGAAACACCAGTATGGAGTGTAGCAAGGAGGCTCCTTGTGTGCATTCCAGTCCCACCCCCTCTGATGATGAAAGCAGGGTGACATGAGGTCAGTCCCACAGTCGCAGCGGGACTAAAGTTTAACTTCAGGAAGCTGACAGCTACTTTTATTTAGATTTTTTTTAAAAATGAAAAGCACTGTGTCAAAAATCCACCAAAAGTAATTGGTAATAGAAGCAAAGAAATTCCAGCCTCAGAAGTCCCATGAAGTCATCTCTATACCTCTTGCCAGCAGAGGGTCTTTTAAAAACATGTTCTCAGGGTCCTGGCCAGCCTCACATCAGCTGCCCCAGAGATGGGGCTTCCATCATTTCTCTGGCAACACGTCATCGAAGCCCAGCAGGCAAGGTCTTCTGACCTGCATCTCCCAGTTCAGTACAATCCCAGGACTGGGAGGCAGCGCATTAACTTTCTATTAAGTGCAACGTCTCAGCCAACATTGGCTTCCTTTGAGCCTCTGCATCTAGAAGCAACATTTCCATGGCAAAGTTCAGATTCTTTTAATATTTACCATCAAAATTATCTTGCCTTTCCAAATCTAAATTTAGCAAAACCAGCACTCCACACTTGGCGGAAGGACAAGATTTTTAATGTACGTGGCATGAAAAGCAATGGCACACATGGAAGTCACAATGTACTGAAGTGTCTAATAGGTTCCTTTTTCCCCCCTGATAAGAATATCAACAGGAATAGCATTTGTCTAGGGCAGCGGTTCTCAACCTGTGGGTCGCGACCCCTTTGGCGGTCGAACGACCCTTTCACAGGGGTCACCTAAGACCATCCTGCATATCGGATATTTACATGACGATTCATAACAGTGGCAACATTACAGTCATGAAGTAGCCACGAAAATAATTTTATGGTTGGGTCACAACACGAGGAACTGTATTTAAAGGGCCAGAAGGTTGAGAACCACTGGTCGAGGGCCTCCCACTCTGCAGAGTAAGCCAAGATACATTACTTCATGGGTATTGAATTCTTTCCGTTCCACCAATTTAACACTCAGCAGGTCCAATCTCGGGCACGAAGCAGCCTAAGCAGAAAGCCCAGGCCGGAGCAGCGTGCAGCGTGTTTTCAGCCCCGGGATAGGGTGGGGCCGCTCTCGAAAAGATGAGTTCATGGTCAGCCTGGGAAAGCTGCGCAGCGGCCTTTCCTGCTGCTCGGCATGAAATGAGCCATGAGCAGCATGAAATCTCCGACCACAGGTGTAGAGACTCGCAGTGACATAAATATCTGCTGGGCAGCAGTTGGAGGAGGGCTGTGGGAAGACTGGCCTCAGGCTCCTCCCGGCCAAGTCTGCCTTTATAAAGAAATGCTCGTTTAGGCCATACTGTTGCCAGGGAGCATGAGGAGGCTCATCTCAGCTCCCCATTAAAGGACCCATAGAGAAGAATTAGAGAAAGATAGGGGTGCATATGTATCTCAGGCCATTCTAAGGAAAAGAGTAAAAGAAAAAAATCGTAACGCGCAAAACTGGTAGGTATGTTTGACCACGGACACTTAAAATCTTCCATGTGTTAAATTTTAAAAACACGCATAATGTTTACAAAGACAGATAAAGGCAAAACTGTAATCTATATGGCAAAGTATTAGCAATACAACTATATGAAATGTTTTAATTCTTTTAAAAAGTGAGTTTAATTGATATGAAAATATGCAAAGAAAATGGGAAGCAAATCCTCAAAGGAGGGGTCATAAAATACATGAAAAGTATTCAAATTCACTAATAATGAGATATGTGTAAATTAATGTAACAAATATACTGTGTTTACCTATGAAACTTGAAAACGTTTTTAAGAATGTCACATTCAGTCTTAGCTAGGATGTAGAAAGGGGACACCATCTGATTTCAGTTTAGTACAGCCCAAATTTTATTTACATATATTTTACTTATTCATTTTTTGCACCATTTTGTTGGTGTCTTATCAATGTAAGCAGGATACAGCTGGATTTTTAACCAAGTTAAAAGTCTTTTAATGGAAAATATATTCCAACTATGTTTATTGTCATATTGGCATGATTGATCTTAAGTTTTGCTGTAAATTTTCTAGTTTTCCTTCATTCTGCATTTTTTATGGAGTCGATGCATTGCTTACTTTTAATTTCTACTTAAATTTAAAATGTGGAAGTCCTATAGAAATTATTCTCACATATAAATATAATTACTAATCATAATAATTATAAACAGACCATTACAGAAAAAATATACAAATAATAAGAAATCTTAACTACAGTAGAGTTTATCAAACTCTCCTAATGCCTGTAGCAGATTACAGGGATTATTCACAGATCCAAAAACCGAGTTTGCAGTGGATGGTCACAGGCCAAGCCCTTTAAGAAGGATGGCTAGTTCCACCCACACGAGCTCCATATCCATCAATGGACAAATGAGGGGAATGGAACTTGACTTGGACTCTGCCAAACTGTTTTCATGTTAACATACAAGTCACAACCTTGAGATGCCCTCGAGGCCATACATTGTCTGACATTTAGCAAAAGAACACAACACTTCAGCAGCTGATTTTTTAATTAGAAAAGTCTTTGATGCATTGTTCTGAAGTCAAGACTTAATGGGAATGCAACAGCAAATGCCTTTTCCCCTAGTTTCTATCACTTAATTTCTTTTCTGTTGCTCTTTATCTAAAAAAAGAAGTCAGTACTCAGTTTCATTTACAAAGCCTATGATTTTGTTACGTTAGAGTTTATAATCCAGTTTGTATCTACTGTTCAGCACAGTGGAGGGAATTTGCAGGGCCATCACAGGTTACAAATTATAAACTCAAAACGCAACGGCAATGTTGCCCTCTTTATAAGGACTCCTTGAGTTGTAATGCCAAATCATTTGTCATTTTGCTTAATCAAATTGAAATTTTGTCATCAACTATTTTCTATGAACTCCTTCCCAATTGATTGTAAATGGGGGATGAGAAGGGTTGAATTAAGTTGATTTATAGAGCAATGCTAATGTTTACATATTCCCAGTCTCTATTATACCACTTAAATGTCATGAAGACGTATATCCTTTCTTTAGAGGTGTCTTAAAGTTCGAGCATACTTTAAAAATAGGACAATTGGGAATAAAAGAATAAAACAATACAAACTGTTTAACAGGAACAAGAAGAAGCCGAGTTTACCACACATTTAAAATAAATTGATTACTCCTGGGCACTAAATTTGCCTCCAATTTTTCTATAAGTTAATGCAAATAAAGAAACATTGAGTCGCATAAAGATTAAAATAGCTAGGAAATGTGTCAGCAAAGATAGTTTTTACTGGATCTCATGCACATGACATCTTATCCCATGGCTCCATTTTATATACAATCATGTTGAGCAGCAGCAATAAATCCTTCCCACACAGTTTTACGGAAGGTAGGGTGACTGCACGCAAGTGGACAGTGTATTTTATTTGCCTGCCCTCCACACAAGAGAACCGAATCCTAACAATCAACTCTGTCCTCCTACTCAGCGTACTCATGCAGCTCTTTCACACCTACGGAACACTCACCAAGTTCAACACGGAACTACCTGCCCCTCAAATCCTGCTGAATTAATCAGTGTTTTTGATTGCACACAACAGAAACTAATTTGTAGTTGCCTTAGCAACCCGTGTTTTGTTGGATGGCTCCTAGGGCAGCTTACAGAAGCGGAAGGCAGCTACTCTCTACCCCCTCTAGGGAATGGAACTAGACATTGAAAGTCTGCAAGAAGCCTGGCAGTACTTTCTTTCTAGCTGTTCTCTCTGCTGCTCCCTGATTATTGACTTCATTCCCTTGCAGGCCTATGCCATCCATGTCAGAGGTAAACTGCCCCACAGACCCTTCTTTGACATGAGTCCTCTAGTTCAGGACATGCAAAGACATGAACGGCCTCTTCTTACTCTCTAGAATTTTGTCAGAGGGCTTTCTTCAGTTCCCGGAGCACAACATGCTTTCTTCCCATCACAGCCTTTGCCATGGAATGCTCCCCCCTTTACACAGCCAGCATACCTGTGCTTAAATTAGGTATTCAACTTAAAAGTCTTTTCTTCCAGGAGACCTTCCCTTAATTCTTAGGTCATTCATTCATTCATTCATTCACTCAGCAGATAGGAGCAGCAGTCACATGCAAAACCGGATATTGAATGAACACTGGTCCCTGTCTTCATGGAGCTTATAATCTATGATAAATAGGTTTATATTATGTTTAATATGATAGAGGAAAGCAATAGAATAAAGAATAATAGGGGGAACTCAGGATGGTCAGAGAAGGCCACTTATTTCAAATCATATCTCTGAAGGAAAAGGAGTCAGGATTCTAATCCAAGAAAGGAATCAGAAGGTGCAGCAGCTCCATGGCACATTTGAAGGATTGAAGGGAGGCCAGTATCCCTGAAGATACTGAGAAGATGGACTAGAGTTTAGCCATCAAATAAAATGAGATCACTCCCCCCAAGAGGTGTGGAGCATAAGTAAATAATTAGTCATCTACACACCAGATTTGGCTGCAGGCACCAAATCTGTTTGACTGATAGATTAATTAATCTTTTTAAAAATTTTTTAAAATTTAATATATTAGGTAGGCAACACCCTGCACTCCACACTTAAATCAGGCCAGTTTCAGACATTTATGTTGTCTGCTAGTTCCCAGAATTCCATTGGGAAGGTACTGTAAGCAAATTGTATTGCTGTTGCATGATCTGTTTCTGTGGTTATGTGGAAACACCTAATGAAAAGTTTATAATCTTTGAGGTTGCTAATACGGAGGAACTTGGAACAGAGTTTGAGAAAGAAAAAGTCCTTTTATTAGCACTTTTGGTTGCTTCACACTTTAATAAACATTTTAAGAGTATTCAATTAAAATTAATAAAATTATCTTACAACTTTTTTCTTAATATTAGTTTTCTTTTACTTATTTTCAGAGAATTTTATACTTACAGAAAAAGTCACAAAGAATAGTGAAAGGAATTCCCAGTTATACCAATTAATTTGCTTTATCATTTTTCATAATTTTGGGGCCATTTAAGAGTGAGTTGGAACACTGTGACTCTTTACCCTGAACTACTTCAGTGTGTATTTTCTAAGAATAAGTATATCCTCTTGCATAACCACAACTGAGTTCTCAAATTCAAGACATTAAACAGGGATACAACACTATTATTTAATCCACAGTTCATAGTTAAATTCCATCACTAATTTCTTATATCCAGTATGACCCAAAAGAAACTTCATAAAAAAATACAAGAAAATTAATATCACTAAACATATAAAAGAAACAAAAGCTTTCCTCTTGAGGGGAAAAAAATAAAAGACCATGCTCTCTGCTATTCTCTATAATGTTTAGAGATTTCATTTTTTCCATAATGTGAGAAGCGCTCAGTTTTCTGCAAGGTCTCTAGTTTTTCTTTTGAAAAGCAGTTAACAGAAACATTAACATTTCTTAAATAGAAGTAGCTGGCACAGTAAGACAGATCCTTTAAGCTGATCAGTAGAGCTGGAACAAAATTAATGCCCGGGATTGGTGACAAAGTGTGCCATTTACTTCAATGAAACAGCATATGCCGGTCTGGGGGCAAAAAAGCATTTAGCAAAGAGAATAGCTACCGGGATTTACTTTGCATTTTAAAACTGCTCTTTACTTCCTCCACGCACTCTCAGTTTCAAATCAGTGACTAGGAGCGCGAAATAACTTTTCGAGAGCCTCACTGGTTAACAATCCCTTCTTCTGGGAGAGAATAGCAAAATATTAACCTGAATAGATTTCCTATCTTGGTACATGCACAAAAACACATGTGATATTAAATAAATAGGTGAAATAACTCAATACAACAGAGTTTACGAAGGACCTTGAGAGATTTGAGAGGACACAGATAACTACTAGTATGTCAAAGTTAAAAACATTTAAATTCTGTTTCTAACCACAGAACTTTAAATATCACATGTTAGCTGACACCGTTCCGTCTGGTCTGATAGTTCTGGGAATCACACACTGTGGTTCAGTCTGCTTCTAACTTAATAATTAAGTCAGAAGAAAAAGAATGATCAACCTGCTTCTTAGACCAGGAGCATATACAGCCCTGAGAAAACAAGCCAAGACTATACTTCCGGTTTTCAGTATGGAATCCTTTTCATTTTGAAATTATTTGGCAATTTTCTATATATCTCAACTAAAAACTACTAAGTCTCTGAGAGCATTCATTCATTCACACATTCAAAAACTGTGAATTTATTGATAGAAGCAGCAGCACAATAATAATCACTATCTATCTATATATATAACAGGCTAATATGCAAAGTGTCCCCTCAGGAATTCGACCGGGAGACCCTGAGTTCGATTGCTGGCTATGACAAGCGCTAACCACCAAGGGGCAGCGTGGAATGAAGGAAGGCCCCAGCCGGCAGCCAGGGAAGGAAGGCCCCAATTGACCCTGATTGCCAGCCAGGCCTAGGAACCCTACCCGTGCATGAATTTTGTGCACCGGGCCTCTAGTATTATAATGAAAAACTTAAGAAAGACTGTATTAAACATGTCATATAATCCTCATACCTACTTATGTAAGATAGAGGTTCTCAATGTGTCCATTTTACATGAAACTACTTAAGTGCTAAGGAGAATAAAATGTTGAATAAGACAGGCCTATACACCTTAGAAATTTAGGCTTGCATGGTGAATTGCCCAGCTAGGTGGGTTGTTTTTTTTTAATATAAAGAATAAAATTTGAATTTCAGCTTCTTTGTTATAAATTATCCAATAGATTTCAGTTGTGTGATTACCGGGGTCGCCTAGAAGCCATGTCTTATGATTAGAAGAAATGCTGATTGCATTTGAATACATATAGCATAAACATAGAATTGAAAATCACAGGTCAACACGATTCAATGACAGTGCAGCTTACGCTCACTTTTGTGTTTTTCATGAGGAATTGTGGGAGAATGGCTAAGAATATCCATAAAATAATCAGTAAATAATGTTGAGAGGCAATACAGTTTACTGAGTTAGGAAGATTAGCATCTATCACTGACTATTTTAGCGATACACAGGGCAAGTTTTTAATTCTCTGAGTCTTCATTTTCTCTTGTATTAGGTGAAGGTAGTAATCAGTCTCTTGGTTTTTATATAGGTTGAGACCTTATACATAAAATACCTAGTGTCACTCAGTAAATGTCTTTTGCATGAATACTTGAATAGTTCTGTATGGGTTTTTATATATTTCTGAACACTGTAGGCTCTCTAGATTTGTGTCTGCGTAAATATTTCTTATAGCATCTGTGTCTCTCTTCAGTAAAGCCTTGTGATACAATGATTTTTACTGCAAAATGGAGAAATGGAAAATGTAATGAAAGTTTCACAAAAACTTTGTCCTCAACCAGCGTTACATGTGAGTCTAATAATCATTATCACTATCTTCCCAAGAATAGTTTCTTTTGACACCGTCATTAGTAAGACTTTGGAACTTTGTTGGAAGGGATGCTAACAGTGGCAGAAACAGAAATAATATCTACCTACATTTACATTTTATTCAAAAAAATGGAAACTATTTTTGAATGAGTCAGCTTTGCAGCCTCTGAGCAAATGTGTGGGCCTGTGACCAGAAAGCACATCTTAGGAGGCGGCATGGTATAGTGGGAAGTGAATGGGCTGTGAAGGCAGCTTCTCCTAGTTTACACATTCCAGCTTCTCCATTTACTCCCTGTGTGGTTTGGGTCATGCTTCTTAATCTTGCTCAGCTTTATGTTGTACTTTTCCAACAGGAATTACCAATACCTGCCCTTAGGGCTGTTGTATATATTAGAGATTATATGCAATACTTGCCAAACATTTGATAGGTATGTAGTAAATTATGTTTCTTAGTCATATATTTAGCTACTTTGATCCAGAACTTTATGACACTGACAAAAATGTTCTTAGATTCCTCCTTTAAATCATGCTTTTTAAAGTGGCATCTTCAAAATCATCCTTCTGTTAGATAAGGGGATCTTTTGTTAACCAGTGGTGCTTGATTTGTCTTCCACTTTGAAAACGTGGGGTAGAGAGCTGCTCTCTAGGGTGATAACAGTACACAAACTGCTAAAAAAAAAAAAGAAAAAAAAACACTTCAGGGAGGTAAGAGCAAACTACTACTGAACTCTTGAGCAATGACCTCCAGATCTATTTCTCAGAGAAATAACGTTCATGGCAGAAAAATCCTGAGTACTTTCTGAATTTAATGGGCAAAGGACGAAGGCTCTAAAATGTTGATAGTGTATCTCTCTAAATCTACAACTGTTATTCCTTTGAAGGCCTTTATCCCACCATCTTTTTTTGAGCAGAAAAGTAGTATTCAAAATTGGCAAAATGAACTAAGAGAGTGGATAGTTAGCCAGCTGGAACCTATGATCACATTCTTTTTAAATTTAAGGCCAGCCCTAACTATAACCATAATTCAAACATGTCTTGGTTCTCTGTGGCTCCTGTGTATACCAGAGACATATGAAGGAAAGCTAGATCACTATTTTCCCTACTGGTTTGGCAGTACGGTAATCTTCTGTAAAACATATTAACCAAATAAGTTGATACTACATCTAGTGTGCCAAACATTTCTGCCTTGACCAGGAAATAAGAAGTTATCTTTCACATGAAAGACATTGCATACTCACATCTTTTTTGATATTTTTCTGCTTTGGACATGAGCGATCAAGGCTTTCTGATGTAGATATGTATTGAATTCCTGTAGAGTCCTCTGGGCCTTTTGGCAAAAAAGCACCCCTGCCATTTTTATGCTAAAGAATTGCATCCATAGGCCACAATCTGCCCACTATTCCATATCCTAGCCAGATGGACTGTTCACGGGTCTGTTCTAATTTGGGAACCATTTCAGTTCTGAAATGAAGTGCCTTAATAATTTTGTTGCATGTGAATCAGCCATTGACTGAAGTTTTGGCCCGCCACTAGGAGCAATTATATAGCTTTTTCATTACTATCATCATCCATCTGTAAAGTCCTGTCAATAAACTGCATTCTCGGCTGCTCGGGGATCTTTTTTCAATGTAGCCTCTTGCATCTGATTCTACTCTGCCTCAGGTAAAAGGGATGCAGCAAACAGCACATACAACAGAAGGGCTAATAAAGATAGATTAGTGACTAGTCCATAGTGGGGGCAAGTGTGCACCATCTCACTCTTGGAGCCAAACCCTCCTCCCAATACTGAATATAACTTAGTATGAATGTTAACCGCATTGGGAGCTTTGTTGATTTATGTATTCAGTATACTAAACAGTCTTCAGCTATCATTTACAAACAACTTCTGTGATAAGTCCTTGATGACAAGTTCATGGTATTATAATTTTAGCCACACATTGAATTTTGATGAAAACTTTGGCCACCAAATCTTTGGGTTGTTTCAATTACTCTAAAGCTTCTATTAGCAGCGGCTTTCACTGCTAACGTCACTCTTGACGTGGAAACCAGTGTAAAGAATGACCAAAATGAAAGAAATAAGGATTCAACATGTATTTATATAATTGTATGACCACATGTAGTCGTGTTTCCATGAAAGTCTTAAAACGCTTTGAAGAATAAACAAAATCAATAAAAATGAATATTTTTCAAATTCTCTCCCTAGATTGGTCATTTGCTAATTTCTCCATCTTGCAAGATGGTTTGTGACTTTCAACTCTATTTTGTGATATGTAAAAGCAATGTATGATTGAAGGAGATATTCCTGAAGTCATAGGGCATGCAAGTTGGACACGTGGAACACCAAAGGTGACAATTTAGATTTGCCAGTATGCAAAGACTTTCACAGCAACTCAGCCTAAGTTCCCATACTTCATAATTTTCATTCCACCATTGCCTAAAGCCAATTTTTCTTCATAGAGTGAAGTCACATTTGGCATTGATATAGTTATTGATTGAGTTATTAATTCAAATGCACTAATTCTAATAAACTCAAAGTAAAGAAATTAAAGATAAGAATTGAATATTTTGTCCATAACATAATTTATAATTTGGGTATAATAATGCTTTTAACTTTTATATTCCACTGTGTTCTCTCTAGAGAGCCTTTTATCCAGGCACCTCCAGGTAGCTTACAGCCAAAGTTCTCAAATTTTAGCTTTCATGGGAATCCTCTGGGTTGTTTGTTAGAACACTGATTCCTGGGGTCACCACCAGAGATTCCGGCTCACCAGGTCTGGGGTGAGACCGAAGGGTTTGCATTTCTAACAAGCTCCCAAGTTGCCAATGCTGCTAGTCCAGGGACTACACTTGGAGAACCACTGGCTTCGAGGACCATCTATCCTGCTAGGATTGGATTTCCCATCAAGGGGCCGTTTTGAAAGCTCTAAAATGAGCAAAGAATTTTTCTCCCCTGCTTTATTTAGATATAATGGGCCTATAACATATGTAAGTTTAAGGTGTACCGTGTGTTGATCAATGAGCAAAGAATTTACATAAGGATCTAAGAACGCTAGAGTTTTGATAGAGAGATACTTTGAATATCATCTAATCTTACAGTTTATTCCTGGAAATTCAGATTCTTTTCATAGATGGTGCTGCTCTCCTTAGTCAAAGAAGTTAATCACATCAGCACCTGTGTGACTAATTGCCATCTGTGCTCTCTGGAACCTTGCTAATAGGAGAGCATGTCAAAGGTCTTTAATGAATTTTAAAATGTTCCACTTATAGATGATTTTGAGCACTTTTATGTAAAGGAAATTATGGGCCTCCTGTCTAATATATTTCATTCCAAATAAATGAAATTGAGCCAACCCTTTTGTGTGATGTGGCATTAAAGTCGAATTAAAAGATGGAAATAAAGTCTGTAGTTACATAATCTATATAGCTTCTAAAATGAAGAAGGAAAAAACTGGGCCACCAGCTGAGCCCCCAAATAGGTCTACTTGTCAGGAAAGGACTAAAGATTATTCTCCACTGTCAGGAGCACACATATATATCTCCCGTTCTTAAAAATTAACAGAATTAGCCATAGCTTAGGCCAAGCAAAAACCTGAATATTTTCATTTATGAATAGACAACCTCTTTCTGCCACTGACTTCCTATGAGGACCACTTAATCTCTCACTGTATTTCTCAGTTCCATAATAAGGGGCAATTATGTGGACCTGGCCCCATCATTACATGAGAACACTATTAATGGAAAAGAGCTCTTTTAATAACTTAACTTTCTGAAATACCAAATATGGTCCAAGCACTCATTAGTATATTTGGTTAGCCAATGTACCTGAGAGTTCACAGGTATCCAACATGAGTCCTAATCGAGAGCAGGGAAAAAGAAAGAACTCTGTTTTACGTATAGAAATGTAGCAATAGTGACATGTGTGAGGCTTTTGGTTATTATAAGGGGAGAAGTATAAATTAAAGTGGTAATCTAAATGCAGAGGACAATTTTGCCTTCACATATATTAACATTAATTTTATTGTACTTACCTTTTCAGTAACTACTATATTTTAGATTAGTAATCACTGACTTTGCTCAAACCTTAGTCATTTCCTATTCATTCATTCATTCATTCATTCATTCATTCAATGAACACTAATGCCTAGTGTTCTATTTGAACTGTGGCTGGTACTGCTCCTTGACCCTACATTTTAATAAAAGTCATGTAAGTCTCAGCTACAAGACATGCAGACATGAAATTAAAAGAAATAAAAACAACAAGTGAAAAGATGCCTGGCATTTATGGGATATGTGATTTAAAAATAGATGAAAATCAAAGTATCAAATATGCAGGCTTTCTGGTTCTTCAAAATGTTGCTTTACTTTTAAACTATATGAAATACATACTTATATCTCTATCATATGTTCACTTGTCAAATTTCAGTCACTAATCGATTCATCCATGCATGTCACAGGCATGAAAATAAATTAATTTTGCAGTAATCATATTTCAGGACAGTGCTTACAGCTATAGAACACAGCATTACTCCAAGAAAAATTAAAGACCAAGGTTTCCTACAGAAATAAAGCCAAACATTCCTCTTTCACAAAATCTCCAATAAAATTGGTTAAATAGTATACATATATAAGTTTCAGGCTAAATTAAGAACTTGAGTGATGGTAAATCAGAAGCCTTTTTCAAGTATTTTGGGACAAAATAGAACATTAGTATTATGGAACTTGGACCGTAGGAAATTTCACTGTGGCTTCTCCTTTGTGTTTAATGTGTTCTTTAAAAGCAAAATATGAATAAGATATATTTCTAATAATTTAAAGACTTTAAAATTTGTATTATATTTTAAATAAAATAATCACTTTTGATATATTTAAGTAGAGAATAATATTTTAGAGCTTATCTATATTATATCATAAAAATTTGAATTTCATAGCAATTATTGAAGGTGTACTTTAGACCAAATACTGTGCAAATCTCTGGTGGTGCAGAAATGGGTAGTCTAGAGGTCGACCTGAAAGAGTTGAGGTTAGTGTTCATCTTTGTTATTAGGGTACAGGATTTATTTAAACACAGGCTTAACTTTTGGACTAATCAGTATCAGAGCATTTATTGAGCAGTTTTTGACTCTGATGTAAAAAGACTAATATTTCAGAGCAATGGACAATCGTATCGTATATTCTAGAACCTAAAATAAGCCATTAGATGAATATGCTTCTTTAATAAGCTTACTAAATTAAAATTTAAATGTTCACACTTTGAGACAATGAATAGCAAACACTTCATCTCTGTAATGAAAACTGAGCAGGTCTGTTTTCTCCAAAAATGCTTCAGTTTTAATTGTTTTAACCCTGAAGATAGCATTTCTTCTCCCACTACATCAAACCTATATGAAGTAGCACAGAATTCTGCCCTCAAGAAATGGGCTTCTATTTAGGGAAGTGCTTCTCTTTTTTATACTTCTCTTTTATAATAGCTATGGGCCATTGTTTTGTCTCAGAAGCTTATCTGCAAAGCTCTTCCTAGACAATATTTTGAAGTGAGCAAAGTTTGTTTTGGATACTTTCTTTTGAAACCATCCAGTCACTTTTTGAAGATACCTATTTCAGTTGTTTGTCATTATTAATCATAGGGTATAAAAAATTTAAATAATCACTTTATTATTAAAAAATTACAAAAGGAAATAAGTATAAAACAAATTTAAATAATTAAATTTTCAAATTCTATTTTATAAGCATATAGGGTTTATAGTTTGGAACTGATTAAAGTTTAAAACTATATGAAGATTTTGAGGACACCCTTTAACTAGAGAAAAAGACAATATTTAGATATAAAATTTGAATATAAATATGACTTAAATCCCTAGACTAAAATCTCCAGCCTTGATCTCAATGAGTATACTGTACGATGGTGCTGATATCCAGAAGGGATAGATTACAACCTGACAAAGCAGACCCAAATTGAGTTCTTGGCTCATGGCTCCTTTTGCTTTGCATTTATCATACACACTATGACCTGCTCTACCTCATCTTCCGTTCTCAACCTTAATGTAAAAGCCTCTCTGGCTTTGATGGGACATTTATTTCACTTATTAGTTTGAAAATAGTTCTGAGAAATCCAAACAGGTAGCTTCTGGGATAGCCTGCAAGTCCCTAGTAGCCTAGCAACTTCTATGATACTAAGTCCAGATTTGTAAAAAATTCAAATCCCTGGAGAAAATTACAGCAGGGAGTCACTGCTAAAAGGTCATTTCTTAACATATATTTTGAATTGGTCAAATGAGAAGATAGGAATATGTAGAACAGAGGAAAGATAGGATTGTTTAAGTGACTTCTAACAGATTAGTATTGCAAAAAACAATTTCAGCCTCAAGATTTTCCCAGTCATAGTAATTATAATGGACGTTTATAAAGCACTTTGTGTGTGTGCAGGCACTTCTCTATGTTGCTTTAATTCTCCAAACAACCTTATAAGGTAAATACTTATATTACTCTTTTATTTTTAAAGATGAGGAGACTGACACTTGCAGAAGTCACATACCCTAAACATTTCGGTTTTATAGTAGAAACCAATAAGGACACAAACGACACTTTACAGCAGGCTTTAGTATGAGTGTATCTGGAATGAATTTTCTGAAAAGGTTGTAGGTCTCACTATCTACTTAGAGGCAAAGGGTTTAAAGATACAGATATTTATAAAAATTATGAACATACACAATTTTTATTTTATCTAAATCTAATGTTTTGATAATTCTGTGAAATCAATTGCATATGTGAGCTTCTTGTGAAAGGAGAATATAAGTAACATGATCAATAAGTTTATGGGACAACTTGAAATTAAATCTATTTACTTTGGGCTAGAAAAGCATTCTTCTCCTTGAGCAGAAATAAAATAAATAAACAAATAAAATACATGAGATACAAGTTTGTAATTTGATTATAACTTGAAAGCAGAAATTATAGATATATGTACAAAATGTTGGGAAAAATAGACCAAAATATTAGAGGTGGTTGTGTTGGGGTCGTGGGACTATAGCCAATGTTCTTCTTCCTTCTACATATACTTTTCATTTTATTTGAGTGGTTATTACCTCTATGATGAAAAATATTGAAGTATGGAAATAGGAAACATAATTACAGAGTGCCGTAATCAGAGTCTTGGAGTTATAATTATATTATCTAGAATAAATTTCTATAAATTATGGGCATCCGTTATTTTAAAAAAAAATTTAGGGAGTAATATGCATATTTGTTAGATTTGAGATCCTAGAAACTTACTATGTCAAAAGGAAACCTACCTAATTATCAAGTTTTATATATTAGAACTAGATATTGGATTTTTAATATCTACTTATTGGAAACTTCTTTATATTAACCTAAATTTTATTTTACTATTCTGGCTTAAACTTAAAAATGCAGAATGATCTCTAGGTTTAAAAAAGAAATTAAAGGGAATGTTGTGCTCATTTGCTAGTAATTTTGAAGTGCTGTTTTATTCAAGGCACTCTACTAAGCACTAATTGAGGCTTACCAAGACCAATAGAATAAGTCCCAAAGAGCTCCCAGTCTAGTTGAAGACATGAAACATTTACTCAAATAATGGTTGGGTAACAAATTGAAGACATTAGAGAGAGAGACTGTAAAATGAGGGTGAAGATTAAATGAGGCAACATATATAAAGCACTTTGAACATTGCTAATACACAGTCAATGTAATAATATTAGATATCACCATTGTTATTATTGTTATTTGCAAATTTTTTCTTCAATGTTGATGAGATACCACTTTTTAAGGTGATATGGATATTTACGGGGCACATGGAAAACCGACCAAATAACCTCAGTCTATCATGTGAGAGTATTTTAAAAGGTTAGTTTAAAATCTGGATAATTTTAAGATCCCATTGAATATTCCCCTTTATAATTATGACAGAAGATAGTATAAAAGATTGATCATTTGTGTATGAACAGAGGGTGATGTGTAAAAATTATAATCAGGAAAGGAAAAAACTTACTAAGAACACATAAAAACTATCCCATAAATGTGAATCTCTTCTAATAATCTTATTGCACAAAGAGATCAAGGTTATTATCTTAATTCTGTAAGCTTTCTAAGGACTTTCTACTTTCCTGACTGTATCTGGGTCCTTTCCCAGACCTATTAGGCTTTCTAGAGACCACAGTCTTAAATTCTAGTTTATCCTCAAGGAAAAATAGAACATGCCCAGCTCACAATAAAACAGGTGTCTGAATACTGAATGCTTATTGCATGTCCAATGCTTTATGAATCCAACCTCCTTGAAGTTCACATTAACACTTCGAGACAGGCATTATGATCCCTATTTTTCAAATGAGAAAATGGAGCCTCAGAGAAATGGGTTGACTTCCCCAAGGTCATGAAGCTCATAAATGCCATAGCAGGAACTCACACCTACCTTGGTCACATCACGACGCCGTGTGGAAAGTTGAAGAAGTTTTACTAAAAAATAAAAAAAACACACAATATTTTAGGAAATACTACCTTTTAAAACATATATAGAAATTTCAAGAATAAAACATGAGAACAACTCACATGAATGGAATATAAAAGCAAAAGAAATATATTTTTTAACCAGCTATTCTCTGAGAATCCAGTGGTTCTACTATATTGTATTCAACAGAATGTCTTAACAAATAAATACATATATACTTTTACTCTGAGGAGATGTTGTTAGTAAGATTGTTTTTTTCATTCTAACATTGATTTAACTTGATCTTCCTTGAAAATTATTTCACACCTTCTGTGGCACATTCGAGACTTCCAATTGGGGACTACTCATATCCCAGTTTTCTTGGAAGTCAGCATTAGCTTGAGACCATCCTAGAAGCTCAGTGTCAGGAGGGGGAGTCAAGATTCACCAGCAGGTGAAGGCCCCATCTCTGACTTTCCATTATGGGGGAGCATCTGTCTCTTGCAGCAGCTGTGTGTCTGGATTTAGAAATGAACATGTATTCAGCGAGTGTTAATGGTCACTCCTGGCCTTCATGGGGCCTTTGGTTTGCCTTAAATATTTTGTTTCTTACATAGCAGTCTCTACTGCCTATTAATTTGATGCTGGTCCCTAAGGACAGTAATCCTACATTGGAAGGAAAGTGGTTTTCGTAAATATGTCAGTGTTTCCATTTAGGGAGGAAAAATAATTTGATGAGTGCTCTTTAGAACCAGGTAATTTCCCAGGGAACGGTCCAGTACTGTTGCTGGTGTAAAGGGGCAGATGCCGCCAGACCACATGCAGCTCATCCAGGTCCATCGAAGAGCCTCTTTCTCTGAACGAGAGCTGCTTTTTAATTAGACTTTTTAGGTGGTCTGTGTGAGCCATAGTAATGCATACTATCAAAAACACAATTATCTTAAATAGTTTAGGGTCTCCAGCTGGATTTCATTAAGCAGAAGTTAAGCAGAAGGCTTCCCCCTTCCCCCCGTTTATACTCACCAAATGGTCGTTGATTTCATCTAAATTTTAAAAGTCCTGTGTTATGTATGTTTTTAAGGTTCTGAATAACTTTTTTTGTTTTTGTTTTTACAAATTCTGGTATAAAACAGAAGAAGTGCTTTTCTAAAATGAGAAGCCGTTGTTAGTTACTGGGAAAATGAAAACATGGGCTGTAGAGTCAGAAACACTTGGGTTTGAATTTAGTTGCTGCCTCCTTACTAAATAGAGGACTTTGAATAAGTCTCTTACTCTCTCTGAGGTGCAGTTTCTTCCTCAAGAGGAAGAAACTGAGATGCCATTTACCACAGAGGGTTGTTGGGAAGGTAAATAACACGACGCCTGGCCATTCCATGTCTCCAACTAATTTAAGTTTAAGAAGAATGTTAATCGTAGCCTACAAATCCTTCCCCACACTCACTCCATTCCCTTCCCTTCCCACTCAGCAACAATATTGTTATTCTAAAATTTCTAGTTATTATCTCCATGATTTTTAAGATTACATCTGTTTATGACCCTAAGCCAGTGATGGCGAACCTATGACACACGTGTCAGAGGTGTTTGGTTGATTTTTCTTTGTTAAATGGCATTTAAATATATAAAATAAATATCAAAAATATGTCTTTGTTTTACTATGGTTGCAAATATCAAAAAATTTCTATATGTGACACGGCACCAGAGTTATGTTAGGGTTTTTCAAAATGCTGACACGCCGAGCTCAAAAAGTTCGCCATCACTGCCCTAAGCAATATACATACATCCTTTTATTCACCTTGCATATTTTTACACTTATCTCTGTTCTTGGCTCCAGGTCACCTCCTCCATGAAGTCTTCCCCAATTCCCTAGGCTCCAGCTCCTTGACTGTCCCTGACTTTAGGATTGCTCTTCTCTAACCCTTTCTCCAAAAAGAATCCTGTCATTCTCCCAATTAACACTCTGGAGGTTCCCCAGTTCTCCATAGAGCAAGGTTTTGTGAAAATTATACCTTACATTTCTCAATTTTATGTTAGACTTACTGATACATAAATCAATACAACTTACTCTTTTAGGCACACTGTGTAGATACTAACTCATACCTAACAATAAATATAGTTTTAGATGTCATTATAACTACTCACCCCTAGTTGAAATATTGTTTAAACACAAATCCCATTGATGAAAAGAAACATGTATGTTTTTCATTTTTACTCCTTTATTATCTTATGTAAAACCAACTGCAGTCATGAAAACCTGTTATGTCTGTTTCTGACTTTCATGGTCTTGAATTAAGAATGGTGACTTCTTAGGTGACACAATCACTCATTGTTGTGGAAGAAATTTTTTTCTTAATAGCAACTTGAAGAAAAAAAGAGAAAAGCAACTTGAAACTTAAAGAAAAAACCATAGGAAAGAAAAATACTCAAGGCTCTAAATAAGACTCCTTAAGTAAAAGTTGGCCCTTTAATTACCTAGAAGGCATGACTCTTAATCCTTTACAAGCCACAGATTTTATTTGTCCATGCCCAACGAGCTGACTTCTTTATGGATGTTTCCATTGAAATTTTCAGCAGTTCTATTGATGCCACTTGTTAATTGAAGTCCACATTGATTGCTCTTGATTTCTCTGAATTCTTTGTTTTGGTCTTGATATGTACAGGTGGCTCCGGAATGCCTTAAGGGGGACTTCAGACAATCTTTTCTGGCTGACAGGAAGGGCAATGGTACATGCAGCTACAAGCATACTGTTCTTACTTGGGGTGTTTTGGGACATTGATCCTCTTCTAGTCAAATAGAAAGACAAGAGAAAGAAAGACTATACTCAGTAGTATAGCTATATTAATTTAAATGTCTTTTTTTCTTTTTATACTTTTCTAGGAAATAAAAAATCGACTTCAAAAGTAACCATGCGGATCCCATATAGCACTCGCTGGTGCTTAATATTCTTCATCTTCATGAATGTAAGTAACACAAAATTGTTCTAAGCTATCTTAATCAAGAATGCCAAAATATGGAAGAATGTTTTTGGTATGAGTGAATGGACATTAGTCAAAATAAACATTGCCCTCCAGAAGCCAAATTAAGTTCCTCAAAACTGTCATTTTCTTGAAATTTTGCTAAGAAATCTCCCCTCAGAACTTACACTGATTTAGTTTAGTGTTAGGTTTACCCAGAAATGTGAGCATTGTTGGTTTATAAAACGTAGCATTAATTAGAGATACCTCTTTATTATCTTGGATATTAATATTGAAGATTAATGATGTTTTTGGATTAAATGTTTTTAATGTTAGATATGTGACTTTGAGTTATAGTATCTGGGCTGCTTTCTTTTTAAAATATCTGAATTCTTTCAGTCTGTTTATTGATTCCCAAATGTATTTCTTACCAAAAACTCACTAAGAGTTTTAAGTCTTGACATACGACTGTCATTCTATAACTCTCCAGCCTTTTAAATCATGTCCATTTTATGTAATTTATATTGTTTTATTCCTAAATTATTTAGCAAGTAATCAGAACTATAATTGTCTTAGAAAACCCTATCAATGCCTATTTTTTCTCAACTTTGTTAACCCACCATCACATAATTTTAATAGCACACAAAAGGGAGATGAGTAAATTTTATATAAATAAATTTGGAGTTGTCTTGGTCCACATCAGAACAACAATGGCCAATTAATTATAGTTGACAGCAAATATCACTTAGTATCTGATACTGTTTGCATAGGGTTTCATGATTTCCATTGTCCTTTAATGTGTAGTCACTGGCTTACAGATTTGCATAAATTTCACATTACTCAAGGAAAATATTACTAATATTCTACAAATGTGAATTTACTTTTTAAAGGGAATTTTTATTTTGTAATGTTATACATCAAATAAATGATTTATGGGGATAACTTAAAATAGCCCTTTTTGTACCTATTTGGATAATGAGTATAGTTTATTTTATGTAAGACTATCATATTATCTTAATCTTTAGATAAAGTACAGTATAATCCAGTATTTAGAAATGCAGGTACTTTGATATCATTGGAAATACAATAAAAAATATTTAACATTGTAGAAACAATCAGAATATTTTATTTCATCTGTAAATGTCTGAGTCTTATTGCTATTCTATAGATGCAGAAATATAGGTATATTCTATTCATATATTGATATTGTTATTTTTCATAGATTGAGTGAAATCCTATCTGATCCACTATATGTGAATATTTCTAAATAATTTCATTTCATAAAGTATATGATTATATTAGGCAATGATACAAAGAAAGCTAAAGTAACTACTAGATAATAACAAGGAAGTTTGAGTATTATCCCATCACCTTTTTTATTATGAAGGCTACAGATAATTTTTGGTGTGTTAAAAAACTGAAGCAGGGCACTTTTATTCAAAACTTTTACCCGATATATTATAAAATTCAAAGATTGTAAGAATTTCTTACATTTGCATGAGCCATGGACAGAAATGTCCTATGGTTTGTGGGCATCTTTTCACTAGCAAAACATAACTGCACAGGCCACTTCAGTGGTTTTGTGCTCTCTTTGCATACAGAAATTTCCTTCTCTATCTGAATTTGAATTATATATTTTATTTGAAGGACTTGTCCATAAAACCTTTTTTACCCATCAATTTCCTTTCACAACACTCATTATGTTCCACATTGATACTCCTTAGAGAAAAGTAAATTTTTTAAACAAAATGACATTGATTTTAATTACTCCAAAATACTTCACATTATTGTGAAAAAAAAACTGCCTGTATATTTATTGAATTCTACCAAACTGCTTCCAAATGGACCTTAAAGTATCAGTTTGAGTCACAACATTCCATTAGCCTCATCTACATCCATCAAAACCACCCACTCACTTCCTCTCCCTTATCTGCAGTCATGCAATAGGCTTAGGACAGTGCTGAGCACATAGTGAGTGCTCAAAAAAATGCTAGTGATGATCATAATGACAACAACAATGATGAGAAGCATTTTGATGATGTTTCCTTAGCTGATCCCCCTGTTTGCTTTGAATTTATTATATATGCAGCAGTTTAAGAGGAAAGTACATAGGCTATTAACCAGGCATCTGATCCCACCTCAAAGAACCAGGACTAATACTTTACAAAGTTCTATTTTATCCTTTGTTACTTAGAAAAGTATAAGTAACTGAAAATTGCCAATAATTCTTACACATACATTATTGCAAACAATTTCTCTGTTTGCAAACAGTTTCTGTTCAGATGGCTTGCTAGCACTGCCAAAACAATTCTAAGAGGGAACTACCTTCTTCCCGGTAGTAAGGTTTTTCTTTCCCAACTTGTCCCCTTTCTCAGATCCCTACCAGATTTTTCTAGTAATATAAGCTAAAATATCTGGGCTATTTGACTAATACTATTCTCCATTTCTTATATTCAAATATGCCTTCATGTTTTTATTCTTTGAGAAAATGCTGTGAGTTGCTCTCTCTTGTTCCATTATGAGATGATCTAACCCATACCTTCAGCTTCCTGATTGGTCTCTCCCAACTAATCAATTGGACTTCTGAAGCCTCCCACAAGAATTTTACCAACACTCTCCACTCACAACCTTCACTGATCAAAAGGCTACAAAATAACTTTAATTCATTATAATTGCAATAACATTCGCTAAAATGCATCGAGCCTCTCATGTCCCACCACTTTGTATTTGTTTTAGCCAGGTTCTTTAGTATCTAATTTTTTTTACTCCATTTCTTACTATCAATACATTTTGGAAAACTTCAATGTTAGCTTAATGAGACAGAGAAAAGTCAAATAAAAGTATGTTTCAACAGATAGAGAGGCAAAGAGTGTTCCTAACTTCTGAAGAAGAAAAGGCAGTGCAGGCTGAAGTTTGCAAGTCTTCTTTAAAAAAATCTCCATGCAGAACCTGGATGTAAAAAATCACAGATTCAAACACCACTAAAATGTCATAGCCACAAAAGAAATTGGCTACTCTAGGAACACAATTAGACAGTGATCTTTACACACACACACACACACACACACACACACACAAATATTTTGATAAACAATACCTAGGATGGTGATAAGAATTAATTGAGACTGACAAAACAAATGTCAGACTGTACCAAAAATGCAAAGTATCTAAAAGTAATAATCAAGATTTACATTGATTTTCACCCATGCAAATGAATGACTCGGTATAGGTGATCTGTTGATTAAACCAATTAAAGGGATTAAGGCCAGTTATTCAAAGCAGAACATCTCAGAACAGATTTGTTTGTTCTATGTAATAAATAGAATAAATTTGTGGCAGTGTGCACAATATAAGCACAAATAAAAACCAGCTGAAGAAATCCAATAAAAAAGCTTATTTAGTGCACTAATATGTATATCTAGTTTAAATAATATGATTAATGATTCTTAAGAGTTCCAAAGACAACAAAGTTGATTTAATATTCATATTTTTTGGAAATTAGGTTATTTTATTTGTATACATCTAAACTTACAGTAGTAATATAATTTTTAAAATTCTGTATGATAAAGATGTGCATGAGTTTGTATGGCTGCTATACATTTTCAATAGTGAATGGAATGAATGTTATAAAGTGAAAATATTCCACATGGAGATTATGTATAATTGTTTATAGGAGAAAAAATAAATGTTTTCAAATTTTTTATTGTTTCATTTATTTATGTAAACACCCATTCATACTCTCTATAATTAACTGACTTTTTTTTAAATACAGTTTCCAACCCTTCTTTCCTCTGTTGAATCCAAAATCGCTGCTCCAAAAGCAGAGGACTCATTTCTGGTCAGATTAGGAAAATGGAAAATGCGGGTTGCAGAGGCCAAATGCCTACACCGAATGGAAAAACTACCCCCATACCAAGGACAAGGTAAAGAGAAGGATGTATGTAAATATGTGTTTCAAATATCATTGAAGGTTTATTTTCTTCCGTGAGTAAATATATATTGACTAATTTTAATTTAATATGCCAGCAGTTTTAACAGTGGTTTTCATACCATAGTATTTTTGTGCATTATATGCAGCAGACATGCCTAATTTCTTTGCTCAAGTTCCTCCGAAGACTCTCTGGCTAACATCTGCATTTAGGACACAATTACTACAATAACAGTATTCACACCTAGCAAGCAGGAACAATACAGGACTAAGTGAAGGAAAGGAATTGGAAAATGACAAGAAGGGAATTGGAAAACGGTGGGCAGAAAATTTGCCTGAGGTGGAACCTGATAAAACCTGGTCTTATTTGGGTTAATTAGGCAGTGTCTTTACCTGTCAGTTCATAACTCATGCTAGTCCTTCTCCCTTTCTACCTCCAGTTCCCAGATGAACTGGAAAAAGACATCTCCTAGGCAGAATTGTTTATCTAGCACCTTCTCTAAACGCTGTATGTGATTGCCCAAATATTCTCAGGGCCAAGCATATGTGATTAGCTATAGAGAGCCCACGGGAAAACAAAAGGGAGAATGTAGATGGCCAAGCATGGCTACGTCCATTTAAATTGTCTCCCTCGTCCCCTAAATCATTTGAAAAAAGCCAACAAGATCTTGGACACCCTTGTATATTCTAAGAGAACACTCGTGGGGGGGAGGATGTTAAATATACTCTATGACTAGACATGGTTTTTCTTCAGATAGCTAAAATTTTAATTTGTTTAAACAATAAACCAGGTCGGTTTTTCTGTCTGAAGTAGTTTCAGTATTTTTAAGAACCTGAAAAGGCATTAGATGCAACTCACCACCAAAAAGAAACCATTTCTCTGAAGTAAATGAGACAATAGAAACACAAAGATGGTATTTTCAGAGACCAAGTGAGTGCAGTCACCTTCACTTCTATCTTACTAGTAGTTACCTCAGGCTTGTGCTATTGATTATTATTTAAAACTTTTTATTTTAGAACTGCCTTTTATACTCACACAATACTCATTCTTTTGAATATCTGTGTAGAGATAAATCTTCATATTTTGGATAGATTTAATTTTTGAAAGCAGTGAGAAACCACTTGGAGGCAACATTGATGAATACAGAAAGTGATCAAACTGAGCATTATTTTAGCCATTAGTAAAGTGTTACTCTAAAGTAATAAGACTGTTTCTATGTGATCCAACTGGATGCAAATGCATCTTCAGTTGGAATTTTGAACCATTTCATCACCCTTGAATTAGGAATAGAACCATCCAAGGAAACCACTTTGAAGATTAGTGGTTAGTAAGATTCATATGTTCCAAAGCCATATCGTTTTTTTCAAGGTAAGCTTATCCAAGGGTGATTGTGCATATACGTTCACAAAAGTTTTCTTATAGCACTTCCAAAGATGCTTTAAAGGAGAGAGTTTGGATGAAAGATTCCATACAGAAGACGTGTGCCTTTTGATGAACAAATGGAGAAAACACTACAAAAATGTAAATTCCATTAGTGGTCAGTAAAGTTAATACCATTATTTTGTGGCTACTGCTGCAACTGTTGTTTTTTTAATATCGTTCCAAAGTGAAAAGCCCCAGAGGAATTGTCTATGCACTATTAAACCCCACTAAGGCAATTTTTGACAATGGCAATGCTAATTTCTTTCTAAATGGCCAGGTCTGTATTGTGATCGCATGTGGGATGGATGGCTGTGCTGGGATGACACACCGGCTGGGAAAACAGTCACTAAGCAATGCCCAGATTATTTTCCCGACTTCGATACAACAGGTAGAATATTTATCTTTATATTATATTTTGCTATGAAGCTTTTAGAGTTTTCATGGTCCTCAAAAGAAAATCAAATATAAAATATACATACCTAGTCATACTCTACACAGTTTAGCATGTTCTGAAACATTTCCATAAATGAAATACTACCTGGTTGCACAAATCTAACAAGCTGTCCTTATTTTATATATTTATTTGAATTTTTTTATTTTTAGAGAGAGGAAGGGAAAGGGACAGAGAGAGAGAGAGAGAGAGAGAGAGAGAGAGAGAGAGAAATTGGTATGCGAGTGAAACACCAATCTGCTACCTCCTGCATGCCCCTACTGGGGATTGAGCCCACAATTGGGCAGTGTCCTGACCAGGAATCGAACTGGCAACCTTTCTGTGCACGGGATGATGCCCAGTCAACTAAGCCACACCAGCCAGCAACAACCTGTCCTTACTTTAAGTCACGTTACTGGTCAACTGTGCACACTGGTCATAAATTCCATTACATTTTGAATAAAAATTCATTTTTATATAATTTAAATAATAAATATTAAGTTTGAAATAAAAATTCAGTTACTTTTTCTAAAACTGTGATCCATTCTTAAAATGTATGGTTTCTAAAAATGTTTTCAATTGTCTCACATTTTAGTGACTTATGCAAATGCTTGATCTAGCGTTTGTGAATACCAGGCTGGTATAACATGCCCAACAGAAATTTTATATAATGATAAAAATTATATAAAACCATGATATATAAGGGCAAATAAGTCAGAAGGTGTTAACTATAGATACCAGATTTTTGTTCCAGCAGATTATTAAAATATGCTCAGATAATAAAACAAATACTGTTACAATGAATTGTACTAACACCCAGCTCTGTGTCCTGCACAATATGAAGAGTCAACAAATGTATGTTTAGTAAAATAGTGACACCAAATTCACTTTAGTTATAAAAGTAACATAGGAACACTTTTCATTGAATATCATTTTTTTCCTTTTCAAAACATTTTCTTATATATTACAGTAATCCCCCCTCATCCGCATGTTTGCTTTCGTGTTTTCAGTTAACCGTGGTTATCCTTAGTCTGAAACTATTAAATGGAAAATTCCAGAAATAAACAATTCATAAGTTTTCAATTGTGCAGCACTATTCTGTCCTGCCCAGGAAATTAATTATCTCGTTGTCCAGTGTATCCACTCTATATACCATACTCACCCTTTAACTCACTTAATAGTCATACTTAAGAGGCTATGGAAAATCAACTTTGACTTGAGTTGTTTGGCCAGAGTTTCTACCACATTTCAGGGTCAACAAGCTCATCTAGTTAGTCTCACTCATTGACCATGAATGGCAAGAAGTTACTGCCTATTGACTGACAGTGAGGACATCAGTTAAGACAGAAAACAACAGTCAGATGATAACTGTAAGCAGGAAAGTTTCTGGAATCCAGATTAAAGTAGAGAAATTCATCTAACCTCAAGACAATGTTTGGGAGATGCTGTTTGTGCTTTCTTCAAAGATGAGGTCCTAAATTCTACTCCAGTAAGACATAAATAACGTAAATTAGAGGGGAAGGGGCATTTTTAAAACCAGTTCAGGTCAGCCATTTCTGGGAATTCTCATTTTGATGGAAAAGTTGGGATGTGAAGACAGAAAGGGCTTAATCCTGTGCCCCACTAATCATTACATTCCTGCAAATTCTAACTAAATGCCATTTGATGGTAATCCTCCAGGTCTGTACTGACTCCTCCAGATAAATGATGCTTCATTAATCTTGTTCGACAACTACATTAGTGGTAACTTGATTGGCACAAAAAGCTGTTCTGCAGTTGAGGCTACAATGCCCGCTCCAAAGCAGCAATGAGCTCCTGCCAAAGTGGCTATAATTATTGACTAAAAGACAAGTTTTTGGTCAGCAGAACAGAGATTTCCAGGCATAGATCCATCTTTTCAGCCTGGTTTTTGGATAGAACTACCTCAGGTGGGGGACAAACCCACTTCAAAAGAAAAGCACATCTTAAAAATACCTATAATTCAACAAACTTACATTCTTTAGGATTGTACGATTAACCCAAAACTATGTCTTGATCATATACAAAACAGTTTAATAAAATGACAGATTTCATTTTAGACGAAGTGCTTGGTAAAAGACAGGTAGATCATGAAAGAGTGGATAACAGTATTGAAATTCAAAAGATGTTAATAGTCTGAAGGAATATGTTAGTGAAAAACAAATTTAACAAAGATATTTAAGACCCTGTCCTTGGAGTCAAACACTTAACATTAATGGCATAGAGCTAAGATGCCTTTGGATAATGATTTTCAACCCTGATACCCTTGGAATTAATGAGGTGTGTTTTTTTTATGTGGATGCCAGGTACCTCTCTAGACCAATCAAATTTGAATCTCTGGGGATTGGGCCTAAAAATCTGTAAACAGCTCATCCCTGTGAATCTAGAGCAGCGGTTCTCAACCTGTGGGTCACGACCCCTTTGGAGGTCGAATGACCCTTTCCCAGGGGTCGCCTAAGACCATCAGAAAACACATATATAATTACATATTGTTTTTGTGATTAATCACTATGCTTTAATTATGTTCAATTTGTAACAATGAAAATACATCCTGCATATCAGATATTTACATGACGATTCATAACAGTAGCAAAATTACAGTTATGAAGTAGCAACGAAAATAATTTTATGGTTGGGGGTCACCACAACTGAGGAATTGTATTAAAGGGTCGTGGCATTAGGAAGGTTGAGAACCAATGATCTAGAGTGAGGGCAGTCCAAACTTAGAATATTTTAAAGGGAAATACCAATATATGCGCGCACGCACGCGCGCACACACACGCACACACACACACACACAAGTGAGGGGACAGCAAGCTGTGTGGTGTGAGTAAATGGGGATGTTTGGTTAGAAAGGGATAGACATATTCTTTCTTCAGATATTAAAAACTTGCCAGGTGGAGGAGGACAAATTGTTGACAGCTGCAACAGTTAGAACAGGAAATGCCTATATCCAGACTTTAGTTAAATCAAAATAAAGCAATGATATTTCCTACAGTCCTGTCCATGATTGGAAGGTCTTCAAAACAGATAACTCTCCTCCATATAATGTATTTTGCCATGCATAGCTACATAACTTGGTTAAAACCAAAGTATGGTTGTTTTAATAAAGCAAAAAACTACTTGCTGACAATAAAATGCTACGTTACAAACCACTTTTTAAAATTACAAGTAAGCTTGGAATGGTCATCATTGACAAATAGTATTAACAAAACCATTGACCAATTTCCAGTGTCAATTTCTCTGTGCTGGTTAGTACTAACCCTTTTTCAGACATTGTTGGTGTTCACTTCTTTACATAGTTTTGTTCCAGTGGCTTTCTCAGCACACAATTCAAAAATTTTCTATTTAACTTTGTAACAGATTTACGTTAAGCAATGATGATTCTAATGGGTTGCTTGAAAACAACTTTGATTGAAAGTCTAAATAATTGTTAGAGTAGACACAGAAACAAATCTGCAATTTACAGATTAAATCTTGTGTTTAGTCTGGTAGTAACTATTTCAGTAATACAAAGAAAAATGATAAATTTCATCTAAAAAATGCCAAAGATGAGAAGATTTTTATACTAACTTTCAGCATATGTATTGACTTACCAAAACTACTGATAGAAACTATTTAAATATTATCAGATTTCAGTGAAATTTTTTAACATGAGTTGTTTCCTTAGCCTTTCAAACAATGTCAGTGTCCTCCAAATATTAGCATATGATTCTGACTTCCACATCTCTCTGCTAACAAACAAACAAAAACCCAAAAAGACAGTATAATAGAGTTATCTATATATGGGACAGATCTTTGCCTTTGTCAATGAAGAAAAATGCTTTAAAAATATTTTCCCTAAGAAATTATCAGAAATCAAAACTTGTCCAGAGTTCCAAATACACTGTTAAAATCTCTTTGCATATTATACCAATTAATGGTTGTTATATAATCCCTCAGGCAATAAATACATTGCAGAGGTACTTTGGAGAACTAAAGAAAATCTGAATAACTCAGATTAAATTTGACAAGTGCATTCATTTTAATGTTTACTTGTTCATTTATTTTATTTTATTCAGAATACTTTTTCTTCCAATTGTGTAGCTAATTAGGTTGGAATTTAAAAACTATCTTGTAGTCAACAAAATTATTTATGATTCTTTGGGTCAGCGGAATGGAGTATACATAACCTTTCCACAGGACAGGACTAGAAGGTTAAATGCAGAGCTTACTAGCCCTGCCATAGCTTTGGAATTAAGTAGATCTGGATTTGATCCCTGGCCTCAGATGTACAATGGGAAGGCTAATACCCCCTTTCAATGGTCATTAACATTTAGAAGATAATTCTGCAAAGTGCTTGTTAGCACAGAACCTGCCCATTGCAAAGGTATATATAGATCTCTCATATGTCAGCTGAAGCAGCAAATTTCACTATCACATAGGTGATGATGTAAAAAGTCAATAGTGAAAGCTAAATCTATGAATCCCTAATATATTCTATGTGGGACAAAGAGAGATGATTTCAGTAAAATTATTTTGAGGGGCATCAAAATGACTTCTTGATACATCCCCTAGTTTTGGGTTTCTTTGTTCTGTTGAATTTAGTCATATGAAATTGCCAATATTTGATCATTTGACCAACAAAAACTGCAGTTTCATAAGTCAATAAATATTGCATATAAATGAAGAAAAGTATGTCTTGCTCTTCTCACAGTTCTATCAAAAATCATAAGTTTAATGTCTGTTAAAAAATAAAAAACAGGACATAAAGTGTAGGTAACACTTTGGAGTCTGAAAGACCTGGTATTCAATCCTAGCTCACCCACTATCTACTGACTTTTAAAATTCCATAACCTCTCTGTCTCTGTGCTGTTTGTAAAATGGAGGTAGCAGTATCTGTTTTACAGCGCTCTGCCAAAGCTAAAATGAGACACCGTATATTAAAACATTTTGTATAAAACATCCCAAAATCTAATAAGTTCATGGTCGTCTCCATTTACTGATACTCATATTCAAATTCTATTAAATGATTAACACTTTGAAATGATTTTAAGCCTTAATTTATTATTTTTCCTTCTTGTTGTTTTGAAATGGTAAGTAATAACTTATGTCTCATTAACAGAGGTGGCTGTAAAACACTGTGAAATAAATGGAACTTGGGAACTAACTGCCGACATGAACGAAACCCTGACTAACTACAGTATGTGTTACGCTTTCTCTGATGAAAAAATGAAGGTAGGTTCTACTTCAAATTTCAGTATTTGGTGATAATGCATATATATATATGTATATGTATATATATACACACACACATATGTATGAATACATAACTGCAAAGTATCTGCTACCAAACTAACTTATATTATAGAATCAGATAATAACATATATTTAATTCTTTTCCATTTAGAACATTCATTTTAGTGTTTTTTAAAGTGGATACTTAAGCACCAATTTCCTTTTTTCCCCATGTTGATGTTTAGCATGTATCTGTATCCCATTCTGTGGGTAAACTACATTCACCAGGTGATGGACACTGGAGTTGTTCCCAGTGTTTGGCTGTTAGGAATAATGCTGCTGCAAACCTTTGTGTTGACATATATTTTCATTTATCTTGGGGCTTCTTTCCTTGATCACTCTTTCCAGGGGGATTTAAAATTAGTTTCTCTTTTAAGAACCAAATTTTCTTTGCTATTCCACTCAATTGTATATTCACGTTCTCTTTATCAGTACAATTTCTTTTACATTCTTTGAGTTTAATTCTTCTATAACTCCTGTAGTTGGAACTTTAGATCATTAATTTTCAACCTTCTTCATTTTCACATATGCCTTTTAGTCTTTAAATTTCCCTCTATGTACAGCTTCACCTGCATCTAAAAAGTCTTGGTATGTCATTATGAGTTCTTTAATCCAATGGTCATTTAGAAATGTATGCTTAATTCTCAACAATATGATAGTGTTTTTAAAGTTATCTTTTTATTAATGATTTTTAAACTATTCTGGTCAGTGAAGATTGTCTTTAAGATCTCAATTATTGGAAATATGTTAAAATGTGCTTTACTGATTAGTGTATGGCATTTTGGATAAATATTCTCTGAATATTGAGTCAGCACCTGAAAAGAATGGTATTCTGCAGATGTTGGGTGCAGTGTTTATTATGTGAATTAGTAAATTTTATTGATCATGTTATTCAAATCTTTACAGCTTGATTTTTGTCTGTGTGTTTTATTGGTTACTAGGAGATATCAATTTTTGCTTTATGTTTATATGGTTTGAGTTTATATTATTAGGTGCATAGAAATTTAAAATTATTATATCTTTCTGACTTAATATCTGCACCTATATGATATTACACCAGTTTTCTTATGACTAGGGTTAATCTGAGTCATCTTTTCCCATTCTTTTACATTCAATATTTCGGTATCCCAGTATTTAATGTTGTTTCTTATAAGCAGCATGTAATCCCTTTAAAAATCATCTAGTCCAACCAAATTATTTTATAGGTCAGGACTACTGAGGTTTAGAGAGGTGAAGTGACTGACTTTATGAAAGTACACAAAGACTTAATAATAATACTCTGAGTGAAGAACAGCTCAGATAAATCCAGTCTTGTGCTCTTCCCACAATGTCATGCATATTCTTAATCTCATAATATTCAATCTATTCATCCAGTTTATTATAATTCAATATAATTTAATTCTTTGAAATACTTGTTCTAATTTTAGTAGGTTATTTTAAAGGAGGGAAACAGTTGTTGATTTACACTGATAGTTAAAAATAGAAACTACTTCCCCCTTTTATCATCATTTATTCACTCACAGCATTTGTGTTTGTAACTGTTTTTGTTGTTGCTGCTATTGTTATTCCAGCATGCATACATGATGTTCTACTTGGCCGTTGTGGGACACTCTGTTTCTCTTCTCACCTTGACAAGTTCGCTGGGGGTTTTCCTGCGTTTCAGGTAAGCACCCTCATAGCATCTGCTTTTTCTTTCTTCTTTAAGATACTGAAATAAATGGAAAACTCTGTAAAAGTTGGGCGGGGGAGGGGGATCTTCTGCAAATCATAAGAGATATATGGGAGTCATGAAGTAGCAAGAAAAAGTATATTAATTATCACACTAAGAGTAAATAAGCAATTACATAGTATATAAGGTCCCTGAAGGCCAAAGCTATCTGTTTTGTTCATCTATATATACCTAGAATCTACCAGAAGGTCTAAATTATAGCAGGTACACAGTAATGTATGTTGGATTATTGAATGAATTTTAATAAATTTTTAAAGTATCTTTAACTCATTTCAAAAAGTTCAGTGTAAACGTCATCAAGGAAATGCAAGAAAACTTTTAACAAATAGCAGAAATTATATTCAAATTATTCAGGGTGGTTCCAGTTCTCACAGGACATTGAACATTAACCAGTCCTTTAAGTCAGTGTTGTACGTCACCAGATCGTTGAACTCTACCTGACTAACAGAAAACCAGGCCTGAGCTTAGCACTGTGTGATGCCTTCATCCACACTCCTCGTGCTGGATGATGCCAACTGTCATTGGTTTGTGCCATGCCGAATCCAATAATGAGACCAGAGGTATTTGCCTCCCAGTGAGAAGAATTATAAAATGCCATTATGACTGTAAGGGAAATGGCAAGTCACAGGTTTAACAGTGCAGTAGGGAAGAGTTTATGCAGTGTAAATGGGTATGATGTTTCATATAAAGCATTTTTTTCTTTTTAAATCCTTAAATTTACAACCTACTTTTATAGCACTATTATAAAATCAATTAGGTTTGGTTTATTTAACAGACTTTTCTGCTGCTAAAGTAGTACATGATAGTGTGTGTGTGTGTGTGTGTGTGAGAGAGAGAGAGAGAGAGAGAGAGAGAGAGAGAGAGAGAGAGACAGTTCTCTAAACCCCATTCTGCATTCCACTCCTGATCAACAAGTGCCAAATTTTAAAATATTCTGTATTATTTACTGATGCTTGTGCTTCCTGAAAACTTGAAAAATGTAGCTACAATAATCAAACTGTGCTCTAACACATGACCTCATTACTTAAACTTACTTTTTGCTACAGATAATTGAGTTAGAAATACAGGAAAAGCATTGTAAGTAAAACTAGACTACCCTCATATTTTATCTTTCATAAAAATTCTTGGGATTCTAACTTTATTCTATGAATAATTTTTAGGGGTAGTTATTATTATTAATCTTTAGCATCATTAACTTAATGCATTAGGTTTTCACATGATGCTACACATTTTTTAACTGAATCAAATATGGTAAATACAAGATTTACATTTATCTAAGATAATCATTCCACTTTTGTTATAGCCATTCCATAGGCTCTCTTCATTTGCATCAGAAAGTGAAATAGGATATTTAATCATGCTTATTCATATGAACATTCACACAAATACATATTAAAAGCTTAGGAAGGAACTTTTAAAAATCCAACAAATTGCTTAGCACCCAAAAGGTGGGACATGGCTATGCAACGAGGATAGGTATCGACAGATCCAAACCACAGGGTGCCTCATAATGAGGTCAAATTTGAGCCTATTTAAAATTCTTTGCCTGTGCCTGAGCTCCACCATCAGGAGGTTGTGGAAAGTAGGAACTACAAAGTTGATTCCAGTTGGATTATGAGAGATAAAAAGACTTCAGAGCAAATGTCAAAAGAGAAGATGAGGGGAAACTTCATAAAGCTGTGTATGTAAGGGTCAAGGACATGGATCCAATGCTTTGTCACAGGCCACCTTCCTTCTTACTTCGTGCTCTCTTATCCCACTTGCCACAAGTTTCTGCCTGGTTACATCAATAAATAGTTGACTTTTCATCTGAAGCACATGCCAAACTGTAACGGTTTCTCCTATAAGAGTTCTTCTCTCAATTAATTTTGTGACATTTATTCTAATTAAAAGTGATTTTATCACCCACTCTTTCACTTGTTGGGCAAAGTCACCTGAGAACTGAAAGCTGTGGGAAAACTGTTTTTAAAACTCAGGAGTAGCCGGAACCGGTTTGGCTCAGTGGATAGAGCGTCGGCCTGCGGACTGAAAGGTCCCAGGTTCGATTCCGGTCGAGGGCATGTACCTGGGTTGCGGGCACATCCCCAGTAGGAGATGTGCAGGAGGCAGCTGATCGATGTCTCTCTCTCATCGATGTTTCTAACTCTCTATCTCTCTCCCTTCCTCTCTGTAAAAAATCAATAAAATATATTTAAAAAAAAAAAAAACAAAAACAAAAAACTCAGGAGTAAGAGGTCTTAGAGATGGGACCAACCTCACTTGTTTCAATACAGTCTCTCAACGATTGCTAAAGGGAATATTAAAAATACTGCCAAAATATTCCCCCCCAAGTATTTCAACATTTTAGCACTGGTTAATGCTGTTACTTTTACTTCTAGGAATCTTGCCTGCCAACGGGTTACCATGCATAAGCACATGTTTCTGACTTACATTCTGAATTCTATTGGTGTCCTCGTCCACCTAACCCAAGTGGTCCCCAAAATTGAGTACGTGAACTCGGATCCGGTGAGCACTGCCTTATTTGTTTCTAATTCTATTTTTAAAGGTGTAGCATTTGTAAATAGTTAACATGGTGTCATTGTTTGTAAAACTAAATGATTTGAAATATTGCATTATTCTTCAAAAACTGACATTCTAGAAAACATTAGATTAAGGTTCTCCATAGCCAAGAAGAGTAGAGACAGCAAATAAAAACCCAAGAAAGGACCAAAAAAAAAAGCGCAAAACTTTTTTAAAAGGGGAAGTTGTTGGACATTTTCAATCTTCAAATATTAATTGAAATTGCAACTAACATGAAAAATTTAACCGCAATCCTAATTAAGGAAAAGCACATCCACAGTCAGTTCATCTATCTGTGATTCAGGCATATGTCTACTTTGAAAAAACAATATATCATTTTAAAGACAATTTCTCTCCTAAGCAAATTAAAGACAGAGTTATGGATTATTTTTTCATTTTGACCCAATTCTCAGGTCACAGAGTCAGCAGTTAAGAGGCAAAAAGATATTCCTTCCCAGTGCCCAGGGGGATATACTTGAAAAAGAAAGTTATTTCTTGTAAAATGTGGCTGCATCATTCCAACTGTTGTTGCACTACTTCTGTTAGAGTACATTTTATTGGGGGCAAAATAAAACAGTGTCTCACTCCTCAATGAGGAGTCCCCATGGGTTCATGGTCCCTCTCCCATCAGAGTAGTCAGTTTCTTTCCTTGGGAGTTTTTAGGTTAAGCAGGTTCTCTCCTGTAAAACCAAGCGTGAAAATTCTATTCCTTCGCATTTTTTTAAGTTAAACTCATAAGAACTCATGGCATAAATAAGGGCTGAATAGATCCTCAGTTTACTGAGTGATGTGAAAATTGCCCATTGTCATCCATGTCATTGGAGCATTTCATTTCCATAATATTTAAAATTTCATTTATTGCTCTCTCTGCTTATTTCATCATGTGGAGAGTCAGGAGACAGAATTAAAAGTATTGTTCTTGCTGCATCCAAAGGAAGTGGCATCCTTGTCACTTTCTGGAAAGAAACGTGTCTCTGAACTTTTTCTCTGGATCTGAAAGCAACAATACAGGGAGATTATTAGTTTTTACTGGGAACCCGAGTTTTTTGCACCTCAAAAGCCAAAACAATCAAGTCACATTTTCTGTAGCCTCCTGTATAAGGAAAATCAAATGAGTCCCAAGTTCTGAAAAACAAAGTGAATTTCTTCTCATTTGTTCAGGACATTTGAGCCACCAAACTCTGTTGGAACTTCATCCTAGTCATAAGATCATCTACTCAGAATGGATGCTCAGGGCTGAGGCAGGAGAGACCGATGAAACCCAGGGAGGAGAACGGACTCCTCCTGGCTAACCCAGAGGCAGCTGCTGCAAGGAATAGTATAGAAATGTGAGGGAGGGGACAGGGACAGCAGAGTGTTTGAGATGAGAGATCAGTGGCAGATAAAATTACATTGGAGTTATCCATTTTGTAGGCTCTGGAAGCAATGAGATTGGGGATGAAAAACTGTAATGGATTTGAGGGACAGTGCAGAGAGACTATGCCAAAATGTGAACATGGGATATAGTATCCCACTCTGGTCATTGATGCTACTTCATATTACTCCCATGTCAAAATCAATAAATGGTATTTCATTAAAGATCAGATGATGTGGAAAAATAGAGAGGGCTTCTTTATTCTCTTTAAATTGAATTACTTAAAATTGGATTTGAAGAACTTATTATGGATTTTAAGAAGTTATTCCTAAAAGGGCCACAGGCATCAACCCAATTTCCAGTTTCTCTTATCTGGTCTATCTGGCTGGTGCCTCTACAGATAAGCAGAGCTTACAAGTGGTCTCTTGTGTCATGGTTTATGTGGCGAGCCCTCATCTCAACATTTGCATTTCCACTGCTTTTAAAAAGCTATCGTGAATTTAGTGCAGAACTTCTCATAGATTTGCTTTCATTCCCGTTGAAGTACAAGGAGTTTCGTACACTCCTTTGGGGTATGTTGGTTTATTGGTAGAACACAGCTACAGAGCAACAGTCAATCTGGTATTTGCTGTGCTTCGCCGGCTTGCTCCAAATACTGTAGCACTGTTGTTGCTGAACTATAGAATCTCAGATCCCAGCTCTTCTACTCCCTTCCAGTTCATTCTGTAATCTTGAGCAAGTTACTGACCCTCATTGTGCCCCACTTTCCTAATGTGTAAAGTGGAGGCAATGATAGCCCCTTCCTCATAGAGCTGTTTGTGAGGATTAAATAAACCAATACACCTAAAACCCCCAACAGGGTCTGGCACATAGCAACTCTCAGTTGTTGCCTGGTATATTATTTATATTATAGTTGTTACCATTGTCATTAGGCCTTAAGCCCTTGTCATTTTCTGTGACACCCACTTTCATTTCTGTGATACACAGCATAGGAGATGTGGAAACTCAGAGCATTTGTTAAATTCTGCTTCAATCCAAAAGGGCCTAAGTGTAAAAGCAGAATGCAGGGAATACTCAGAGTTTTGTAAATCACAAATAATCAAAAGGACTGTGGTCTGAGAATATAAAACTAGATCAGTCATGGCCTGAGAATCCCCAGAGAAGAGTGATAGAATATGCTCGTTACATCATATAGAGCAGTGGTTCTCAACCTTCCTAATGCCGCGACCCTTTAATACAGTTCCTCATGTTGTGGTGACCCCCAACCATAAAATTATTTTCATTGCTACTTCATAACTGTAATTTTGCTACTGTTATGATCGTAATGTAAATAACTGATATGCAGGATGTATTTTCATTGTTACAAATTGAACATAATTAAAGCATAGTGATTAATCACAAAAACAATCTGTAATTATATATGTGTTTTCCGATGGTCTTAGGCGACCCCTGTGAAAGGGTCGTTTGACCCCCAACGGGGTCCTGACCCACAGGTTGAGAACCGCTGATATAGAGAAAGACTCTTGAGCGTAGCAAGCCGTTAATTCTTATTCCCCTGCTGCATTGCCAGCAGACTTTCTTTTCCACTGTGTATCCTGCTTTTCTGTTGACTGTATTTTGGTTTGCTGAACATTTCCAGAATGCTTCCTTGGCCACTTCCTGGATCATCTTCCAATGTACTTATCTCAGATGGGACTTTTTTTCTCCAGTGCTTCCCCCTTCGCCCAAACACACCGAATCATGTCTATAGTTCCACAGACTCAATTCATTTTCTCTAAGGCTTTATCAGAAATCAGCTCAGGATTGCATGACACAGTCACATTTAATTAAAAATGTTATACCTTTAGGTTCCTCTGGAGACACTTCAGTACTTCCCTACAAAGTCAGTTAATGCTGACTTTCTGGGTGGGGGATTTTCCTCCTTCACTCAGCTAGCTTTAGAGAATGTACACATTGACAGTTTTCAAGTTGACCGAACCTTTTTGCCCCTTAGTTTACCGACTGCACTAACATCTTGATAGGAAGTTCTATAGTTCCTCCTCCTGAGGTTTTAGTGTATATATGGATCAAAATCAGGAAGGTCCCATTGCATTGTGACTCTGCTGGAACAGGGAGCTTATGCTCTTGGATGGTTAAGATTATCAGCACTAAAAGGCCAGCAAGTAACTAGAGCAGAAGTCATCAGTTGGGTTCAGCATAGCTCCTGGATCATATATGACAAATGCATCCCCTGGTTATCTCCTCTTTGTGCCTGAAGAGATATCACCAACGTATCAATGAACTTCAGGAGCAGCATTAACCATTTCTGAGTTATTCACTTCATTGGCCATAGAAAAGGTGCTTTAAAAGTCATGTGACAGATCCTTGGCGGTTCTAGAAAATGATGGGTCTCAGACTCATTGAAGAAAAATAAATTTGTCTAATCCATGCAAGTCATCAAAGTATAATAGAAAAAGAACATTTTAGGGACTAGGCTTCCATTCCCCTAGATGGCTGTTTATATGTAGTACAAATGACCTATGCACCATGACTCTGATTTGTGGATACAGAGGGTGGCATGTGTTAACAGATGCTCGGGGATGCTGAATATGGGCTGAATGCAGATACTTTGACTCATTGTCACATTTACCCTCTGTTTACTGTCAAATCCTTGCCTGTATCTTCCACTGAGTATCTCCATTTCTTTCTGACAGCTGAGCTGCAAGATTCTGAATTGTATCAACCATTACTTGATGTTATGCAATTATTTCTGGATGCTCTGTGAAGGGATCTATCTGCACAAACTCCTTGTGGTGAACGTGTTCAATGGGGAACAAAACATGAAGTTGTATTATCTCTTGGGCTGGGGTATGTATTTCCTCCAACTGAGTTTCGAGCCAGTCTCACCTCTATCTGTATATTTATAATGTTCTTGGAATCTTGGTCTGAGAGACCAATCAGGGGCCCTGGTCCTTTGAGATGCTGGAAAGAGTTCAGTCTCCAAGAGAACTTGGTAGAAGCCCTTTAACAAGTTTATACAGACTGTGATGAACATAGGGGTCAGTGCGGAAATGGGATATGATTATGAACGTATTCAGGTAACCCAGCTAATGGAGAGGCAGAACCATATTCTGGTTGAGAGAAGATCTGAGTAGGCCCCCTTTCAGCTTTATTTTTCATCTGTTTGTAGAGCAAAGGAGAATTCCACATTTTGAATTCTGTATGTCCTTCACCCTCACCCACATCCCTTCCTCAAGAACATTCCTTCCTATCAATCCAACAGCAGGATTCCTCCACTGACAGGTCAAGAAGTGGAGTTTAGATGAGCAATAGATGTAACAACATAGGCCTCCAAATAGAGCCCATCTGACATCATTGCACATGGTAATGGCTTTAAAATCCTATCCCTGGGTTGCTTCAGCTGTGACCGCTTCTGTAGATTGACTAAGGCAGGTGCTATGGTCCATGAGGACTCTTTAGAATTGTTCCCCTTCCCTCGGGGCTGCTAACAGCCTAGCTCACCCTGGTTACAATGGAGCAGGTAGAGAATGAGGTAGTGAGTGGGAAAAGGCTCTGGGACAAAAGCACATGCTGCTTTATTTTAAAAAAAAATCCCATGAAACTCCCTTACCAGAGGAGGATTCTTACTGGAGGGCCAAGGCTGCCTCTGCTCTCCATTGATAAGATGACTGTGACTCGGAGCAGAGGCTGTGGAGTATTTTCATCTAAACCTGCCCTTTAATGCCACATTTTGGGAAGCTCCTAAAAATATGGATAAGAGAGAAAGTATTTACTGAGGATGGAGGATAATCCAAAAGCTTTCTAAGAACATCAACCTTAATATTTAAATCCCTGCCCAACAGACATTGTTACCAATTGTATAGAAGGTGTCTGGGAAGTCATAGAAGCAGATCAAACAAGTATTGCCTAGGGACAGCTCTGGTATAGATTGTGAACTGGACGGCTCACCTTGTGGGCCACGCCACCCTGGGGAGTAGCAGCAGCAGCCCAGAATCCCATTTCCTTAACCATCCAGTGAAATTAGAAATCAGGTTTCTGACTAATCTACTGGCCCCACCACAGGTGCTAGGTTCTCCTGTTCTTCTCTGTCCTCAAACCAACTCAGAATACAAAGATCAAAATGGGCTTTTATTGTTTTTTGGGTTTTTTTTAGCTCCAGCCTTGCATAAGAGGTTGATCTTTCCTTCCCTGCCCTTCTCAGTCTCAAACACACCCTTTCAAGAATTTCTAATCTTCCAAAAGCTGGTCATGCCAAGAATCAACTGGATATAATTTAAGCCTCCCAATAGCAATTCTGATCATCACAAGAGTAATGATTGGTGCTGGTCAGATGCCTTTCAATTGAAGACCTGAAAATAACATCTCAACCAGGCCTGCCCCATACACCCCCACACAGAGAGACACCATTTCTGTCTGATCTATTTTACTTACTTCTTTTGAAATAAATGTATGGCATACTTCTTGTACCAGTTTTGACTATTTAAGAACACCCATCTTCCATACTCAACAATTTTTCATGGAAGAAAAAGGATGTACATTTATTCTTGCCTGTGACATTCGCAAGGATGAGGGCACCCTGGAAGGAACAATTTATACTGCTCTTTCCATACTGTTACATTGTGAATGAGTTATAAAAGCTTTCAGCATCATCATCATCATCATAGACAGATCAATGAAGACATATGCTTAACATGCATAAACAATTCAGAGGAGAAAAGGAACAAGTTGTTCAACTGTATCAAAAAGAACGTAATGAGCTCTGGCCAGGTGGCTCAGTTGATTGGAGCATCGTTCCAGACAGCAAAAGATTGCAGGTTCGATTCCCAGTCAGGGCACATACCTAGGTTGGTTGGGGTATACATAGAAAGCAACCGATCGATGTTTCTCTCTCACATCGATGTTTCTCTCTTTCTCTCTCTCACCCTTCCTCTCTCTAAAGTCAATAAACATATTCTTGAGTGAGGATTTTTTTTAAGTGCAGAAAAAGAGGTATCCTGTCTAGAGGAAGGCAAAGAGCCATAGGAATTAGCAGATTTGTGGCCTATACTCCTCTATGTAATATGTAAGAAACACATTTTCCTTTCTACAAAATGATGAGATGAGAGTGAAATCTCCATATGCCTCTCTTGTTGTCTAATTAAAAGTATGTATTTCAGAATAAATCCAGGGAATGGATATCTCTAAACCCAAGTGGGAAAACAGTATGTTAGAACTGCTGTGGATACAACGCAATTATGTCTTGTATAAATAGTCAAACTCAAAATTCTTTCAGGTCAAACATTTAATCGATGTTCCTATTAAATTATATGCTTCATGGGTTTAGAAGGTGAGGTGGTTCTCTGGTGAAAACTCAATATTTTCAGGCACTCTCTTTTTGCATATAATTCTCAGAAAATCAAAGTGTGTAAGTCTAATATACTTCTGAGACACATTTCTTAGCCTGATAATTATTTAAAAACTCATTCAACAGATTTTTCAAACCAAATTAAGTCATACTCTGTTGTACATGGGTACATCTGAGAAAAACAGATATATTTTTCTTACGAAAATCACAACTGTATTCTAGACATCCTGCAGAGAATGAACATTTATTTTTAAAAAGATGCAACCTGGTAGGATGCATTGCCAGTAACTATCTCCATCATTCTGTTTATAAATTCAAAATTGTTTCCATTAGCACTTCAGGTGTAGGCAGAGAAGTCAATACTACGCTGCCTTCACAAAGGTTCTGCAGCCAGAACTTACACTGGCTCTTCTGAAGTGTTCTTATTGAAAGAGAACAGGATCGATGCACATGACACAAACAGGAACACAAACGGCCGAGAAGGAATACTGCAAACACTAACAAGGCTTTCAGAGCAATCACACGACCACTTCCACATGCTGTCCCAGGTCACATCCCTCCAGGGGACCAGCTTCTCCCCATGAGAGAGCCCAGTTCACACACAATGAAAGGCTTTCAGGTCTAAGTCATCATCATCACCATCATCAAGACAAAACAATGGTAGAGCAGTCCTAGGAAGAGTAGACTATACCTACCATAATTATTTGGGTGCTCTTAACCAAACTCCCTGAAAGCACATGGTATTCTAACCAAGAACATATTTACCTGGTTTGACCAAAGATAATTTGTGCAAACACATCAGGGAAATATCTTGACAGAGATGTTAAATTTGCCACTATTTTTTAAAGTAAACTACCATTTTCCATTCAATTGTAGTTGTAACTTATGACCAGAAAACCAGGTGTAATATACACTTTTTTACATTTTTAGGGTTCCCGGTGGTGCCAACTATAACCCATGCTCTTGCTAGGCTGAAGCACTTCAATGACAGGTATTGTGGCAGTTTTTAGTTAAATAAATACATGTAAGTAAAATGCATCGATACTGATATATTCTCTCCCACCCTTTTTTTCAGCTGCTGGATGAGTGTGGAAACCTATCTGGTTTACATCATCCACGGCCCTATCATGGCAGCACTGACGGTGAGAACTGCTTTTTAAGTCTATTGCTAACAATGTTATCTAGGATTTCTTTGAAGATGGTTCTATATAGCATATATATTAAAATTTTTAAATGAAGCTAATTAAATGATGATCTATAATAACAATTTGATTTGAGAGTCTTCAGTTGAAAAAAAAATGTTGTATTTAATAAAATGGGAGGGGGTGCATAAGCTCGTTTCTATACACCCTACACCAAAGATTAAGTTTTTTTAAAAAAACAATACTACAACCAAATTCTCTTAAAGGTAAAGAGCAAGGGCTGAGGAGTGTTGAAGATGTTGCTGTTAAGAAAGTGAGGGACAGCAAAGTCCCCCTGCACTTTTTCCCCTGGGCTCTGCCCAGCAAAACTATCTTTCACTTTATCTTTGATACATGAGCCATCACCCTACCTACCAATGATCATGCACTTAAAGTATTTCATGCACTTCACATGCATTCCCATGCTGTTTCTAATAGCAGCCCTTCAAAGGAGATTCATCACCAGGATATTTTACTCATTAGGAAAGCTAGATCCAAAGACTCAAGTAAACTCACCCAAAATCACATGACTAGTAAGAATATGCCCTTTGAGGCAGTCTCACGTCCTGTGTAGGTCATCTCTGCTCCCCACATTGAATAAAGAATGAAGGAAAGTGGGTGTCCTTCAGTGGTACTGATCTGGATGGTCTGCTCATTCATAACATCATATCTTTGCAGGTCAACTTCTTCTTTCTGCTCAACATCCTCCGTGTGCTCGTGAAGAAGATTAAGAATGACCGTCAGCATGACGGCAGACGGTATCTGAAGGCAGTGAAGGCCACTCTGTTCCTGGTGCCCCTGCTGGGAATCCAGTTTGTGATCTTACCCTGGAGGCCTCACACCAAGATTCCTGCCCGAGTCTATGACTACGTGATGCACTTTCTGAGTCATTTCCAGGTAAGGAAGCCACGAGTGTGTCTATTCCATACCTGCTCAGCTAGGTTACCATCAACATAGTCGCTCACACCTTGAAAACACAGAGCAGAGAAGCAGATGTTGTATCTGGATGAAATCTTCCGCTGGACCCCGAGCTGGAAGCTGTATCCCTCTTAAACTAGAATCCAGTTTTTTCAGTTATTTCATTTGATTACCTTGACCATGATTAGAGAGGTCAGGACCCTATAGAATATCTATAAGGTCAGCCATTCCTGCAATGGTAGGCAGACTCCAGAGAATGGGCATATTCTCCCACTTGGTAATTTGCAGAACCTCTTTTCATCAGTAAACACTGAATCAGTTTTGCGATGAGGTGTAATGAACTGCACAGAGCCATTCATGGCTTCTGCTCTGTCACCCTCCGTTGGTCACAGGGGTGTCAGGAATCCATCGGTCACGTTCAGTGACTGTAAAGGGAAGTGCATTCAGGTCTGTCCTCTTGTGGGAGAGAACAGAGTTGGGCTCTCAGGAGCTTCCCCAGGTCTGCCACACAAAAATGGAGAACGGCTGTTTCCATTCACTCTGCCCCAGGTCCACAGACCCACTGAAGACATAGTACTAGGTATTTTGAAAGCAGGTTGGGGCATGGAGGGTCCTCAGGCAGAGGTGAGTCTGCCACGGGCTCTTAGGCCAGAGTTTTGCTGTCTTGATTATAAATTTCAAAGTAATTATACTTGCTACTACTGGAGGTCAAAATTAATAGGGCTAAAAATAAAGTTTAGGGATTGTTTTAATAATTGCTTTGGCCATTTCTATTGATAATTAAAGCTTAAATGTAAGGGAACTTCTGAGAAGTGGCCAGGATCTCAGAGGTCACTTAGTCTGTGCCCTTCTTTGAGAGACGAACTTGGCTGTGGGTACGAACTGCACTAGTTCACCGTGAAGACAAGGGCGCAGTCAGGCCCACAGCCAGGCACTGTGACACTCGTGCCTGCAAAAGTTTTCTTTACTAAACTCTACAAGGTCTCAGTTTTTTAAATTAAGTACAAAACATTCTTTTCAAATCCGCTCTCATCAGCATCTTCTGCTATAAATCTTCATGTTAAAGGCAGCAGCAAATGAACCGTACTGACCAGAGCTATCCTTTTAACTAAAGGACAGAATTCTTCTAACAAGAAAAATACATGGCATACTCTGGTAGGGAAGCACCGAATATGAGTGGTAGTAACTGCTTTTCATCGAGCCTTGACTTGCTATCGCAACAGTAAAATGTTCCTCTCCAGAGCGACTAATTATATTGATGGCTAAACAGTGTAATGCACACAAAAGTAACTCCAGCTCTACCCTTCCTCCTCTTTACAGGGATTCTTCGTTTCGATGATTTACTGCTTCTACAACACCACCGTAAGCATGCCTTTCACGTGATACCGCCACTCATTTATGGAAAGCCAATACTTCACAGTTTCCAAAGGGCCTCTTTTCATGTGGCCCCACTTCTACAGTTTTCCTTACAGGGTTACATGACTAGCCAAGTTGTGTTTTTCTACCACTGAGTCTTTTCTATGCTCGTGGGGCACAATTGCAGCTAGTATTCAGACGGGCAGCTAAGTCCTGATTTGCTTGGATTGCCCCCTTGATGCTTCAGGAGCAACGAAAGTCTCCTTGTTGTTGTTTTTTGTTTTTGGGGGGTGTTTTTTTTTTCAGATTTAATGTCCTTATTCTTGGATCAAAGCAGCATCAGACTCAATCTGCGGTATTGTAGAAAATAATTGCCCTTATTAAAGTGTAATTATTGAAACCTAGCCGCTTAAGGCCCCATTCTAATATGTGTGGTTTACAAATTAACGCAGATTGTCATCTCCACACAAAAGGATAGGTTATAATTTTGGAATACAATGATAGAGGGCTATGAACACTTCTGTAGTAATAATTTTAAAAAATTAGGCTTCAAACCCTTGGCCTCGTGCTGAGCTGGGTACTTAATTAATATGCATGGCACTGCAATGGGGATTATTTGAAAAGGGCAGGTGAGAAGAAGCAAAGACTTCCTGTTTTATTTCCGCTGGGTACTTTTACAAACTCATCTATACTGACTACTGTCTACCTTGGATACTTCTGATTATCTGTTTAAGTTTTATTTATAAGGACAGTGTTGGTATTTGAGAAATGCTGAATGGGTGGAAATTATCAGTTACCTTTGTCTGGGGACGTTGCTTCTCCAAAAATATGCTGAAACAAAATGTTTCCTAGGTCCTCAACAGCGCATTTGGTGGCTCCTAGATTATAAACCTGATTTTTAAGGACCCATGTTTAAAGGAAAGAACAACCCAAGTAAAGTCATGCCAATTCTTGGCTAGTTCGAACAGGAAAATACATTGTAAAAAAAAAATCTAAATCCTAAAGAGAATTGTTTATGTATTAGAAGTCTATCCATAGAAAGAGATAATTTTATCCTGAAAAGATTGTCACTCCGCTAACCAGAGTTCTCTCTGGCCATATCAGATTAAGGAAAATCAACAAAATTATAAAACCCAGAACTGTGCTATGATTTGCATATATATTTTCATGACCAATAATGTAGAGGTTCAGATGAAAGCTTCTGCCTTGTCAGAGACGGTAGCAGATAAAATGTTTTCCACCTCCTTCTCCCTAATGTGATGTGTATGCCATTTATTGAGTGTGAAACCAAATCAAATTTCACTCATTGGACTTAAGAGCGAAAGAAGAAACCTTTGCATAGTAGTAAGTCACCTTGCCCATGATAGCTGAGACAAGTAACAAGTGCTCCAATTTGCAAATTCTTCTTCTCTGCACAGCCAGAGTATATACCATACAGTTCTTCAGATCAGATTTACAATTCAACCAACCGCTTTGAACCTCTGATAAGTTCCAAGAATTGTGCTCCTAAAGTTGGCTTGGGTCATTTCTGACAATTATATGATGACAAGACTTTTTCTCTTCCAGGTCCAAGAGGCCCTGACGCGCCGTCTGCAACTGTGCAAAATCCGCTGGGAGCAGCGCAACGGATACGCCAACCGCCGGCAGAAATACAATATTATGCTGGCAGCTCTGGCTGCAGCTGCGGCTGCAACCAATGCCGATCCTGGCGATATCCCCGTGTGCATCTGCCACCGAGACCCGAGGAACCACGCGGCTGCCAACAACCTGGAGGGGAACAACAATGACGCCCCATACGAAGCCGAAGTCAACCTGGGCGAGGAGATTCACGAGATCATCCCACTGGAAATCTTAGAGCAGGAGTCGTGCGCTTAAATGTAAAGCAAATACAGCATCGCGATCTCTGAGACTTCACATCCTGGGAGCAAGTCCACCCATGCGTTTAAAGTGATCACCATCCTCCCAGGAGTCAGATACATCATTTGTGAAGAATTGTTAAGTGATTTTATCCATAGTGAATCTGAAGAATGTTCTTCTTGGTACTATTGCTATGGGAGACAGTCTAAGGAATGGAGTCTCCCACTGCCAACACTTGTAAATTCCATCTTTCATCTAGGACTGAAATGCAGGTGTAATGCAAGCAAGGTATTCAAGGAAAACAATTAAATTGACCGAGTTCAGATCCAGGGTGCTCATTGTAAAATCTTGAGCCATTTATACCTTCAAAAATCAAAATCACTGTCAATATTTTCACTTTTAACTCTAAAATTTGAATTAGAATATTTCTGTATTTGGCTATGGATCTAAACTTCTAATCTATTTATTTCAATCAATTCCGTTGTTACTCAAATGTTTTACCATCCACACCATGTAAACCACACAAATTACAGCAGGACCTCCACAAGACAAAGCGGCTTTCGAATATAGAGATGACCAAGAATGTAGGGGAAAGATCTGTACTTGGCAGGAAGACGTAATGCTTTGAATGAAAAAAAAAATTTTCTTTGAGTCAATTTGCTCGAAACATTAAATGGGCCGATTTGTGAATTGGTTTGTTCACATTGTATGCTCAGCCTGGTTTTGGATAATCCTGTCCACTGGGCAGCCCTCACTTTTGTAAGGAATTGGCCTTCATGTTGAATATGCTTTAGTTGCTGACATTTACAAATTGGGAGGTCACAAAGAACCCTTTGCTAAATTTTTCACAAAACTGCCAAAAATGTAATTCCTAATGGAAGAGAATATTCTCTTTAAAGAGAGTGCTCTACTTTCCTAAATTCTAAGATTTGTAAAGAAAACCATTCCAAATTTTATAAAGCCAATTACCTCACCCTTGGGTGCTATCTAGCAGTAAAAGATAATTCGAATTGATAACTCATCTAAAAGTCTATTAACTGCCATCCACTCAGCTTCACAGCTTAATAAGATCCCAGTCTTTCCCAGGAAGACTCAATACGGCTGATTAGAAATCAGTTTCTGGTTGACCTCTGTTTGCAATGATTAGCCAAACCGGAGGAGGAAAAAAATATGTAACCACTACAAGTTTAACCATATACAAATTTATTTAAAATAAAAGTAGTTTCTCATTGAAGCCCAAAATTATATTCCCATATCTCTCTTTACATCCTCAGTATAAAACCTTCAAAAATCCCTGAATAAATCAGTATCATTAATGGCACCTGAAATTAATATGTGAATTTGCCACAGTAATCAGAGTGATCATTATTCAATTGGTATGCTAAGTGAGGAGATACATCGAAACCCTGCAAATTTCGTCTAATCTATGATATCTTATGCTACTGCCTAGAAGTGATTTAGTTGTGGTAAGACAAAAAAATTAATTTGTTTTGGTTACATATATAGTGCACCCCCATTCCCACCCCCCAGAAAGTATATTCTTTCAGAAAAATATTTTGGATACTAAAGTAGCTAAGTCTCCTTTGCTGAAGGTAAGGGAGAAGTTATAAAGAGGGTATTTTTTCAATCACAGTGTTTATGTAGTAGTCTATTTTTGTTTACAGACATGGAAAGCAGTGTATTTCAGGCAGCTCTAGTACAACTGTGATAATATTTTGCTAAAATATTCTAGATGTTATTTAGCTAATACAGTAGGGGCTGACGAACAAAATAGCTTATTATAGAATTGAACATTGTGCCAAAATTGTGAAATGCTTATGCTGTCTATATGTATAAATCAATACATCATATGTGATAAGCAAAAAGGTGTGTATTTGCATATTTTTCTAATGAAATATATTATTTATCTTGTCATTCATTCATCTCCTGCTCATTCCATGTTCTTTTTCATTTCAGTCATGGGCTGCTAACATCCCATCTGGTTAACACTACAGCAGAAGTTAGAAAACCATGTGCAAAACCATTCAGGTTATTATCTTTGTCAGTTTAACCATCTTCGGCCTGCAATATGACTATAAACTCTGTGGCATAGTTCTCATAACCTTGACCACAATACAAACACCACATACAACCATCAATCTATATTATATAAGTTTGGGAAGCACAGCAAAGAAATCTAGGGCAAGAAAGTATCATAGCCTTTCATTGTTCTTGGTTGTTTTGTTGTTGGTTTTCATTATTCTGGGACTAGTCCTGAACTGTCCAACATCACATCAGATGATTAGAATTGTTATAATCATTGATTTTTAATATAGTTTGAGACTAAGGCTGGATAAAAGGCAACTCATTAAATATCATTAAAATGCATAAAGGCCACTATTGGAAAGATGTTCAGATCTGGAAAGCATTACATGAAAAACTGAGGACACTGAGAACTGTGCTGGACTGACAAAAGGAAACAGGCACAATTTGTACTTCTTCACATGCAATAGCATCCAAAATTGATCTCATGAGATCTGGAGGACTTTTTCAAAAAAACCCAAAAAACATAAGGGCAATGTCTTTCCCCTTATGTTTTAGTGGGTAACACACCCTTGTGATCTTGAAGAACAAAAGTAATTTCCCATCAGACCGTAAAATCGGACTCTTCAAGAGGGTAGCTTGAACTCAGATGGTCCGCTGTCCACCTGCTTGATCCCAACTATAACGTGATCTAAAAAAGGCCTTTGGGTGCACATAGGTACCATGGGGTCCTGAGATAGGAAAGATGTTAACAAAGACATGGCAGAAATGCCATCATCATGGAGCTCCAACTTGTCTCATTCGTTTCTTCATTCATTGTCATCGATGTTTCATGTACCTTTCATTCAGCTATACAAAAAATACTTATTCATAGTAGTTATCATGGCAAACTTTCTTCGCAGTGATAACTGCTTCTCTACCAAGTCAGTGGTAAAAATCAAAATCTGTTAAGTGAACCATTATCCTCAAACCATAACCGCTCACATTTTGGAGGGTGGAAAAACAAAGCAACGCGTGTGGTTGGATGTGATCTTTCCTCCTCGCTAGTGCCGGGTGGGACAGCTTCAAGGTGTAGGAAACATCCTCAGAACAGACCTCTGCACAAAGGCTTAGCAAGGGCTCATTTTCTTGACAACGAGGTTTAAAACAGTGATTCTTTCATGGGCTACATTACAGCTCAACTACTATTCAAAGGAGTTAACATTCGAAGTTTGAAATAAGAGTATTCATGGAGGGGGGATCAGAAGCCACATTTAGAAAAGCAATCAGGTAAACTCAGAAGCAAACTTCATTGGTTATTTTGAGCATGGAGGCAAGCTGTCTCCCTCCCAACATAAGCTTACTGGTAGTAAAATTGGTTTTACCTGTGCAGAGTGTGGAGGTTGGGGAAACAAGACGTGAAAGCAGAAAGAAAAGGGATGATATGTGCGTGCGAGGACAAAAGAAGGTAGAAAGGCCACATTTGAAAAGAACTAACTATATTTCTGATGATTTTTATTCCTCTGGACACAGACGTAATCTCTTTAATATCAGAATAATATGAAACACTGAAGAAAAGAAAACACAGCCATTGACACTGGAAACTAACTTAGGTCAAGACGATTTTCTTACTCTGGTATCTTCCTCCATGGGGATGACCAGGCATCTCTGAAAGGTTTCAGAGGTTTTCCCCTTACCTTACGCATTGACCAGCCAGTCTCAGGTCACTGATCAGTGTTCATTTTACTCTTACAGCAACTCAATGCCTTCTACCTACCTGTCCCAGAAACCCTCCCACTGAGATTCAAACTGTGTCCTCGCTCTTCTGCGACTGACCAGCAATGCCACTGCATGTCACCGCTGTCTCCTTTACCTAAGAGACTTATTACCTTATTTTAATTTGGAGAAATTGCCTCCAAAATTGAGATGTCTTTAATGAAAATAAAAACACCAAAAAAAAAAAAACCCACAAAAAACCAAACAACACGCCAACATTCAAAATAGATCAGGAAATCTGTCTCTGTGTAACCATGCCAGACTGGCTGATCAAAGCGAGCACACCAGTCTCTCACACAGAGGCCTCCACCTAAACTTACCCCCAGTGGCAAACTCTCGAAGCCTCTGCACCGCAGGGTGGGAGGGTGGGAGGTTAGCCTTTAGGGCAGCAAGCCTTTCCCTAGACCGAGCAATCCTCCAATGCACCCAGGCATTTCAGCTTCTGTACGTTGTCATTCCCAAGAGGGATATTATGGGGCTTAGAGTTATAGGGAACATCCCTTAAATAGAGATAATTTGAGGACAACAACAAAGGGACAGCAATCATTGAAACACTGCAGTCAATACAGACCTAGAGACATTAGCTTACTTACTCATTATAGCAACCCAAGCTAGTTTTATCCCCATTTTAGTGACAAGAAAACTAAGTGTAAGAGAAAAGGTATAATGCACCCACCAGTCACACAGTAAGTGGCTGAGCTAGGATTTGAAACAACCACTGCTTTTTAAAAAAAAAAACAACAACACAAAAACAAACAACACACAAAACAACCGGGAAGTGCTTTATACTTACAAGAGGGCCTCCTGGGTACCTGAGGCCATGGGGGCACTTGCAAGAAGGGTTCCTGTAGGACATGCAACAGCCTGCGGGTCTTCTGCACCCCAGGCCCGGGCACAAGGCCGGGTCTCCCCCAGGCAGCCGTGAGCGGTCCCAGCGACCCCGAGAGCTCAGAGGGGTCTGACTCTCCGTGTTGTTGACTGACTTCATGGTAATAAGACATTCAGTCACCTGGCACACCAAGTCTGGCTCCCCCTTCGCCATCAGATCTGCCGCTTCCGCTCGCAGGTCTAGGCCTCCAGGTACCGCTGGGGCGCATCTCCTCGAGCTGCTGAGGGTCCTTTGCGTCCACGGGGAGGGGCAGGGCCGCGGGTGGAGCCCTTCCCAGGGCCCTGCAGACACTCGGGGAGGTTGCGGTGGGAGCAGCGGCTGAGGAACAGGGCGCAGGGGTGCCAGTCCAGCATGTAGTCGGGAACCACGTCGCCAAGTTCCCAGAACACATTCATTGCACACGGACTTCAGCGCGGGGTCGCTCCCCTGCCAGGGGCTCACAGGGATACTGGTGGGTTCTGCTCCCAGTTGGGGCAGTTCTGGCCCCGGGTGGGGGGGGGGGTGCTCAGTCTCCCCTGCAGGCCCGAGATGGCAAAACCAAGAACAGTTTTGGGCAGGCCCCCTGGATCAGAAAAAAGGGCTTGCCCCCACCGGGGGGGCCCTCCCCCCCTCCCCAGTTTATGAGAAATTTCTCCCGGGGGGGGGGGGGGGGGCGGGAAGGCCCTGTGGGCTGCTGCACTACCTCTGCGTCCATCCCAAGGTTCTTCTGGGGCCTCCTTGCCCCCAAGATAAGGGGGAAAGACCCGAGGGGGGAGTCAAGGTGTCCCCTTTCTACCCCCACCAGCAGGGCCCTAAGGTCTCTGCTTTTTAAATTGCCATCCTTTTAAATTGGCCCTACTCTACTATTCTGCCTCTCAAAACAAAACTGTCCCCCTCTTCACTCTAAGGATACCAGATAGTTGTCTCCTCATAGTTGAGAGGACAGGGGTTGTTTGCAATATGTATAATTTTCAGTCCCAAATTAAGTCAATTCATGACCCATGGGTTCCTTCAACTACGAGGGGTCTCCAGATGAAATCTTTCTTCCTATAGTAATGATTTCTTTTCAAAGCCATGGAGTTCTTCACACACAGGGTTGCTTTGCAGCTTCTCCAATTCCAAGGGGGTCCTCAGGCAGATATTCGGGAGACAAAACACGTTTTGGAAAACATTTCATGGTCACTCCATGGACACACCTGCCCTAACTCAAGGCTTGATGAGGAGCTGGGTGAGAGTTATGAGGGCTTTTCTTAGCACTGTTTATAGTAAGAGTTCCACACACTGGTTTTCAATAATTGAGTCCTGAATAGAAAAGACCGCTCGGCCAGTGTGGTTCAGTGGTTGAATGTCAACCTATGAACCAGGAGGTCACAATTCAGTTCCTGGTCAGGGCACATGTGGGTTGTAGGATCAGTCCCCAGTGGGGGGCATGCAAGATGCAGTCAATTAATGATTCTCTCTCATCATTGATGTTTACATCCCTCTCTCCCTCTCCCTACCTCTCTGAAATCAATACAAATATATATTTTTAAAAGACCAACAAAATTAAATATTTGGTTCTTCAAAAAAAATTTTAAAGAAAAACTCCTCTAGTAAGACTGATCAAGGAAAAAAGAGACAGATGCTTTAAAAAATGTAATAAAATGGTGAAGGAGATTTAAAAAATAAGATTATTATGATGTCCATATTTATATGTTATATGTACAATTATTCACTAATAAATTTGAAAGCTTAAATGAAAAAAACTAAATTTCTAGAAAAAATATGCAGTGTGTAAAATGGACAAATTGGCCCCCCAAAAAATAGAGAACTTGAATTAACTAATTAGTCATAAACCACAGTCTTATATGTTACTATACGTAAGTTCTATCAAATTTATTGACGAATAGTTAATTCATACCTTAGAATATTTTCCAGATATACCCTGGTATACAAGATTTTCCACAATATATAACAAAGGTGGTACCACAAATTGGGGAAGAATGATAAGTTGTTTAAGAGATGGTGTTGGTAAAATTGACTCAAAACATGGATAAAAATAAAACTGGATCAGAGGAAATATTTCTTAAATAAATTGTATAAACTAAAAGACAAAGAAAATATGAATTCATTTACATTAAAATAGGGATAACTTATTAAAGAGATATCTCTTTTTAATAATTCTTTTTTTGAAAGTATTACATATGTCCCCTTATTTCCCCTAGTGATCCCCTCCAGCCCCCTCCCCCTGCTACCCCTACTCCAGGCCTTCAGCACCCTATTGTCTGTGTCCATGGGTTATGCATATATGATTACCTCCCACCCACCGACTCTCCCCCATCTTCTCTCTGAGATTCTGCACTCTGTTCCATGCTTCCATGTCTAAAGAGATATCTTTAATTGACAAATGATAAAAATGGAAATTAAAACTGACAGTGAATTAACAGAACTGAACCCAAAAAGAACTCCAGCGAATCAACGAGAAACAGTGGCATCAGATGTGCACAGGCAGGTTATAGAAGAGGTCATTCAAAGGTTGGAAGGCATATGAAGATACACACAGACTTACTAGTTAGCAGATAAGTGTTTACTAGAACAATAAGGCTGCTATTAGACATGAGAACAAGGCTATTTCCAGGGAGAACCACTAACATCTGTGCCTCATCTTGTGAGAGAGGGGAATCTGCAAAATGGGTAGTAGGTTTGTCTGGTTCAAAAGTTTCACAGAGTAATATGTATTTTAAGAACAAACAGGTATGTTTATTTGGGGCAAAGCAACCCTTCCCCAGTTTACTGGAAGACTAGAAAGAATCGAAGAAAATATTCTGAAAGTTCAGAAAGGAAGCAGAGCCCATGTTTGGAACTTAATGACTAGAAAAACACATGCGTGGCAGTTATGTGGTCAGGGAAGCTGAAATTGAAGCATGTCATCAACAACAATTACAGCCAAAAACCTCAGCAATCTGAAAGTCCATTAATCACAGGAAATAACCTGCCTACACTGCACTTAGCATATGTGTTGAAATAATTGAACCAAAGAAGGCACTTCACACAATTATAAAGTGGGTAAATCTCTCTTCAACAGTGAGTGTGTTGATGCACTGATACACCAATTGCAACATCTCCATCCACACTACCATCTAAGAGAATCTGTCCCCTCTGTTTAGACCAGATGACCCCACTGTCTTTGCCAGTCTCTCTCAGAAATTTTAACTAAAGAGACATAGAAATTATTAATTATATGGTGATAAACTTTGAAGATATAAGTCCACAAAGATTCTGAGTTTGCAGCCGTTTTTAGCCATATATACACTGATAAATGTGACAGGGAATCAGGAGAACAAAATAGACACGCGAAGAGAATAGAGACAAGAGACGATGAGAGGGAGAGGGAGAGAAATTAGCTGCCTGATTACTTTCCATCTCTCGAGACCTGTCTGTATTTCCAACAATTGGATTCTGTAATATTATCATATATTCTTACAATTAATCCCTCTTTTCTTGAAAAAATTTCAATGGATTTCTGTCCTAATATTACAATATGCCCTGACTAGGATAATTGGCTTCTTAGGGTATATGTCTAAGCCTTGAGCAAAAACTTGCCAAGGCTCATTAAATGCACCAGACACATTCTTCTTACTCCCAATGGAATAAATAGCAGTGTCATAAAAAATGTTCCCTGTCAGAGGGTTTTAGGTAAAAGAGCTGAGGGTCATGGAAGCACAGATGGTTTTCATCTCTTCTTCCAAATAAAGGTAGTAGTTTTGTCAGAGAAGGAAAATAGAATGAGAAGTGCTCAATCCGAGGATATCAGTGAAAAATAGAATTTGGTCTTCTGAATCTCATTACAACCGTACATTAAGCCCCTCCTGAAGACTTGTCTGCCCATCCTAGAGGATGAGAGGATTCTATCCCGGAGAAAACGTACTGGTAAAATCAAGAAATCTTTGAACTGAAAAATGAGGAAGAGGGGGATAATAGTACCCATATACAGTTCCAAAACCTCTGGAGGACCTCCGCGTGACTAATAAAGTAGAACCATAGGAGAATAGGATATGTTTCATGGGAAGTTAATCTGGGAAGAAAGACAGAAAGTAATCATATCCTACAAAGATTATATAACCAAGTGAAGAGGTGTGAGAGTAACAGTGAATCAGATATCTTAACCCAAATAGAGAAGTACTGGCACGGGGGATGTTACAGAAATCTGGAAAGACAACAGCAGTACAGAGAGCTGACACCTTATATAGGTTTTTAATTTATTTTTTTAAATATATGTTGCGGGCCAAAGGTAAACTGAGCCTGAGTGGCGGGGGGGGGGGGGGGAGGACCGGCGGGTGAAAGGATTTAGGAAAGACAGATAAGAGAATGAAAGCTGGGTCTCAGTGGGATGCTGCTCCCTGAAGAGGAGACAACGCCAGCGCCCACAAGCCGTGTCTTTATTTTATAGCAGATGCCACGAGGCAAAGTAGGGGCGTGATCACATTGTTTGCAACATTCTCGTGAGTTTCAACCCTACTCAACTACATGCACCTGAACTCTACCACAAGGCACGTGGGGTTACGTGTTTGGACCATAGGTTCAAGCTTACAACCACAGCCGTTGGCTATGATTGTGCTGGGAGGGCCCTGACCTCCAGCTGGGACTTGCACGTGGCAATGAGAGGACCCTGTCCTTTCATTAGTCCGAGGTTTGAACCTGGCCAAAACACTGTAGCCGTGCCCCATAAATATATATTTGTATTGATTCCAGAGAGGAAGGGAGAGGGAGAGATAGAAACATCAACGATGAGAATCATGGATCAGCTGCCTCCTGCATGCCCCCTATTGGGGATCAAGCCCAAAACCCGGGCACGTGCCCCGACCAGGAATCAAACTGTGACCTCCTGGTTCATAGGTCAACGCTCAACCACTGAGCCAAGCCAGTCGGGATATATATTTAAAGCTTAGGTATTCAAGAAGTGGAAGACTAGCATAGTATACTGAGAGTGTATGGAAAAATCATTGATTTGCCTATAAAATCAATAGTGGACCTGATGAGAGAAGAGCGTAGAGCATCTAGAGAAACCAGCCTGGAATCCATGAAGCTCTCTAAGCAAGAATACAGCATAATGTGAAGAAATATGCACAGCTGGAATTCCTATTCCTATTAGTAGTGGTTAGGTAAATTGGACTAATTCTTTCTCAGAAAACAGCTCTAAGTTTTCTATCCATATAGTCAACTTTTAGTTGTGACATGACATTGTCACTAAAGTGATATATGCCAGACAGATGCAATTTCTCTCTAAGTAAGGAAAAGAATGGACTACATTTTGAGCATTTTCTAACAGATCCCATCATCAATAAGTAAAAAGAAATTGCATCAAGCCCAGACTCTATTAGTTGATATATACGCCTGATGAATGAAGTTATTTTCTGAAATCTCCTAGAGAGAGAAAAACTCTATTGTCCTCTCTCTCCCGTAGTTCTCTGGACCAATTTATAGAGAACTAAGAATATGCGTGTCTTTCCCCACTTGAATAACTTCAAGTCAAAGTGGAGTTGTTTGGAGTGAGGAGGGGCGGGGACAATCTCAAAGATTCTAGGTCTGTCTGGAAACAATTGTTGATGTATGAATTCTGCAGAGTTTAATGGCTTTTCTGTCTGTACAATAGAGTTGGTTTTTTCTGTGGGTCATGAGTGGTCCTGGCTGGCCTTAAAAGAAATGCAGTCCTTTCAGCGTGTGTAGAATGGAGTGCTATTTCTGGGGCAATACTCCAGGGTCTAATTGTGGGAATTGATTTATTTCCTGGAAACCAGGAGAGGGCTGAAAGGGAAATGCGTCTAGTCCTGTACCAGCCAGTCTTTTAGTCTCTAAGAGGAGGTGGTTTTCAAGTAGAAAATCAAGAACTATTTTCACAAGTGACTTTTTGAAACTCAGAGCACAAAAAGCAATGCTCAGGTTCAGGTCCAAAGTGAGGCTCAAAATCGGAAGAAAACCAACCCCATACAGACCACAGTGTGGCCCAGGTACAATGAGGATTAAAGACAACATGGCACAGTTACCTACCTTAGGGTTTTGTCCTTTTAGCAATTGGAGGTGGTGATACTTGGGGCTGTTTTATAAGACAACATCCAGGAGGATCCCCCATAAGGACATGGCCAAATGCAAGAGCTGTCTACAAAGCCAGCCTGATGACCAGAAGGCAAGGTGAGGGGATCGGTGCTGAGAGAGCAGCCTCACCCTGCACAGGTGGTGGGTCACTTCTTGGGGGCAATTGTGTTGGGAACTGGTGGTTTGCATGACACATGAGAGAGCTACCAAATAGTGAGGTTGGAAACTTAATTTTAATTATCTTCATATACCTACAAACTGATAGAAAGTGGATATTTTCCAATTATACATATTTGACCATAGATTTGATTTTATGTTAAATGAACCTGAAGTTACCAAATATTTGATTTGGAAAACATCTTTTAATCTGAGACCATTGTTATTGAGGTATCTAGTTAAAATATCTTTAATTCAGTCCTCTCATCTTTGTGGTTTTCCAATGCCACCAAAATGAGCCTTTAGGTCAGGGGTGGGGAACCTTTTTTCTACCAAGGGCCATTTGGGTATTTATAACATCATTAACCACCCATAGAAAATTATCAATTTAAAAATTAGCCAGCTATATTTGGTCAAACATATAATTAACTCACCCCTAATTCTTAGGCAGGCCCAGACCAAATGATTTCATGGGCCTTATGTGGCCCGTGGGCGGGATGTTCCCCATCCCTGCTCTAGGTAAAAACCATTCTCCTTTGCAATGACTATAACCAAATTTAAGATTTACTCGGACTTCTCTACTGTCCCATGTCAATTCTGGATATTACTGAAATTAAAAATAAAAATGTTTCCTACATTACAAAAAACATACACATTTGAATAGAAACTTAAAAGTTAAGTACAAATAGTCTCTATTTCTGTGCTGATTAAAAGAAATCAGCAAATGTAGGAAGAAAGATCTCTAAGGAAAGAACTTGGTGTTTAATGTCTTGGTGGATTCCCTATTTGCTCCCATTGGTGCTAGGGTTTAGCCGTGTGCACTTTGATGGCAAAATCTGAAAAGATGTCACAGTTGCATTAATGTGGATACTTCTAAGTAGCTGGATCATTATAATGGAAACTCTTTGGGCTACTGGACGGGACCACCTCCTTACATTTACCTTTATGATCCTGTCTCAGCAATTTCTCAGCAAAAAGTTACCTTCAAGCCCTAGCGGTTTTGGCTCAGTGGATACAGTATCATCCTGCGATGGAAGGGTCCCAAGTTTGGTTCAGGTCAAGGGCATGTACCTCGGTTGCAGGCTTGATCCCCAGCTCTGTTCGAGGTGCATGTGGAAGCAACCAATCAATGTGTCTCACATCAATGTTTCTCTCTCGCTGTCTCTCCCCCTTCCTTCCACTCTCTCTAAAAACCAATGGGAAAATATCCTCAGGTGGGGATTAATAAAAATTAAAAATAAACAAACAAATAAAGTTATCTTCAAATTTCCTACTGCTTTCAAAGGAAAGCCTGACAAATATATTTTAGCAGTTTTAATGAATTAATGAAAGCCAATACGGTTATTGGGTTGTTGATCCTATTTGGATTTCAGCTGCCAATAGGAAATGGTTAAATGTTTTGGCAAAGGTACATATCTCAGCAGAACTGGACAGCCCATCAATGAAAAGCAACTCTTTCTCCATGGAACAGACGTCTCTGGCATGCAGACTGGAAAAGGAGGAGGGGGAATTGTTCTTGACCATGAATTGAGGACAGACCAGAATTCAAAGGAAGCATTCAAAGTCTCCTGTAAGTCCTTGGAGTGCTCAGGTTTCCTTTGTCTTAGAACATAACCCTACCACCCTCCAGTCTGACCGCTGTATCTTCCTTATTCCTGCCTCCCTGGGCTCTGCATTCCACTGACCCTGCTGTCCCTGCTGGGTTGGAGAACTCCCTTCAGTGTTCAGAAAAGTAGGCGTCAGTATGGTGGGAATGCGGCTCTGGGAGAATGTGAGGGTAATACTTTAGCAAGGTGAGAAGCCGAAGCACAAGACCAGGTCATTTAAATGCAATGCTGCATCACACAACTGCTCCAGGGGAAAGAACATGTGCAAATTCCTTAACTACAAAGGGATAATAAATGGCAATGCATATATTTACACACATAGCTTACCAATTTCTGAACAATGGGCCAGATCAAGAAATGGGATTCTAAACGAAGAAACCAAAAATCTAAGCTTGTAAATGCCTCAAAGTTACAAAATCAACCTGTGAAGGGCAACCAATCGCAAACAGCCAACTAGGCTTTAAACTGCGGCCAATCAAATAATTTCCTCTCTCTGCTGCCTCACTTTCCCCTGGTGTCTTTCCTGACTCCGTCCAGGAAGCGCCCCTAACCATGTGTGGTTTGGGAGCCGCCTGATTGGAATTGATTTGTGTTCAAATAAATTCATACATTTTTCAGTATGCCTCAGTTTATCCTTTAGCAATCCTGGACACGTGCGCGCGAGTTCATTTATGCAATTTTAATGGCTCCGTCTTGTGCTTTCCACAATCCCAGTGAGTTCCCATCCTGAGACAGAGCTGGCTCTCCCGCCGTTGTTTCCTGGAGCGTGCTGCTGCCTCCTGTGACCCTGATTAGCCCCCAAGTGTCTGCTCAAACAGCTTGTCCAGCCTTTTCAAGCAGGCTGTCAGCCTTTCAATGTATCTTCCCCTGTGAATTAGATTTTCAAGGCCTTTGGTCATGTCTGCTACTTATCTCTGAACTCTTTTCATTTTGCCCACATTTCTCCTGAAATGAGATGGTCAGGACTGAATACATTACTCACCAGAGGAGAACTAGAGGAACATACTGCCTCCCAAAATTATGATAGAATTCCTTGGGCTATGCTTTTTAATAAGTCGTTAAAATCCACCTCCCATTTAAGATTTGAATGTAATTTTAGGTCTACTAATAACTTCAATTACATTTCTGCTCCCTGAGTTTTTCCTTCTAGTTCAAAAATTATTTGTGAAAAGATTGCTCTGGATGGACTAGCTTCAGTTATTAATATTGGTATCATTTCAATCATCTTAATTCTTAAATGTTCGATTTTTAAAAAGCATTTTTTAATCTGAACATGACCATTATTTTGCATAAGTGAAAATTAAAAAGTGCTTTTAAAAAACTGAAATCTTTTAGGAAAATTGTTTTAAAATGGTCTTATTTAGAGAGTGCCAAGCTAAATCTATTTACATAAATTTCTGCAGATTGCTTTTTAAAAACAGGATGAAAAGGCATTAGAAGTAACCTTTTGCTTTGACAGCATCAAAATAACAAAGTGCTTTGCAATTTACAGTCTTTAATTTCGTTCTCAGGGGAAGCATGTTGCATGTTCTTAAGTGTACCAGAGCTAAGAGTGATTATTCTATTCCTATTTGAATTATGAAGTCATATAATTTTAGAATTTTTGGCATTGTGAAGTAATCAATAAAAATAATTTTTCAGCCCTGGCCAGTGTGGCTCAATGGGTTGGGCATTGTTCTGTGCACCAAAAATTTGCCAGTTCAATTCCCTGTCAGGGCACATGCTCAGGTTGCGGCTCTGTCCCCAGTAGGGGGCATGCAGGAGGCAGCCGACTAATGTTTCTCCCTCTCCTTTCCTCTCTTTCTAAAAATCAAAAAATAAAATAAAAATAAATAATTTTTCAAAGACTATAATGAGCTCAAGAGGGATTTGGTCTTAGTGATTTCTTTAAGAATAAGGAAACATTCCAGATGCCATAGTAAATATGAAAAAAGCTTCATTGGTTCTAGCAAAAAAAAACACAATAACAACAAGAAAAACACAAGCAAACAAGCAAATAAATAAATACTTTCTTATCCATCCAGGCAGCAGAGGAAGTCAGGGCAATGTCAGTCCACCCAAGAGCAAATGTTTTGCCAAAAGTAAGGAAACATACTTTCATTAAGAAAAGTCTTGTAACCACAAAAAGAACGATCAAAAACAAGAATCCGTGATGTGACCAAGAAAAATTGTAATTGCTGGGCCTTAATTTTGGATAAGTTGTGCCTTTTGGATACTGAACATAATACTTAGTGAATGAGAACAGAAATTTTATTCATAAATGAGAGATTATATCAGACAAATGTCTGTCTAAATGGACCTGACAGGAATTATTTCTCCTCTTAACAAAAAACAAAAACAAATCACAAGACTATCCAGTTCTTGCCAAAGAGCAACACTGATTGATTTCTCATAAATGAAGCATTGATTCATTTTTCACCTAAAAGATTTTAGAATATTCTGCTCATTCCAATGGTACATCAAGTACAATTAAAATGAATTAACATCAATCCTCCTAGGAAAGAACTGAATAGAAGGTGATAGAACGGCTGTGCCTTTGACACAAAAGACATAGGCGGCAATTAGTTTATCCTTCCCACGGATGGTGTAAATAACACAATCTGATTTTAAGTGGCATATTATTGTCACTCTTTCCAAGGAAGTTTCAAAATATTTCTGAAAAATGCAATTAATAATATTCCCTGTTGATAGATTATAATCTATTTAAATCTGTGCTTCCACCTTTCGGTTACTCATCTTGATTTAAGACCTAACCAGCTTAAGAAAATTCCTAAATTTGTGTATGGGATAAAGGTACTTTGGGGCTTCCCTTCTCAATAACCTAATGCGTATTAACGTAAGGCCGATTTCAGACGTGCCATTCACCAGTGATCTTAGTTGCAAGTTATAAAAAGCCACCACAAACCAATATGGGGGGCGGGGAGAGGGAGGGCAGCATTGGTTCATATAGCTGAAAAAGCCAAGGCTGAACTGGGTTTGGGCATAGGAAGGTACAGAAGTTCAGGTATTTGGATTCAGTCTCCCTTTCTCCTCTGAGTTCCACTCTCCTCTGTGTTAGCTTTTTGCACTGACAGGCCCTTTCCCTGGCATTTCCCGCTTCTCTTTCCTGCTAGTTCCAATCAAAACCCAGACAATAAGTCTCACTGGCCATGCCCGGGTTATGATTTCGTGCTTGCGACCGAAAGGTCTGTGTGACCCCATCTACAAGGACCAAAAGGAGGTGTGGTTCCCCAGAGGAAAACCAAAGTACTGCTACTGGAAATAGCAGAGACTGCTGCTGGGCAAGCAAAACCTACAGATGTCTATCAAACGTAGTCAGGACCCTCTGGCAACATGGAACAACCCCAACTCTAACTTACACAACAAAGATGAGAGAGACAATTCCCAAAAGGAGAGAGAAAGAAGGCAGGGCAAACTGAACAGCAGGTATCCACATTTGTAACGTGGCACACTATGAGGTCCTATTTTATCGTGGCCCCTCTAAATATACCTTCCACATCTCTGAAAGCACAAATAGGCAACTATAAATAAACAGACGTCACTGTATTCTAATGAAGACACTCTTACAGTTTCGCCAGGTCCCATCCTCTGTGCTCAACCTGCCGGAAATAGGAGGGCAAGATGCTGGTGGAGGGTGGCTACAGAGACCAGATGCTGTGGAGGTCTCTGGGTCTGAGTCTTTGATTTGTAAAAAAGAATAGTGAGTAGGTTTTCTCTGGGTGAACCCAAGTATGAGGACCCAAGAACATGGGAAGGAGTGGACTGCTGCAGCATCCGCAGTGGCAATGGCCACCTGGCCCTCACCCACTTTCCAGGAGCCATGAAAGGCCCTGTGATTTTTATATGGCCTTTCATCTGGCCTGAAACAGAACTGAAATTGAACTTCTTCATATCCTGACAAGTGGCCACATAAACATTTAAAATTGACATACAATAAACCGCATTTGCAATTCCCTGATAGCCAATAAAGTTAAGCATCCTTCCATGTGCATATTGGCTACCTACATATCGTTTTTTGGTGAAGTATATGTTCCTCTATTTTGTTCATTTTTTAAATTGGGTGTTTGGCCCCTAATTTTAGTGTTGAGCGTTCTTTAGATATTCTAGATTCCTTAGTCATAGTATATGTGATATGCAAATATTTTCTTTCAGTCCTTAGCTTGTCTCTTTTTCGCCTCTTAACAATGTTTTTCAAAAAGTGTAAGTTCTTAATTTTTATGCAATCCTATATACAAATTTCTTTTATGTTTCATGCTTTTGGTTTTGAATTTAAGAAATCTTTTCCTGATCCAAAGTCACAAACATTTTCATGTTTCTTTTAGAAGTTTTCTTTTTAGAAGTTTTAAGATTTAGGTTTTACATATAGATCAAGGATCCATTTTGAGTTCAGTTTTATATATGATGCAAACTATAAATTCTTTATGATTTGATTTGCACATAGATATCTAATGAGTCTAGCACCATTTGTGGAAAAGAGTATCTTTCTCCAATAAATTGCCTTTGTGCTTTGCTGAAAATCATAGAACTACATATATGTGTGTTTATTTCTAGAATTTCCATTATGTTCCATTGTCTCTGTCTATCTTGACAGCACTACCAAACCATCTTGATTACTGTAGCTTTATAATAAGCTTGGAGTAAAAGTGAAAAAGACTTGAGAGCAGACATCCTTGCTTTGTTCCCAGTCCTAGGGAGAAAGAATTCAGTCTGTAGCTGTTAACTATAATGTTATTTGTAGCATTTTTGTACATACTCTTTATCAAGCTGAGTAAATTCTCTATTCCTTTCTCCGAGCACTTTTATCATGAATGGGTGATGAATTTTTTTTAAATGCCTTTTCTGCATTATTTTTTCTCCATTGAACTGACTCCACCGGAATCAATAAGAAAGAGGGAAATCTCCAAACATTTGGAAATGCAGTTCTAAATCAACACACTTCTAAATAATCTGTAGGTCAAAGAGGAAGCCTCAAGGAAAATGAAAAGATAAATCAAACTGAATGAAAATACATAATGTCAAAACTTGTGGGGAAAAGCTAACTCAGTGCTGAGAAGGAGTTACAGCACTCACTGCTTACATTAGAAAAGAGAAGAAGTTCCAAATCAATAATCTAAGTGCCCACCACAAAAGGAGATCAAAAGAACCCCAAACAAGCAGGAAGAAGAAATAAAATGAGGGCAAAATCAATGAAACTGAAAACAGAAAAATAATAGAGAAAGTCAATGAAATAAAAAGCTGGCTCTTTGCAAAGATCAATAAGATGGACAAACCTCTATCAAGACTTAAAAGTGAAAAAAGATAAGACAAAAATTATCAATAGCAAGAATGAAAACAGTGGGTTTCCCTACAGACCCTGCAGACACCAAAGGGATAATAAAAGAATATTACAAAGCATTCTATACAAATAACAGCTTACATGAAACAAAATAAATACTGGGGGAAAAAACGCCTACTGTCACAACTCACTATGAAATAGATCATTTGAATAGCCCTATATCTATTAAAATCTCCCCCAAAAGAAATGTCCCGGCCCTGATTGCTTCACTAAAGAATTAACACCAATTCTAAACAATCTTTTTCAGAAAGTAAAAGAGGAGAAAATATTTCCTAATTCATTCTATGACGTTATTACCCTGATATCAAAACTTTGCAAAAAGAAAACTACTCATTATCGGTGTATAAAAATGCCTTTGATTTCTGGACATTAATTTTGATTCCTGCTACTTTGCCAAATTAATTTATTAACTCTGGTTTTTTTGTGTGGAATCTTTAGGGTTTTCTATACACAATATCATGTCATCTGCAAATAATGACAGTCTCACTTCCTCCATTCTAGTTTGGATGCCTTTTGTTTTCTTCTTGTCTGACCCCTTTGGCTAAGACTTCCAGTACTATGTGGAATAAAGTAGTGAAAGGGGATATCCCTGTCTTGTTCCTGTTCTTAAGGGTAACACTTTTAGTTTTTGCCCATTGAGTATGATGTTGGCTGTAAGTTTGTCATAAATGGTCTTTACTGTGTTGCAGCCTCTATTCCCACTTTGTTGAGAGGTTTTTATAAAAAACTAGAGGCCTGATACACGAAATTCATGCAAGGGGCTTGGCCCTCCCAGCCGCGGAGGCTTGCCTCGGCTCTTGCAGCTGCAGTTGCTTGCCTTGGCCCTCGCAGCCCTGGCTTTGTCCATCCGGAAGGTTGTCCAGAAGGTTGTTCGGCTGTCCGGTCTAATTAGCATATTATCCTTTTATTATTATAGATGGGTGCTGGATTTTGTCAAATGCTTTTTCTGCACCTATTGATATGATCATATGATTTTGCTTATGTGATGTATCACATTTATCGATTTGTAAATATTGTATCAGCCTTGCATTCCTGGGAAAAACCCCACTTGGTCATGAAACTTCCATTTGATGCAGTGATCCTACTTCTAGGACTATATCCTAAGAATCCTGAAAACCAATCAGAAAGGATATATGCACCCCTATGTTCATAGCAGCGTTATTTACAATAGCTAAGATCTGGAAAAGGCCCAAGTGCCTATCAGTAGGTGAGTGGATAAAAAAAGATATGGTATATTTGCCCAATGAAATACTATCCAGCTGCAAAAAAGAAGGATCTCTTACCCTTTGAGACAGCATGGAGGGACCTGCAGAATATGCTAAGCAAAATAAGCCAGTCAGAGAAAGACAAATATCACATGATCTCACTTAAATGTATAATCTAATGAACAAAATAAACTGATGAACAAAATAGATCCAGAGACATAAAAGCAGAAGAGATTAACCAAATAACTTATTTGCATACATCATGCATAACCCATGAACAGACAATAGTGCAGTGAAGGCCTCGGGAGAGGGAAGGAGCAGGGTAGAGGGGGTCAATGGGGCAGAGGAGAGGGGAGAACATCTATACTTTCAACAATAAAGATAAAATTTTAAAAATTGCCTCAGGACAACTCTAGGGTTTTTACATATGTGTTCCAAGAAGGAAGGAGGAAAACACATCACTCACTGCTTGAGGCTTGTGGAGTAATAGTAATTAGGTTTCCCGAAAAGAATGCTCATTACAATTAGAAAAACAAACACTATTAAGATAAATGAAAGTCAGAGAGAGAGATAACACTCCAGAAAGTAAACACACACCTTCACAGGAGTATACATCTTCTTCCTGTGGTTATAAAGGAAGCAAGAACAGCAGAAATCCCTGTACAACGGTATGAATGGAGGAGAGGTGTCTGAAGCTAGAATTAATTTGAGAGGAATTAGGCTTACCGCACAATCATCTGGGTGAGCTACCCATGGACTCGGCAGATTTCAAGAATAAAATGTTAAAAAAATAGCTGGTGAACACATAAAAATAAATGGTCATTATCAAAAGCCAGCACAGATTCAAGTCAGAAAAGAAAACCAAATTGTATCCACTTTCCATTTTGAGGGTGTTACTAGAATTTTATTCCCACCAAAGAATTTCACAAAATTTCATATTATCTTTATAGTCAAATTAGAAAAACATGGGGAAAGTGAGAAAGTGTAGTGCATCACGGCTCTTATGCACCTATTCAGAGTTCTGATTACTGGAGTTGCCTGGTGCTGGGCCCACGAGCTCTTTCCTTGGTTCTGTGCCACTTACATTTTTACCCATGAGTGAGGATATACAAGGCACACATCCTTATCATGAGGGGAGCAAAGTAGCACAGGTTTCATATTCTTAAATGACAGAATCTGGAACCAACAAATTCTAGACAGGCTGCAACAAGGCCCAAAGTAAAACAATAGTTAGATGAAAATTATGTAAGATCTTGACTTGACACTCAAAACTATACCAATGCTGAAGAGGATAGATTTTTAACAGCACTGAATGAGCTTAAGAGCTTCACTTGACTACAAGCTCAAAATGAGTCAAGATAGGTGTCCGCATTTCCCCTGATCCGAGAGCAAAACAGGGCAAGAAATGCAGGCCCTATGGAATGCAGTTTCAGGTCCAGGAAGATCTCTGATGATCAGAACCTGTGAGGAAGTTGAGTTTCCTGTGGCTGGAAATTCTCAGGAAGTAGCTGACCAGGTGGGAATGCTATAAAGGATCTCCTGCCTTGTGGATGCCCAGAGATTACAGGCATCCGTAACTTACCTACCGGAAGCTTGCACTAGGTGACCTCTAAGTTTCCTACCAGCTTCAAAACTACTAGATTTTACTCTGGAAGCTTCTTATTAGCACCTTGTCATGTTGTCCCCTAGGCTACATCCACACTATGAGATCCCTGCTGCCGGGCCCATATGCTCCTCCCCAGCAGATTCACTGATCCCGATGAACTTTGGGTTCACAAGGCTCCTGACACTCCCTGCCTACTTGTCACTCCCCTGCCTACAAGCAGAGAGTCACTGTGGGAAGAGACAAATGCTCATCTTCTTTGTTACCCATTTTTACTAAAACTTTTACCCTCCAACTTTGCCTTGCCAGATGGGCAATTCTAGTGTGAGGCTGTCATTGCTGTCTTCCCATTTCAAATACTACAATTATGCTATTTACATACTGCCCCTGAAACTTTGCAAACAGCAGCTCATGGCATCAACTGATCAATATCTGCCCACCACAACCCCTGGCAGTCCTCCATGCCATCATCATTTTTATTAAATCATCATCTCTTCCCAAATTACCTCTTCATATTCTCCGGAAGATGAAATCTAAGAGCTGAGAGAGCAAAAAGAATAGCCAAAAGAAAAAGAGGAAGAGTTTGACCTTTAACAAGAAGATAAAAAACTATTTTGGCTTAGAAAAACAACAAAAAAACGTAACAACAACAAAACCAAGATGCCTGAAACAAGAGCTAAGTTCTTATGATAATGGTCAAACACCAGGTCAAACAACATTTCAAATTGCCAAAATGTTGAAAACTACCCTACTATACTCAACAAGACCAATGGAACTTAAATTGTAAAGATCATCTTGCCTTTCCTCTACAAGATGGTTAGAAAAGCATTTAAGACAGCTTCCAACAAGTGAGCTTCTAAAGATTAAGACAAAATACTTACTGAAAAATGTGTATCAGGTACAGCCAAATCTCAGTCCCTGCGTGTGTGCTAATTATCATCTCATTTAGAATTTTATTACTGACACACACTTAAATCTCAGGGACAAAACTGCAGTTAGTTTGCTTGCTACAAGTCCTGTCTCAAAGATTAATGACTCAGAAGAGGTAACTGATAGACCTCAGCCCAAATAAATTTTAAAATAGCCACCCCATTATCTAAAGAAACAGATACTAGGCAGTGCTTTTGTTTAGTCAATGAAGCTGGGGGTGCAAGGAGATGTGTAAACATATGGGCCAGGAGAGGAAAATATTGGGTCTTTGTATTTATAAGTTTATAAACTACAAAGAATTCTATGAAAAGAACTGATACTATTCTCCCGACAACCTTAAGACATTGATAAATGGTAGGGTTATATCTCCATTAAGCCTCTGTTGGTTTTCTGTATGTTGGTAGAAAATGCCTGACTTCAAAGCAAAGTTTAAAAGAACAGTACACAGTTGCTGAGTTCCAAAGTTTATCATTGGCTAAACTCACATTATTTTACATCTGTCCTACAGAGCAGATATTTAAGAAAGTGAACACATGACCCTAAACTTATGTCTGACTAACAGAGAGTTCTTTCCATGAGTCAGCTAAGCCAGGTTGTGCTGTCCTAAGACAAAAGTTGAATTCAAAGAGAACAAAGCTGATATCAAAAATCTCACTTTTTTAAAATCCCACAATCACCATTCTGTGTGCCATTCAGGTACTGAAAAGGTGTAACTAATGAAATTACTTTTCACCATTGGTTTCAGGATTTAAGATGACTAATATTAAAACATGCAAAGAAAATCCATTGTACTTTTATGAAATCCACCTGCTGTGGAAAAGATATCAAAACACAGTCTCATATAGGCTGGTCATGTTGGAGTGTAACATTTATTAAATTTTATCATGTATGATCACTGTATCATAACCCAATTTAAAACCGACAACTTTCCACATTAGAAAACACAGAGAACATACTGATTTTTCAACCATTTTGCTTACATGTACTCTCAGCGCTCATGCAGTGCTCATAATTAGGAGATACTGTACATTAACCCTCTAATATTATGCTAATTAATTAAGAACCAAGTCAGAGGGTAGAAAAATATCAACATAAATTCATTCTCCAAAAACTGCCCATGGACATATCATCACAGTTCCCTATAATTATATACTTACAGTCCATTCTTCTGTAAAATGCATAATGGTAATCATATAACAATAGTTATGACAAGGCAACGGTATTTCAGGAAAGGAATACAACAAATGAGACTAAAAGTTGAAGAGGAGAGATCAGAGCATATGAAGGTCATTTCAGAACACCACACGGACTTCAGTGTTTTCCACTTTCCAGTTGGAAAGAACATGCACGAAGTATTCTTAGCAGCCTGCTGTCAGGAGGCATGAAAAATTGGCTTCCATTCCATAGATGTTGAGAGAAGATCAATGGCATTGAGGAAAGAGAATTGTGTTCATTATCTTTTGGGTCTGTCTATGTCATCTATAGCTGCTAGAAGTTTCTGTCTTGCTTTTTTATTGATATGGGATCCCAGGCAAACATTAACCAGATTGGTCAGCTGCTTCGTTGAATACTCCTGCTCAAAAAAAGAAGATCAAATTTAGTACATTGATCAATGGAAGGACGGGCGGACACTCAGGTCTCAGCAGACAGTTACCGAGCACTACAACCCAGAGGAAAGCAGTGAAAGTATAGTTCAGACATGAAAGACAAAGCGTTTACAAGCTGTGATAATCGGAAATAAGGTACCACAGCATTCATTTGAAATAGGAAGGACTAGGATCTCTTTAATATGGCAGACAGTCTGACATGCCTATGCTTTTTAATATTTTTAAGAGCACACACTTTATGCCTGTTTCTGTGACAGTCTTTGTTATTAAGTTATCAAATAACCCTGACATTTCAAATTTTTAAAATGCTACTGAATAAGCATTTTCCAGCACTCCACATTTTGTAAACATTGTATATAAAAAACAAAGATCTCCAATCACAGAACAACTTTTCCCAAATAGAATAAATGATAAGGTAACATAGATCAGAAAGTTACTGGTTTTTAAACCCTCATATTGTAACTGGTAGCTAGTTAGGTAAAAAAAAGTAAAACCATTAAGTATTTTCTGTTGTACAAGTATTTGGTTTCTGAATTTGAGATTACAAGTTGCTAGAATGAGAAAGAATGGACCTCATCAGAAAGTTTTATATACTGACAGGTCTTGGGGGTTGAATAGCTAGAGTTCAGGCCAGGAGAGAGGGTTGTGTCTATCATCTACCTGGAACATGTCTTCACTGGAGGTAACCACTGAAGACAGTGCAATTTCAAAATATGAGAAAGAGTTCATTTTAAAAACTCAGCAAACTACTCAGAGCATCTGTAAAGACCTGGCAAATTCTCTTAAGTAATCAGTCAATACTTAGCGGACACAACTGTCATCAAGCACTGGACCAGACACCGCAGAACTGGGGTTCTCTTAAGACAGGGCAGGCCCTGTTGCTAGGAAATTTTCACCAAATTACAAATATCAGTTAGTCTGAGTTCTTCCAAAAAACTAAGCTAAAAATGTCAGTCCACTACACTAAAAGAGGAAAATGTAAAAGGGCACCATTCTTGCAGCAAAGAATGGATATCTAAGAGCTATGCTTTCTGTCCTCAGCTACTTGTAACCTTTCCCCAAGCTTCCTCCTCAGTACCAGTCCCCAAGTGTTTACAGCTTACTTTACTAAATGGATCCTGGCAACACTCAGCATCCATCTGCACCTGGGTTAGCATTATGGTTCACAAATGTCAGAGGACAGTGGGACTAAAAATGGTGGCATTTTTCTCAATTCTGAAATCTTTGAAAATAGCATGTACATTTCTGCTTTGCTCCCAGAGATGTGAAACTGACCTACAAATGGGCACATGCACAGAAAACTCAGGCTAATGGTCATTTCATTTATCTCGAATACTGAAACCAGAAAGGATGAGCCTCATAAAGTACATATAAGTAACTCCTGTGTCCTTACCCAGTCAAATGAGGTGTTTCCCTGGTCTTTACTGATGATGTTTATAGCACAAATAAATGCGAATGCTAGAATCATCGAAGAAATGAGATTCGGTGCAATTTTAACACTTCCCACACTTTCATTAAATTTGTCTTCACATACTGCCTACCTAGACAAACGCTACGACAATCACACAGAAAAGCTCCCGTAATAAGCATGCTCTAGTGATATCTTGATTTGAACTGTGTCAAAAAATCAGCATCCTACATAACACTTCATAAATTGTATTTTTTTCTCTACTTATCTATGAAGCCACACAAAAGAAAAATAATCTCATCTACACTTAAGGTAAAATCTAATGGAGGATGAAGTTACACTTAGCCATTTAATATTACCGCATTCAATCATCACTACTACATGTCAGTGCGTTCAGAGGACGTCACTCATTCATTCATTGTTGAGGGCTGCAAGGAGTTGTTTAAGACTTGAGCTAGTGACTCATTTCAGTGTGGCTGTATTCAATTTGTCTTGATGTTAACCCACTTCAGCCTTTTCCTACAACAGCGGGAGGATAAATATAGCTAACGTTCAGACTGTGGCTCTCTTTCTAGATAATTACTGTTACAGTGCACAAAGGTCTCAAGATTTGATTAGGCAAAGGGCATTGCACAGACACTGTGTGAACATGGTAAAGAAATGGCCTAAGTAGTCCACACTAAAAAAGCAAATGTCTCTTTATGTTTCGTTCTCATGACTGAATTATATAATATACCAGACTAAAACAGATGCAAGGGAAAGGAATAAAAACTTAATTATCCATTTTCCAGCTCTCACCCTGTGCTCCTTGATCCAGCGCTCCATGTCATTCTCAGTCAGGTAGTAGGCTTTAATGTAGGTTTCCACGAATTCTTTATCAGGAATGGGTCTAATATCTGTTAGTTTTTCAAGCTTCATTAAAAACTGTTGAAAGTCCAATTGCATCAAGGCACGACCCTCATTACTACACTTCTTGACATTGGCATATCTAAGATACACAATAATAAAAACACATAAATGATGGGATGACTAGAAAAAGAAACCTTTAGGTACTTAAACTATTCTCTAATCCCACAATGGACAAATTCTCCATTTACAGGGGGAAAAGCCCAGGAACATGAAGTCGGGAGGACCGGACTGTGTTCCAGCACTGTCACTCAGCAGCCCTTGTACCTATCTGGGCCTCAGGGTCCAAATTTGCAAAGCAGAGACCTGAGAGCATCAAAGGTTCTTTGCTGCTCTACAAGCTGTTCTCCATGTTCAGTTAACATGATCACCTACAAGAAAGTTAAACTGGTATTCCAGCTAATCTTGCTGCCAATAATTATTTTTTAATAAATCTTTATTGTTCAGATTATTACAGTTGTTCCTCTTTTCCCCCCCATAGCTCCCCTCCACCCAGTTCCCACCCCACCCCCTGCCCTTACCCCCCCTTCCATTGTCCACGTCCATAGGTTTACGATTTTTGTCCAGTTTCTTCCCGCACCCCCCACATTCCCTTCCCCCCGAGAATTGTCAATCCACTCCCTTTCTATGCCCCCGATTCTATTCTATTCACCAGTTTATTCTGTTTGTTGGATTTTTTATTCACTTGATTTTTAGATTCAGTTGTTGATAGATATGTATTTGTTGTCACTTTGTTGTTCATAATTTTTACCTTTATCTTTTTCTTCTTCTTCCTCTTCTTCTTAAAGAATACCCTTCAACATTTCATATAATACTGGTTTGGTGGTGATGAACTCCTTTAGCTTTTTCTTGTCTGTGAAGCTCTTTATCTGACCTTCAATTCTAAATGATAGCTTTGCTGGGTAGAGTAATCTTGTAGGTTCTTGCTATTTATCACTTTAAATATTTCTTGCCACTCCCTTCTGGCCTGCAGAGTTTCTGTTGAGAAATTAGCTGACAATGGTATGGGTACTCCCTTGTAGGTAACTAACTGTTTTTCTCTTGCTGCTTTTAATATTTTCTCTTTGTCTTTTACCCTTGGCATTTTAATTATGATGTGTCTTGGTGCGTTCCTCTTTGGATTCCTTTTGTTTGGGGTTCTTTGCGCTTCCTGGACTTGTAAGTCTATTTCTTTCACCAGGTAGGGGAAGTTTTCTGTCATTATTTCTTCAAATAGGTTTTCAATATCTTGCTCTCTCTCTTCTTCTGGCACCCCTATAATTCGAATGTTGGTACACTTGAAGTTGTCCCAGAGGCTCCTTGCACTATATTCATAGTTTTGTATTCTTTTTTTCTTTTGCTTTTCCGGTTGGGTGTTTTTTGCTTCTTTGTATTTCAAATCTTTGACTTGATTCTTGGGATTCTCTAGTCTGCTGTTGGATCTCTGTATATTATTCTTTATTTCAGTCAGTGTATGCTTAATTTCTAATTGGTCCTTTTTCATATCCTTGAGGGTCTCACTATATTTCTCAGAGGTTTCTAGAAGATTCTTGAGTAACCTTATAACCATAGTTTTGAACTCTATATCCAGTAGTTTGCTTTCCTCCATTTTTCATTTGTGACCTGTTTCTTTGTCTCCACATTTTGGCTGCTTCCCTGTTGATAGAGTGGCTTTCTGTGCTAGGTGTCCTATAGGGCCTAGTGGCTCAGCCTCCCTAATTACCTGAGGTGGACACTCTTGGTGCACCCCTTTGTGGGCTGTGTGCACAGTCTTGTTGTAGTTAAGCCTTGATTGCTGTTGGTATCACTGGGAGGAATTGACCTCCAGGCCAATTGGCTGTGAGGACCAGTTGTGTCTACAGTGGGAGAACGGCTGTGCTGGAGACATCCTTATGGGGCAGGACTTGCTTCAGTGGGGCTTTGGCACTCACTAAGTCTGCCCCCTGAGTGTGTCTCTTATGGATGTGAAGAGTTGGAATCTGGTATGGTCTTACTCTGACCACTGGATACACTGGCTCTTGGATCTCCAAGGAGGTGCAAAGTCAGCCACTGCCTGAGGCCACCCAGCAGGAGCTACAGAGAGGTCTGCAGATTCCTCCTCTTTGTTTGGGGTTTGGAGATGCCCAGATGAGGCACAGCTATGAAGCAATGCAGGCTGCTGACGACCTTAGGCCTTCTTTTGGAAGCTCTGGGGTTCTCTGACCCAGCTACAGTTTGACAGGTTTTTAGGTGGAGAAAGGCTAGGCCATTCGTATGCAAAAGCCTCTGCACACAGCTTGGGTGGGGCGGGGTCTCAGGGAATCACCAGGGCAGAGCAAACCACAATGGCTGCCAGTCTGCTTTGCCTTGGAGAGGTCCTGGGGTCTGTGTCCTGCGGCCCATGCAGGAACAATGATCGCTGCGCGCACCTCTGAGAGAAAGCCGCCCTCATGTTCCGGCCGATGCCAGACAGTCTAGTTTCTCTCCTTATGAGTCTGGGTTCCCAGATTCTCACCCAGAACTGGAATTCAGAGCAGTCGGGAGCTTGTATCTCCGTCCCGATTGAAAAAGACAACATGTACCCAGTTGCCAGCCCCTTTCTTGCACACCTCTGTACCTCTACACTTCCACACCTCTGTACCTCCTACATGACTCTTTCTTTCTAGTTGTAGAATTTCCACTCAGCCAGCCTTCCCATGGTTCTGGATGATATTCGTTTTGTCTTTTAGTTGTAGTTTGAATGTGGTTGTGCGTGGCAGCAAGTTCAGGTGTTTACCTATGCCGCCAAGTTGGTTGTCCCAATAATTATTTCTAAACTAAAGCTACGGATACTCCAAAGTGATCTTTGTTTCATTAAAGTAGTTTCAATATTGTAGCTACTGGATACAGGGAAAACAAATGAAATAGGTTTCCAATGGACATTCAGCAAACCTGAAAATGTGCACACATATAAGCCCAGAAAGTATATATTTTTGATAATAAAACACTTAATAGACTTATTCTGAAACCTCACGTTACTGAAAACCTGTGTGTTTTAAGGTTGAATAGTAATAAGATTAATAGATTAATTCTCACATACATTTTATTACTCATAAGTCAGTGTCTCATTCTTTCAATCATACAAAATGTGGAGATTCCAACCCTAGGGAATGAGGTACCTCCCCTAAGGAAATGTGCAAGAAAATCAAAGCTTTCATTGTTTAAAGTGACCAAGTGTTTCGTTGTTTCTTTTTAATTGAAAGTGTTTACACAGAACTATAACATTTATTATTCCATTTTCTACTTTATTAAAAAAATTTATTTCAAATTGTTTCAGTGGACACGGAGCCAGTGTGTGATGCATAGCACGGCTGGCTTCAGAGCAGAGTGCCAAGAATGTCATCAGCTTGTCATCCTCACCTTCTCACTTTCTGATACATTCTTTCTTAGAACTAATAAGAACTGAAGAGAAATTAGATAAATGACAGTGTGCAAATTGAATTGATGTGCAATTCTAGATCACTGCACGCGCTCTGAAACGGCAGTTTGCTTTCAGGGACACTTTAAATGTACCACCGACTCTTATTTGTGTTCTGGGTGTTATGAGCACTGTGAGCGTGGTTTCTGAGCAAGGGGAACATTACTATTGAGAGATCTTTAAAGTCAACACATGAAAGCATTATTCGGTTTACAGTGACATAATAATGATCTTATTAGCAGTGATAGTGTGGCCATGGGGACCGACTTGCCATCAGAAAATCAGGCGTGCATAGCCTTCTCTGTGTTTAAAAACTGAACTTGACAGGGGGATCACTTTGTAAATTATATAAAAGTCTAACCACTATTCTGTATACCTGAGACTAACATGATATTGACTGTCAACTATCACTGAAAAAAAAGGGAATAAAATAATAAATAAATAAATAAATAAATAAATAAATAAATAAAATAAAAACTGTGAACTTGGACAAGTTATTGAACCTCTTTAAGCCTCAATTTTGAAGCTGGGTTTTCTCACTGACATAGAACAGTACTATCTAAGAGTGGTTAGGATTTGACGATATAACCCTGTGAAGTCCTGGTTCAATAAATGACAAAGTGCTCAATAAGTGTTATGAATCATCATCACAATAATTATATTATTAGGTAATAATAATAATGACTTCTAGTTTAACTTTCAGAGAACCATTAGCTGCTGCATTGCTCCCTCTTCTATGAGCTGGTTCTAGGTCACCAGCCAGGAAAGTATCCATAGACAGAGGTGGTACAGTGAGGCTTAAAGTTTCTTCTAATTACATTCTAAAGTCAAACCTAAATTATTATGGGATTATCTGCTATTTATCACTATCTCTACCTATCTCTCCATCCATTAGTGTTAATTATAACATTATATATACATTGATTTATCATTGAGGAATCAGATAATGCTTTCACGAAAAACTTACCCTTCCACAATAGTTCTGTTAGCCAGTCGTATACAATGTTCCCAAAGTATATTAGACACGGGCAAGGGTATCCGAACTCTCTTAGAAACCTCATTTAACCTCCTGTTAAACTGTTCAAATTCCTAAGAAGACAAAAATCCCAGTTGTATGTGAATGTAATTATAATGCTGCATTGTTTTCCCATCTCAGTGGCAAAAAAGATTTAGGAGGACTTGGAATCAAACCAAGTAAAACCAAGAGATAATGCCTAATTTATTCAATTTGTTACACTTAGAAAAAAACCTTAATAGTGTTTAAATTATGTTGTAATACAGAGTATGTACAATACATTTCATCTCCAAGGAAATAAGTGTCATCAACTGATTAAACAATGCTAACCATGTTCAAATGTTCTCACATCTCAATTTTTTTATGACTGTCAGTATGGATAAAAAGAGTTTGATAATCTATGTTTTTAAAATCCTTTAAAAGGCCCAGTTTTTAAAAAATGTTTTAAGAAGCTTTAAATTCAGAGTAAACTATTTGTAATTTGTGGCTATCTATATTCCTTAGAGAACAATCTGATAAATTATTCTCCTTAAATATTTTTAAAGCAAATAATTATATAACAAATGATTTGAAAGTCATGTAATAGCTGCAAGTTTTTAGTAAGATGGACAAAATAAAACAAAATATTTTTAGTTATAGAAAACTGAAAATTTTTGTTACTTATTAGTAACTTTTATAATACCACTCTACTAAAAATAAAAATATGTGTAACCAATTTAGACAATTCCAGCTACATGAAAGCAGCAGATGGTTCACCCTTTAATAAATGTATTTCTGGTTTCTTTGGACTATTATTGCCTAAATATGTTCATTTACAAAAGTAAATGCTGTTGACCCTTCCTTGACAATATATTTCAAATAAATTTAAGGAGGCTTAAAATGGCATTTTTCTGCAATAGAGAAGTTACACAATGCTTAACAAGTCAAGATGGACATGTGTTCAAATTTTCTAATGACACACAGGGAGAAAAAAATCTAATGTGATCATCACCAGTCAAGCTACCACATCATTACTATTACGTTATTCTTTGCTACTTCCTAAATCACAATTTTTTGAGGATTCATTTTGACAGTTAACTGCTTTTAATTATTTATGAAAAAAGTGCATCTTTAACCTACTAAGCTTACTTTTGAAAATAAGAGTTAAATAAGTAATTGCTCTTCAATTTTTCATTTCATGAATCTAGTAGAGCAGTAGTATTTGCTATTGTGTTTAATGCTTCTTTACAGTAAACTGTGCTTTGAATTTCAAGAGTTTTCATTAATACTTTAAAGTTAAAATTATATGCTTACTGTATAAATGTCATTCTATTCATTGCTAAATTCATGTGCAAGAGTGCTGTTGATAAATAGTAGAACCATTTCTTTTACTGAGGATTCTTTTGAAGCAACAATGAAGAGTGCTTTTTACCTCTAAAAGTTTAGACTTGGAAAAAATAATAGAACAAAATGTATCATAAAAGTTTATGAAAACTTTTAAGCTGATAAAAACTGGGTTCAGGTTAATAATGTGAATAGCACTGGTTCTTTCTTACATATAGTACTGATGCCCCAGCCCTGGAGAAGGGACCATACCCTGCTGGGCACTGGAGCACTAGAGGTAGTCCACTGCTATCTCTGCTTTGATCATTGGCTTTGCTGACTGGTTCTCAATGTCCCAGGCCAGGGGTCCTCAAACTTTTTAAACAGGGGGTCAGTTCACTGTCCCTCAGACCGTTGGAGGGCCGGACTATAGTTTAAAAAAAAACTACGAACAAATTCCGAAAAACAAAATTTTTCTGAAAGCTTGTTTTCATTTTCCAGGATGCTCTTTCCTCATCTCAGACATCCACATGGCTCATGAGGGCCGTAGTTTGAGGACCCCTGTCCCAGGCTATTATGTATTGCCTTGGAAGCAGATAAAAATGTTTGTGTAAGTAAATGAGATAAAAGTCAGGAGCTTAAGGACCAATTTTCTTTTCACAGACAACCAGGAAAAACAAAATTTTTCTGAAAGCTTGTTTTCATTTTCCAGGATGCTCTTTCCTCACCTCAGACATCCACATGGCTCATGTTCTCACTTCCTTCAGGTGCCTCCTCAATTCTCACCATTATTGGAGCCCTCTAACCACAAGTAAATGGTATTCCTCCCCACCCACCCTCTGCCCCTCTCTATCCCTCTTCTGCTGACCATTTATTTTTTCACAGGACTGTTCCTCACCTGACACATCATATTTTAATTTATCTCTTTTCTACCGTCCCTCACTGGCAATGTAAATTCCTTAATTCACAACTACATTGCCAGCATCTAGAGCAGTGCTTGCCACATGTCAGGTGATCTATAAATATCTCATGATGCATAATTTTTTTAAAAACGACTACAATTCTTTCCAGAAAACTTATAAACATAAATCATTAAATGCAAAGGTATTTGCAAGACACATTGCAAAGGTAATGTGATTTCTGTAAAACACAACTTAGAATAATCAGGTGTATGGCCTCTTGCTAATATACATACAACTGTAGAAATACCTTTTTGTCTCCACAGCCATGGCTATTGAGGTTTCATAACATGAGAATCAGCCAAGTCATGCCAATCAAACTCTAAGTCCAGTGGAAAATTAGTGAGCAAAACAAAAGATCTACAAAGTATTCTTGGGTCTAAAAGAACACAAAATTCAGAAAATAAGCCTAATCTAATTCAGGGACTTTAATATCACGATGCTAGAAATGTGGTAATACTGTAACTATAACTCACTATTTTAGAGCGATTGCAATTGTAAGAACAGTTCTCTTAGCAGAATCATCTTTAACAAAGATGTTTCCCAGAGTACTTGCCTTTAACAGTGCATCTACATATATGTTGTGCTGTGACATAATTTCCTTTACATCCCATTTCACATTAGCCATCAGGAGCAGCATCTGTTCATAATCAATGGCTTTACCAGCTACGATCCAGTAAATTGGTTTGCGTAGTTCACTGGCAGTTGAGACTGTCTGAAATAAATTACACAGAAATGAAAACAAATGTTTTCTAAAGTATCAAATGTATAAAGGACATTTTGCTCCTATTTATAGGACACATCATATCTGAAAATAAGTCATTATTCATTTGGAGTTTTATATTATGAAAATAATTTAATTCCAGGGCAAAGGTCTCACTCAAAACATAATTTTGAGACATTAAGTAAACCTGAGGCTATAGACAGTAGTTTCTAAAAGAGCTACAGATTTTCTTGGAGATAGCAAATACTTCTCAAGTTCTTTCACTTCTTCCCATCTCGACTCCCACTCTTCCCACCTCACAATTCCATCTGACTGCATTGCTGTAACTGCCCTCCAGCCGGTCTCCATGCCTCTAGGCTTGTCATCTCACGTCCATTCTTCACATTGTCTCCCAAGTACACTTTCTAAAACACACCTCTGACCATGCCACTCACCTGGGTCAAATCCTCCCGTAGCTTCCCAGTACCCTTGGAATAAAGTCCCACTTCTGGCTGAGAGCCCTGTACCTCCTGTGGCTCCTGCTTATCACTGCGCCATCTTTCTTGTCACAAGCCCGCTTCCCTGCCCTGGCAGCTGGAGTGTCTCAGCTGCTCACGTGCATCATGCTCTCCCTCCCCTGCTGCCCTTGGTTAAGCCATCCCTTAATTGGGAATATACTCCCCACTCGCCTAGCTGGTCAGGTTTAAACATCACTTCCTCCAAACAGCCTTTCCAGACAACCTGCTTCCAACCACACCCCTTTCCTCCCGCAGTCAAGGTTAAGTACCCTGCCGCTGATTCTTTTCCTCTTTTATATTTTAAATAACTGGCTTTCTTTCTCACTGGACTAAAAGTTATATGAGTTGCCCAATAAATATTTAATACAGTGATTCAGGGGTGAATAAACTAATATTCTAATCCAGCTTTCCTGGGATTTGGAGATTGATCACTAGTAAAAAAGGAAACAAAACCAAACTCCTAACTAATGTGTGACAGTCCTCTCTGGCTCCCAGTTGAAATGACACACGAGACAGCCCATCTCTGACCTGAGAATAAAATTGCTGAAGGAAGGGTTTTTTGACTGCAGGCATCACAGCATCCAGATGCGGCTGAAGGAACTCAAATTGTTCAGCCAAGAACACCCTAAAGGGAACAAATAACCCGCCTTGTGAACACAGCACAGGAGTGAGAGAACTGCCAGTGTTTTTGTAAAAAGTAGTCTTCAAGATCTCTAAGCAAAACTTTAACAATTAAAATTATTTTCCACTTTAGTGAACTACCTCTTGACATGCTCATTTACATTCTACATAAAAATGAAAGCTCAACTTATCACTGAATGTGAATTGAGGTGGAAGAACAGTGACTTCAAGGGAGCTGATTTGGACACAAAGGTGTAGTTATGCTGCTTTGCATGTTAAGATATGAGCACAGATAACACAAAACATTGGAGAAAGATTTGAAAGGATTTCTTTTAAAGATCCCATTTAATTACATACAACAGACCTCTGAATTCACAGATTTAACATCTGACACTTATCAGAAGTTACCCAACATTCACAACATGTAACAAACGAACTCGACTGAGACACACATGTGAGCTTCAGGTCCGGAGGCTGGGGTGTAGGAGTTGGAGACACCCGGCTGGAAGACAGCTGGCAGCCTCACCGTTTTTCTCTATTTTTTGTTATGTACACAAAAATCCTTCAGTTGGAATTGACTACATTTCATGGGAGAAGTTATATGCTTCAGTTGTGTTAAAACCTGGGGGATTTATAAAGGTCAGGATGCACTCTTGTTGATGTCAAGGGTCGACTACATTTAACACTGAACTGACAATGTAACTGGTTTCTCCAGAACCATGATTCAATAGGAAATAGAAAGTACATGAGAACATTTTTTAAAGTTTTACTTAAAGCAAGGATCATGTTGCTAAAGATTGAAACTTAAAAGATTTCCCTCCTCCCATTTATGTAACCGAAAACCAAACATGCAGTTTTAAAAATCCATTGGTAATCTATTTTAGGGTATACTTCTCAAAAATACACATTGATATTTTGAAGTGGAAGATATATACAGCTAGAAGTCTAATTATACAAGGCTTACTTTAATAACCTTTCTTAAATATTCAATGGCAAAGTAACTGTTTTTAACAACTTACAAGGATTCTGTGGCTACCACTCTTTCAGCCAATCCATATAATGTATCCCCGGAGGTCAAAACCACTAGGTGACTTAGGTGTGGGCTTGGGACCTTCTCCTTTCGCTCTTCTGCTGCTGTGAGTGTGGCAGTAGGATCAGCTGCAACTTCCTGAAAATACAACACATACATACGCAGTCTGAAACAACAAATCTAATAGCAATAAACCATGTGATTTTACCAAACTGGAACTATAATTCAAACACTCTTAGGCATGCATTAATTACATTTAGTTCTTGCTGCCCCCCCCCCCGCCCTCTTTTTATATTTTCTAACTGCTGGAACATTCCTTTTTATACTAAGTGAAAATGATTCAACTCTATATGCTATAATCTGTGCATGAACTACAGTTGGCCAACACAAGGAATCTTCATGAATCGAGAGATGTTTCAGAGAGACAACAGTGAGAGATGACCTTCAAGAACTTACAAATGAGGGAAAAGAAATTGTCCCTTGAGAACTAAGCTAAGTATCAAAATTATGGTGTGATTCACTATTTCACACCCAAGTCTAACCAAGGTAACTTTGAAATAATCTCAAGAAAGCAGGACTAGAATGTAGTTATAAACTGAAACAGAACCAACTGTCTGGGACAGATTATTGATGAGAAGGAAGATGGTTACTGGGAAGAAAAGAAAGGGATGCCTGCCCCTAAAGCAGGGAGTGTTTAGCTTTAAAGATGATCAAAGAAAAAATCAGACACAAAAAATTAGACACACAAAAACATCTGAAGTGCAAATGTAAATCTAGATTACTTTTTAAAGCAATTACATAGTCGCAAATTGCCGACATTTTCCTTATGAATAAAAGGGACATCAAATGCATAGGACTCTGGGAGTATAACTTAAGTATATAAATTTAGCAAAATGAAAATGAAACATTATAAAACCCTTCAAATTAGAAAATGGTTTAATTCTTCATTAGTTCTTTTTTATATCCTATCTTCTTCTAAAGATAATGTCTCTCTTCATCTCTAATTACTGAATTAGCATTGAAAAGTTATTTGGGAACAACTGTGCTTTCTCTAGAGAGAATCAGGATAAGGAAACTATGCAAGTTAATCAATGTTGCAGTTCCATTATTTATTTCCTTCTACTTAAAAGGAAAACAAGCACCCCACTCCTAAAAGAAAACACAACCCACAAAATCACATACTGTTTGGTACCAACTGGTTGCTTGTGTTATTTAGTGTAATTCTGGTGGATGCTTCCTCATCATCTTCCAGACTGTCCAAGTGCGGAACGCTGGAGTCATTCATGACCCCCTTCCTCCTCGCCTCCATCTCCTTTGTTTCTTCCTCATGTCACTACTTCATCAGGACCAAGACCACAGCATTCTTAACTGAACTATTCTAAATGCCCCTCATAGACACCTCTTCCACTAGCTTATCCTGTTTCTACTCCACTTTCCACAGGTTTAACTGGCTGTCTTTTCTATAATACAGAAGTGATATTTCTAAAATGCAGACATGATCATACCACTCCCTTGCTTAAAAGTCCCCATTCCGTACAGGTGAAAGCCTAATCTTGTGCCATGATATTATGCCTTTACAAATGACACCAGCTACCTGGCCAGCCTCATTTCCAGGTAATCTTCTCCGTCCTTCAGGTCTAGCCACACTGGCCTACTTGCTATATACCTGGCCTATTGACCCTCCTGGTGAACCAGCCGCCCCACCTCACCCCCACCCCCTATCTGCCTAGCTCTCTCCTCTGCAGTTTTTAACTCTGAGCTCGTATTCACCTCCTTCCTACAATGTTCTCAGTCTCCCAAGAATTAGTGCCCTAGCTGGTTTGGCTCAGTGGATAGAGCATCGGCCTGGGACCAAAGGGTCCCAGGTTTGATTTGGGTCAAGGACACGTACCTCAGTTGCAGGCTCCTCCCCAGCTCTGGCCCTGGTCAGGACAAGTACAGGAGGCAACCAATCGATGTGTTTCTCTCACATCGATGTTTCTCTCTGTCTTTCCCTCTCTATTCCACTTTCTCTAAAAATCAATGGAAAAATATCCTCTGGTGAGGATTTAAAAAAAAAAACGAATTAGTATTCTACCTGTATCAATGTTATCAACACATACACATTTGTGTATGTGCCATAAATTACACTATATCAGTTACCCCTGCCTCACTGTGAGTTCTCAGAGGATAGGGACAGATTTCATCTGTGTCACTCAAGACCTTGGCATGACTCCTGGCATTAGCAGGCTCTCGTTTAATTAACAGAGATGATGATAACAGTGAGGATGATAAGAGTCTTCATTTCCTCTCCCTTTGTTCTCTTTCAAGCCCATTCCAATCAGGCTTTTGTCTGCCACACTTCAAAGAAATAGTTATCAAGGTTCCCAGTGGCCTCCTTGTGGCCAAATCCAACAGTCTGTGCTGAATATCCATGTTATTTAACCCACTGCAGCATTTTACATGGCTGATCTTAAAAAATTTTCTTCCCTTAGTCTCCAGGTCACCACACCCTCCTGGTCTTTCTCCTCCACCATGGGCCACTTTGAAGACTCCTTTGCTAGTCTGTCCTCCTCTCCCTGACCTTCAAATACCAAAGAGCTTCACAGTTCAGTTCTTAGACTTCTCTCACTTACATTCTACTCCCCAGTTAATTTCATCCAGTCCCACAGTTCTAATGCCATCCACATGCCAATAGCCCAAAATGTGCATACTAGTGCTGACCTCACTCTCACCTTTAGCACAATTAACATATCAACGTGAACTCTTGGTGTCCTCAATTATGTCCCTTCTAAAAGTCTTATCCATTTCCAATAATGGCACCTCCATTCTCCAGAAGTTAGATGTCATCCTTGGCTCCTCTCAGAATCATACACCATTTATACATCAACAAATCTTGATGGGTCCAGATTCTAAGGTTTCACTACTTCCTCCACTACCTCTTTGGTACAAGTTATCTCATCTCTCTCTTTTACTGTTACACACTGAAGCCAAAGTAATTTTCTTTTAAATAATTGATATGATGTCAATTTTGCTTAAAGCTCTTCAATGGCTTCCTGCCTTCCTTAAAGTAAAATCCAAAGGCTCTACATAATCTAGGCTCTGGCTACCTCTCTACCAGACCCTCTTGGACCCTCTTGCTTTCTTCATTCCAATTATACTGGCCTCTTTGCTATTCCTGAAATATGCCAATTATGGTCCTACCTCAGGTTTTTGTATATTCCCTCAACCAAAACATTCTTCCCCAAAACATCCTCTCCCTACTAGAAAATAAGCTGCACATGGGTAGAAAGTTTTGTCTGGTGTCCCCCTCCCCACCAAAATTATACCCTTAACTCCCAGAACAGTGACTGGCATCATGTTCAATAAATAGGCACTAAATTAATGTTTGCTGAATAAATGAATTCTCACCCAGGTAGCTCACTTCCCTATTTCTTCAGGGATCTATTTCAATGTTATCTTCTCAAAGGGGCCTCCTCTGTTTATCTAAATAAAATCACATGATTTTTCTCCTCTTTCTACCCTTTCCTAGTTCTTTGTAACTCTCAACACAATCTGACATTAAATGAGATATTCATCTATTCTTATTTGCCTCCTTCACTAGAGAGGACCATCAGTCTTCCACAAAGTACCTAGGAAATCAATATGAACAACAAACGAAGAAACAAACTCACAGACACCAGTATGGTGTTTACCAGAGGCAAAGGGTGGTAGAGGGGTAGAAAAGGGTACAGGGGATCAGATATATGGTATTGGAAGGAGATTTTACTTTGGGTGAAGACACAATGCAATATATAGATGATGTATCATGAAATTGTCCAAAAAATAAAGAATAAAATGTGAAAGAAAAACAACAATAAATATAGCTCTCCAACTATTGTGCATCCCCTGAGTCTTGTCCACTCATCAAAGAGCTCTTTGCCTTCTATTTTCAACACCTCCTATAGAACTCTATTTTTTCTTAGTTCAGAGTTGTGAACATTCACCTCAGAGCAAGTCAAAGAATGATAAGGAGACCTAAAACCTTGAAACAAGAAGAACTAATAAAGGTATTTGGGGAAGAGAAAACTCACCTGGACCATATGACTAAGCTAGTCAAAGTGGTCCCAATGGGGTAAAAATAGTAATAACAGAAGATAACCCCAGCAAGATAGGTTTGGCTGCATCATACCAAAGTACATGGTTTCAAGCAGAAGTGTAAGGCAGGAAGGGCTGCTGGGGGTTGTTATGAGTTCCCAATGAAGGACAAACTCAGTCAGAAGCTGACAGCTACTCTGTATGTATGCATATTCTATAAGTTAAATGAGCACAGATACGCTTTCTTTTGTGATTGTATGAGCGGAAATCTGGAGTATTATGCTCTACAAGTACAACAAAGTTTCCTTCTAAGCATCGAACATACACTCTTTTAAATTATTTTGTAATTAAATTAACAAAAACTGATGTGAACTTTCTGCCAATATGCACCAGCTCAAACTCAAAATAGCTCCAGGGTAACCATGAATAGCACACATTTATAACAGCAGAGTAACCTCTGAATTTCATTCTTTCAGGATCAGATATCGCCATCTATACAACATATTTATAAAGTTAAAAGGTCCTTTGAGTTTAGATACTACCTGGTTAACCTAGGATAGAAGAGGGAGATGGAACTAGAAGGTGATGGAAGGCAAAGAAAGGATATAATCTGAAGCCTGAGGGAAATGAAATTTGTATTTGGGTGCCACAGGAGAGATCAAAAGCACTTACCAAACTACCTCCTGACCTCCCTCCAATTCTAATGTGTTGAGTTCTCCCTTTACTCACACAGCTCTTTCACATTAAACATTCTTGTAGAGATAATTGGAATTGTTCCCTCCAGTTCAAAAGGTTTCCATTAGGATGCCTTCCATTGCTCCCAGTTAACAATGGTATTTTAGGCATAAAAATTATGGTAATTATCTGCTTAAAGGCTAAAGTTCTATGTTTACATTTAGGGAAATAGTGCTTGAAGAGAGCAAGAGAATCACAAAAATGTCAAGCTGACATAAATAATGGTATAGTAAACGGATCAGTGTTTCAGTTATACCAGTAAAATAAGGAAAGGATAAAAAACCTATTGAAGACACTGAGAAATAAAACCTTAATCAATCTTTATTCTCACAGTGAAAGTCCTATTTTTTTAGCCTTTCCTGCCACCAATTATTACTACTAAGACAATTCATATTTATGAACTTTTCTAGATGAATTTAAAATACATTTTTACTATCAAAGACTTAAAAGTTGGCCAAAGGTCTTAAGCAAACAATTTAGCATCACCAAGTGGACAAGGGGAAATTCACATTTCTGGTGCCATTTTCACTTATACCAGCTCCCTTTCCTACTCTTCCCTTATCAGACCCATTTTCTTAGACTTTTACTTCATGTGTCAAGGAAATTTTCTTAGTTTACATTGAATTTATATGATAAATGATTTCAGGTGGCATCTTTAAGACCATAAGGGTTCCACTTGCTTTTTACAGCTAAGCAAAACTTAAAGATAAATATGGAGAAAATAAAATTACTAAAAAAAGTGCTTATTAAAATTTTGACTAGTGGTTCCAGATTGACTAGGCTATATTTTAATAACAAACCAATGTATTGACTAACAAGAAATCAATTAATGTTCTCTGAGAATCTAGATGCAACTTAATGAAGTGAAGAAAAATGCAACTTAATGAAGTGAAGAAAAATAATACACGAGCTTGTGAAAACCTGATATCAAGGTCTAGTAAAAAACAGATATATTTTCTAAAATAATAAACCAACACTTATCAGTATGAGAAATAATTTAACATGCAAAACACTAGAAACTAATGGAATATTTAAGAAAAGTGTCAAATATATTGCTGTAGAGCAACAATTTTCAATCGGTGTGCCACAAGAATTTTTAAGACACACAATACCTGGCTATTTAGTCAGGGGCACTGATCTCCTTTCCCTTAGAATGTCAAATAAATAGAAGACAACAGCCAACAAAATAGCCGTCCAATGTGAATGAATCAAAGCTATACCTAAATTTTTGTCAGATGCCAGAAATATGTTTTTTTTGGTGTGCCGCAGAATTTTAGTAATTATTTTATGTGTGCCCTGAGATGAAAAAGGTTGCAATTGCTGTTGTAGCGGCTTATCCTCCAAAGGAGTAAGGACCATGGAGAGGCCAGGTCCAAGAGCAGCTCGCCTTACAAACTGGAATCACTGTACAGCCTTGTGATTCAAGGTGCTGTCTTTAAGAGATGGGAAGAATAAGGACGTAAAGAAAAGGTATCTTTAAGAGACAAGATGCCAAAGGGAAAAACACGCATATTTATTTATTGGGAAGAGAGGTGTAGTTGGTTTTTAAAAACACATTTCTAAATCTGACTACCAGTTTAGGAGAAAACTTATCCTATGAACATAGACAGATTCTACAGATACACTGTTATCAGCGGATGGGTGGCAGCTGGTCTCAAAGAAACCCTAATGTGGTCCCATTGTCTACATGGCCATGCTATTTCGTTATACACTGGATGGTGAAATTGAAAGTATTAAATCCATGCCTTAAGGTTCAAAGCTGGAACTGTGCTTTGACCATCAGAAGTTAGTCACTAGTGGAGATGACAGAAAAACATCAGAGTGAATGACTCTAATGGTAAATTACAGCCCATCAATCTTGAGGCACTTAGGAAGAAACAAGAAAAACTTCAGCAACAGACTAAAGTTATACTAAGTATCAAACAAGGAGAAGCAAAATCAAAACATAGATAAAGGCTAATGGGGTTGAAAGCCAATGGACTTTCAGAGAGAGAGAGAGAGAGAGAGAGAGAGAGAGAGAGAGAGAGAGAGAGAGAGAGAGAAAAGATGGCTGGGGTGCTTTGACTCTGAAAATGAAGATCAGGACTAAATGGATAAGGCCAAGAAAACAAGCCAGGAGACACGAAACTCACAAATTTGGAGTTTATTCATTTACTTTACAAACTGAAGAAATGCTACGTGCCAAAGTGCTATGAAAAATATACACATATTTTCCATATGTACATATTTACAAATATGCGCAAGGCAAAAAGATATCCAAATGGTAAGGAAGATGGTGAAACGGATACAGGTTATTTCCTGCGCTCACCTGAGATAATGGTACATGCCTCTCGCTTTATTCATCTCTCTGCTCAAAGATCATCACCCTGTTACTCTGCTTCATTTTCTTCTTAGCACTTATAAGTATCTGACACTATATTATGTATTTGTTTATCTGTCTCTCGTGCCAATAAAATATAAGTTCCATGAAGACAGGGATTACCTCTTTTGCACAAACTGCTGAGTTCCCAGCACTACAAGAATGCCTGGCATATAATAATTATTTCAATAAGTATTCCTTAAAAGACCGAATGATTACATTGTTTTATAAAAACATCATAACAGAAGTATGCACATAATACAGAGCATATAAGAAAAGTGGGAAATGATTGCTTGTTTAGGTTGATGAAGGAACAAAGTAAGATTCGGGGAACGCTGGGGTTAATGTAAGTGCAGAGAAACATAGTGAACAGCAAAAATCTCTGGTTATAGTAACCAACCATAAGCAAAAGATGTTCTTCTTTTAGATGCTTATGCTAGCTTGAACACTACAGAGCATCAGCCCTGTTTGGTGATCTAACCTATCTTCTTAAAACATGCATTTCATCGTGTGACATAGTCAAGAACCCAGACTTCCCACTGCCAGCCAGTTAACGCACACTTGAATCTCAAGGCCATTTAGAAAGCGGTCCTGAACACTGCAACACCACTCTTGGCAGATACCAGTGCCCACCACAAAGACCTGCCAAACTCTGGGCTTGCTCCCACCTCAAAGCCCTTGCTCAGACTCTGAACCTTAATCTGAATGCCCTTCTTCTTTTTCCCACGCAGCCCATGCCTGTTCATCAAAGTCTAGCACAGGTCCCACTTCCTCCTTCAGTCATCCTGACATGACATATGCACATACACCTTTCCTCTCTTTGAACTTGTAGTGGAAGTATAGCCAATGTCATTTTCGTCTATGTGTATGAGTTTTCACTCTGCAATCAGACGACAGGAACCCTCCACTTGACTTCCTCTGAGTACTCAATGTAAGTCTTGGGCACTCATTATACACATAGACATACATTTATATGCAGTGGATTAGATGGCTAATTTCTATTTTCTATAATCCCAAAGAATTGATTCCAAATGATCACTTACCATATCGATGAGGCTCTCTTGTATTCTGTTTAAAGTTGTTCTTAGTCTACTACTACTAAGGCCTAGTCCTGTTGATTCCAACTGGAAAAGAAGAGGAAAGGTATGTTAAATAGGTGTGGAGATAATCTCGCAAATGTCATAACTTCAAATTAACCAAAGTGAAGCATCTGATGAGTTTTCACTCAGATACTCAGCCTTTACCAGCGGTTCTCAACCTGTGGGTCGCGACCCCTTTGGCAGTCAAATGACCCTTTCACAGGGGTCGCCTAAGACCATCCTGCATATCAGATATTTACATTACGATTCATAACAGTAGCAACATTACAGTTATGAAGTAGCAACGAAAATAATGTTATGGTTGGGTCACAACATGAGGAACTGTATTTAAAGGGCCAGAAGGTTGAGAACCACTGCCTTAGAGGGTTTCCAAACTCCATTTAAAAATTCCAAAACATCAAGCAAAGAACTCAGACCTTAGCCCTTAGGAATAAGAAACTGTTTATACATGTGCATTTATTTACAGGTCACAATAGCATCTATCAATCTAATGAATTTATCAGGATAGAGTTTACCAGAATTTATTTCCAAAAAGTTACTATTTTTAGTTAAAAATCTTTATATTTTAAACACTTAAAGACAGTATACTGTGCTGTATTTCTGAAGAAGCATACTAGTGTAGTGTTGCTAATTTATTTTTAACACAAATTAGAAACAGCCTAAATCTTCATTCAAAAATTAATGAAATTTTCGTTATGCTCAGTAAACATTTCACAGTATAGAATTCTCTTCACTACAACAAAGCCAAAGCATTTATAAAAATCTTCACACAAGAACATAAATGAGAAGTGAGACTTGACTGTTAAGAAGTGAAAAGTTGGCTCCTTGAGTGTTGATTTGATTGAATATAAATTTAATTTAAAGGTGATCATAGATACATATAGATATATGGAAAAATGTTAAGATATTCTATATGAGACAATAAACTTAAAATGTTATTAATAGTAATCTATAAAATACATTGTCTCAGTAATTGATTCATAAAAATTATGTGTGTGTGTGTGTGTGTGTGTGTGTGTGTGTGTGTGTCGCCCTAGCTGGTTTGGCTCAGTGGATAGAGCATCGACCTGTGCACCACAGGGTCCTAGGTTTGATTATGGTCAAGGGCACGTACCTTGGTTGCAGGCTTCTCCCTGGCCTGGGCCCTGGTCAGGGCTCATATAGGAGGCAACCAATAGATGTGTTTCTCTCACATTGATGTTTCTCTCTGTCTTTCCCTCTCTCTTCCACTCTTCCTAAAATCAATGGAAAAGTATCCTCGAGTGAGGATTAACCAAAAAACAATTAAAATATATATATATATATATATGTGTGTGTGTGTATAAGTACACAAGCATATACACACATTATTGTTCCTCACATATTCCTGAGATACAAGAATGAGAAATTACTTACACAAGATATGTTAGAAAGCTTCTAGCCAAAATAGTTGTGTAATGGCATGGTGTAGTAAAACATGAACTAATTTTATATGGTAACTTTACAATACTTTATTTTTGCTAGGTATACCTTTAATTCATTTTCTTCTTTTTTCATTAGGTATTATATATAGTTAAATTCATCCATTTTTAGTAAAATTTGGTAATTGCATACAGATTTGTAACCAGCACACTCAAGATATAGAAGAGTTCCCTCACCTTTAAAAATGTCCTCGAACCTTTTGCACTTCATCACCTCCCTCATCCTCTCACCCTTACTTAACCCCTGATCTGCTTTCTGTCTTTGTAGTTTTGCCTTTTCTGAAATTCCATATAAATGGAATAATACAGCATGTAGTCTTATGTTTAGCATGCTTTTGAGATTCATCCATGTTGCAAGACTATTAGTATTTATTGCTCTTTTACTGCTTAATAGTATTCTATAATATGGACACAGCACAATCTGTTTACTTATTCACCAGTCAATAAATATTTGAGTGCCAGTTTGGACTACTTGAATAATACCACTATGAATATTCATGTCTTGCCTTTGTGTAGACATACACTTTCAGTTCCTTTCATTTCTGGTTAATACGATATATTTTTAACTATACAAGGTACTGCCATACTGTTTTCCAAAGTGGCTGTACCATTTTGTATTTTCACAAGCAATGTATACAAATTCCAGATGCTCCATGTGATGGATGGACTGTTTGTTGTTCCCCTCCACTCCCAACTCAAATATTCAAGCTCTAACCCCCAATGCAATGCTACTTGGAGATGGGGCCTTTGGGAGATAATTAGGTTCAGGTGAGGTGATGAGAGTGGGGCTCCCATGCTGGGATTAGTACCATCATGAGAAGAGACACCAAAGAGCTTGGTCTCTTTCCACAGGAACACAGAGAAAAGGCCGTATGAGGATACAGCTAGGGGGCAGCTGACTTTCTGTCTACCTATTTGATTAAGTACTGTGTGGTGTGAAAATCGCCAGCTACCATTAAGTTTTTTCATTTTCTCTTTGAAATTTTTTTATTAATTGATTTGAGAGAGAGAGAGAGAGGTTTTTGTGGTTCCACTTATTTATTCATTCATTGGTTGATTCTTGTATGTGCCCTGACCCTCCAACAGATGACTGAGCTACCCAGACTGGGCCATTCATTTTCTCTCGAATTCTGTCAATTATTGCTTCATCTATTTGAACCTCTGTTCTTAGGCACATTTATTATACACACTTATTATCATTATGTCTTCCAGTTGAATAGTTGAATTGACCCTTAGATCATTATGAATCCCTCTATCTGTGGTAATAAATTTTGTTTTCAAATTTATTTTATCTTATCATTACTGTTTACATGGCATATCCTTACAATTCACATGCTTTCAACCTAGGTGTGTTTTTTGTTAGAAAGTATGGGCTTTGTTTTTAATCCATTCTGACCATCTCTGCCTTTTGAGTGTTTAGTCCATTAACACTTAATGTGAATATTGGTTGGTAAACACATACACCACACACCTCTTTTTAGTTTTTTGATTCCTCCTTTCCTGCCTTTTCTGATTATATAATTTTTTAAGTTATACTTTAATTTTCCTGTTGGCAAAACAGTTAAAGTTCTTTGTATTATTTTTCATTGTGGTCCTATGGATTATAATATACATTCTTAACATTTCACAGACCATTTGCTGTTTACAATGCACTGCTTTACATAATATATGTAAACCTTGCCTTCTTATAAGTCCATATCCTTTAATACTCTATTATAGTTGTTATATGTAATACATTTATTATGAACTCCAGAAAATAATGTTAGAATTTCAGTTTAAACAGCTATATGGTTTATAAAGAAGTTAAATGGAAAAATAAAAAATATTTTTTAAAAATATATTTTATTGATTTTACAGAGAGGAAGGGAGAGGGATAGAAACATCGATGAGAGAGAAACATTGATCAGCTGCCTCCTGCACACCCCCTACTGAGGATGTGCCGGCAACCAAGGTACATGCCCTTGACTGGAATCGAACCCGGGACCCTTCAGTCCACAGGCTGATGCTCTATCCACTGAGCCAAACTGGTTAGGGCTAGAAAATATTTTTTTATATTTCCCCAAGTAGTTTCCATTACCAATGCTCTTCATTCTTTTCTGAGGACCCACGTTTTCACATTGTATCATTTTCCTTCGACCTGAAAAACTTCCTTCATCATTTCTAGTATTACATGTCTAGAAAGCCACATCTAAGAGCATTTCGTTCCCCAGAGTTTCCAAAGGACCCCATTTTAATGCATCTGATAGATAAAGGATCTAGAACTTTTCTATCTGATATGACAGTCACTAGCCACCTGTGGCTATCTATAATAATAAAAGCGTAATATGCTAATTAGACCTGACGACCTTCCAGACAAAGTCGCGGCTGCGATGGCCGAGCCCCTTGCACGAATTTCATTTATATATAAAGATAAAGTAGGGGAAATTAAAAACAACTTAAATTTCAGCTCCTCAGTCACACTAACCATATTTCAGGTGCTCAATAGCCACATCTGGTTAGTGGCTACCATATTAGGCAGTGCAAATACAGAACATTCCATTAGGGCAACATTTCTCTTGGCCAGCACTACTCTAGAGGCACAGCCCAGGTGACAGAGGGAGGCTCATCAAAAAGACAGAATGATTCTGACAATTAGCTAAAATTCCAGAATATCTTTTTTTCTTTAATATTTATATACTGAGTTTCCAAAATCACAGTGAGGAAATAGTACATATTTTATAGTAACATAAATTCTTCATCAACATTTTGTCTCTGATTATATTAGAATTCCTTCTAATAACATTTTGTAGAATTAAGATCACAGGAAATTCAGATGCCATATTAAAAGATCATATCATTGGAGAAAAAAATGGCGGAGGCTTAGACGGACGTGTTGGTGCTTTGTCCAGGAACAGATAGGGGCGAGCAGCTGAAACGGGTAACAATCAGCCCGATCAAGCTGGGGAGGTTCAGCTGAGAGACAGTCTGCAGCCAGGAAAGACAGAGAACTCCTAAAAAATGCGGATGGTTAGAGATTGAGGCTGAAACCTCCCCCTGGGCGCCAGCGCAGCGGCGAGACCGCGCCATCTTAGGGAGCTGTTACCGGCATCCAGAGATCGGCTACTAACCCGGCGGCTACTAACCCGGAGGTAACGACTCGCAAGCAACGCGACTGTAAGAGCCCAGAGGGGACCTGCACCCCTCCACGGAAAGGTTAGACTTACCCCAAAGGTGCGGTTTGCAGTTCAGGTTGGAGCGAGGAACACGCGCGCGCGCGCGGGCACAGGGGGAAATCTACCCCCCCCCAAAATCCGCGCCCATAGAGGCCAGCGTGACCCGCAAGTGGGGAGGGCTCCCGCAGGGCTGTTGCCAGAAGGTAACACTATAAATGAGCCCATAGTTGGACTGGATGCAAAAGGGCGGCCTCAGAGTTTCCCTGATAGCCGGCTACTTGTTGCCAGGGGCTTGAGCGCGCGCAGACATAACGCGCAGACACTACGCGCAGTTCTGGAGGGTGGAACCCTGTGAGTTCGAACAGCTTCCCAGGCTCTTGTTTGCACACTTCCTCTTACTTCTGTGAGTTTGATTGTTGGCCCAGTGCATGTGATTGCCCAGTTGGGGTCACTAGCAGAGCTTGTAAGGGAAAAATTGTTTTTGGGGAGCCTGGGAAACAGAGCTGGGAGTGGCGCCTGCGGAGCCAGCTCTGGGCGGAGCTGGTTCAGGTACAATAGAGAGCTTCTGGATAGAGAGAACTTTTAACCTCGGAGGTCAATCCAGACACACTGCCACCCAGAGGCAGAGCCACGAACTGACTCTTCTGTAAATACAGATAAGGCAATAAGGGGATTTTACAGCCGGCTTTAAAATCAGGACTGTGGCTTACACCACGGAGGAACAGTGTAACAGAGGGAAATTCAACATTCTCCTGAATTCCGGGCGTGCCAATAAGAAGAGTAGAAGATCTGAAGCACCTGCATTACTGCACATTTTTATTTTTATTTTTTTAAATTACTTTTTCTCCTTTTAACTAAGAAAACATTTTTTTTCCTTTTTTTCTTTTTCTCCATCACCTGATTTTGCCCTTTCAGCTACCACATTTTTATTTTTTTATTTTTTATTTTTTTTTATTTTTAACTAGTATTATTACCACTACCATTTTACCACTCTTTAAAGTGTCATTTTATTTTGTCTTTATTTTATTTTGGGACTAATGTTCTCCATTCTATTTTCATCGTTCCTTTAGCAACATTTTTCTCTACCTCAATTTGCCTCTGTGCTAAACAATCTCCCCCACTTTTTCCCTTTTGCTGTCCTGTTTCTCTTACCCTACTCTAGCTTTTGATTTTCCCTACTCTTTTTACCCCCTGTCAAAATTTAACCCTGCTTATATATCCCACGTCCAATCCCCTGTTCTAAATCCTTATACACCTTTCCCTTATCTTCCTTCACTATCCATTTTTTTTCTCTTCTTCTTCTTTTCTCTCTCCATTGTTTTATTGTTGTTTGCTTGATTGACGAGTATATTGGGGTGTTTTTTTTAGGATTGTTTGTGAGGTTAGACTGCTTATTCTTTTTATTTTCCTGCCCCTCCCTCTCCCCCCACCCCCCCGGTTATTTCTGTGCTTCTGTTTCCCCTTGCGTCGCTTGATATTATTGGTTGTTTGTAGTTTGTATTCATCTCCAGGAATCTGTTGCTGTAATTTGTTGGTATTAGTGGCGGACCTATAGGAGTTTTCTCCTCATATAAATAGTCTCTTCCCCTTTTATACTTCATTCTCTTTTCTCTCTTACTTTTTTTTTTCTTTTTTTCCTCCTCTTTTTCCCCTCCCTTTTCCCAATTTCATTTTTGCAATCCTTTTTTTCTTTCTTTCTTTTTTCTCTTCTACCTTTTTCTCTTCTTTCCCCCTTATCTCCCAACTCTCTTAGCTTGGGTGGCCACCTTTATTTGGGGTTAGTAATATCGTAAATACAATAGTGTTCAGTGCCTGGTACGTTGTGCCTTGTTGTGTTGTATTTTGTGCCTTTAAATCAACGCAGCAGATTCAAGCAACAGCGGCCTCCTGATCACCATACGCTCTGCCTGGGGAACAGTTGCTGTGTGTGAAGCCTCCCTCCACCAGCCAGAAGAGCCACCACAGCTGTGAACAGCACCCACCAGAGGCCCTGCTATCAACAGAGGAGCCGCTGCTACCACAACCGCCCAAGGAGCAACCACAGCCCGAGGAGCCACTGCCACCCAGGGAGCAGCCACTGCCACCAAGGGTCCAACCACTGAACGACTCAACAACTAGTCATGTCAGTGAGATCAAACATGGGTAGACAAAGAAACCCCCAAAGGAAAGAAAAGGAGGACTCGCCAGAAAAGCAGCTAAGTGAGACAGAGATATGCAACATGACGGAAAAAGAATTCAGAATAAGGTTCCTAGAGTACATGCACCGGATGTTCAAGAAGCAAGAAGAAACAGATGAAAAACTCAACTACTTATGCAAGAAGCTAGAAGAAACAGATGAAAAAATCAACAACTTAAGTAAGTCCCAAGAAGAAATGAAGAGCGACATAGCTGCAATAAAAAACACCATTGAAAGTATCAACAGTAGACTGGGAGAAGTGGAGGACCGGATTAGTGAATTAGAAGACAAGGAAGCAAAACACACTCAAACTGTAATGCAAATGGAGAAAAAAATTAAAAGACAGGAGGAGAGCCTAAGGGAGCTTTGGGACAACATGAAACGAAACAACATACGAATAATAGGGGTGCCAGAACAACAGAAAGATGAACATGGATTAGAAAACCTATTCGAAGAAATAATATCAGAAAACTTCCCTGAGGTGGGGAAGAAAAAAGTCGCACAAGCCCAGAGAGTCCCAAACAAGGTGAACCCGAAAAGACCCACACCAAGACACATCATAATCACCATGGCAAATGTTCAGGATAAAGAGAGAATCTTACAGGCTGCAAGAGAGAGACGGAAAGTAACATACAAGGGATCTCCCATTAGATTATCAAATGATTTCTCAACAGAAACACATCAGGCCAGAAAAGAATGGACGGAAATCTACAAAGTGATGCAAAGCAAAGGACTGAATCCAAGAATACTCTATCCAGCAAGGCTATCATTCAAAATTGAAGGGGAAATAAGAAGCTTCACAGACAAAAAAGGGCTAAGGGAGTTTATCACCACCAAGCCAGCCATGCAAGAAATGCTAAAGGGACTGGTGTAAAAGAAGAAACATCAAGCTCAGAAAGAAAACAGCCACACACACACACAAAAAGGAATGGCTACAACAAGTACCTTTCAATAATAA